>NW_027397068.1:53646148-53784421 GCF_003265705.2 Callorhinus ursinus | reverse complement strand
TTCTTTCTTTCTTTCTTTCTTCTTTCTTTCTTATGCCTTTGTCTGGTTTTGGTATCAGGGTAATGTTGCCCTTATAAAATGAATTAGGAAGCATCCCTCCTCTTCAGTTTTTTTGCATGAGTTTAAGAAGGATAGGTATTAAATTTTCTTTGAATCTTTGATAGAATTCACCTACAAATCCATCTGGTTATGGACTTTTGTTTGTTGGAGGTTTTTATTACTGATTTAATCTCCTTTCTAGTAACTAGTCTAGTCAACTTTTCTATTTCTTCACAATTCAGTCTTGGAAGATTGTGTATTTCTAGGAATTTATCCATTTCTTCTGGGTTGTCCAATTTGTTGGCATATAATTATTCATAGTAGTGTCTTATGAAACTTTGTATTTCTTAGGTATCAACTGTACCTTTCCCTCTTTTATTTCTGATTTATTTGGGTGCTCTCTCTTCTCTTAGTCTAGCTTAAGGCTTGTTAATTTTATCTTTTTAAAGAGCTAGTTCTTAGTTTCATTGATCTTTCCTATTGTCTTTTAAGTCTCTATTTTATCTATTTCTACTCTTATTTTTATTATTTCCTTCCTTCCACTGACTTTGGGTTTCATTGGTTCCTCTTTTTCTAGTTCCTTTAGGTGTAGAATTAGATTGTTTACTTGAGATTTTTCTTGTTTTTGAGGTAGGACTGTATTGCTGTGAACTTTCCTCTTAGTACCGCTTTTGCTGCATCCCATAGATTTTGGTATGTCGTACTTTCATTTTCATTTGTCTCAGGGTATTTTTTTTTAATTTCTCCTTTGATTTCTTCATAGACCCATTGGTTTTTCAGCAGCATGTTATTTAATCTCCAAACATTTGTGCTTTTCTATTTTTATTTTTGTGATTGATTTTTAGTTTTATACCAGTGTGGTCTGAAAAGATGCTTGATATGATTTCAATCTTCTCAAATTTATTGAGACTTGTTTTGTGGCTGAAAATATGACTGATCCTGCAGAACGTTTCATGTGCGCTTGAGAAGAATATGTATTCCACTGCTTTTTTTTCTGTATATATCTATTAAGTCCATCTGGTCTAATGTGTTGTTTAAGGCCAATGTTTCCTTATTGATTTCTATCTGGATGATCCATCCACTGATGTAAGTGGGATATTAAAATCCCCTATTTATTGTGTTGCTGTCAATTTCTTTCTTTAGGTCTGTTAATATTTGCTTTATATATTTAGCTACTTATATTTTGGGTGCATAAATATTTATAAATGTTATATATTCTTATTGGATAGGACCCCTTATCATTATGTATTGTAATCTTTGTCTCTTATTACAGTCTTTGTTTTAAAATCTATTTTTTTCCGATACAAGTGTAGCTACTCCAGCTTTCTTTTGGTTTCCATTTGCATGAAATATCTTTTCCCATCCCTTCACTTTTAGTGTGTGTCCTTACATCTGAGATGAGTCTTTTTAGCAGCATGTAGATGATTGTTTTTATTTGTTTGTTCATTTTTCTACTCAGCCACTCTCTCTTTTGATTGGAGAGTTTAGTCCATTTACATTTAAAGTAATTATAGATGGGTATACATCTAAGTGCTCTCATCAGTCAAAATTAGGTCAAGAAATAAAAGATACCACTCTAGAAATTCTAAGCAGGAAGGGATTTAATATAAGAAACACAATGCTAATAAAACAGAATTGTTGGGGGAGAGAAGCTCAGGAAAAAAAATGCTGTTGGTTTTCAAAAAGTAGGGCAATGCAAGAACTACATTTCCATTCTGCCTATATCTACTACCTACCTTGGTCACCACAGGATAATGATTTCTTTTTCTTTTCAATCTCTGGTGAGTTCCTCTCAGAGGGCCACTCTAAACAAGAGTCTTGCCAGCAAGATAGCCTGGGAAATGTCATTTCCAGCCCTTCAGCCCTGACCTAGAAAGGGGGGTCTGGAAGGGCTGGGAAAGATGGTAGCAACCCACACCACCCATACACTACATATACGAGGATAGCTTCTCTATTCTGGAGATAGCCAAGTCAGCTTGGATCTGCAGGAATCCTGTACAGAACTTTCCCCCTGATAGGAGTATGCCATTAAAAACCCTACTCTCACATAGGAGCTAGCCTATATTCAAGAGACCAGGAGAAATTTAAAGGATGTTTCTCAAAGGTCCTTAACATCCACTGTTTTTTTTTTTTAATTTCTCTCATTTTTTTTTTAAATTTAAAATTCAATTAGTTAACATGTAATATATTAATTGTTTCAGGGGTACAGGTCTGTGATTCATCAGTCTTATATAATACCCAGTGCTCATTACCACACATACCCCCCCATATCCATCACCCAGTTACCACATCCCCTCATCCCCTCTCCTCCAGCAACCTTCAGTTTGTTTCCTAAAATTAAGAGTCTCTTACGGTTTGTCTCCCTCTCTGGTTTCATCTTGTTTCATTTTATTTTTCTCTCTTCCCCTATGATCCTCTGCCTTGTTTCTCAAATTCCACATATCAGTGAGATCATATGACAATTGTCTTTCTCTGATTGACCTATTCCACTTAGCATGATACCCTCTAGTTCCATCCATGTTGTTGCAAATGGCAAGATTTCATTTTTTGATGGCTGTGTAATATTCCATTGTATATATACACTACATCTTCTTTATCCATTCAACTGTCGATGGACATCGGGCTCTTTCCACAGTTTGGCTATTCTGGAAATTGCTGCTATAAACATTGGGCTGCAGGTGACCCTTCAGATCACTACATTTTTATCTTTGGGGTAAATACCCAGTAGTACAATTGCTGGGTCGTAAGGTAGCTCTATTTTCAACTTTTTGAGGAACCTTCATACTGTTTTCCAGAGTGGCTGCACCAGCTTGCATTCCCACCAACAGTGTAGGAGGGTTCTCCTTTCTCCGCATCCTGCCAACATTCCATTTAGCCATCCTGAGTGGTGTGAGGTGGTATCTCATTGTGGTTTTAATTTGTATTTCCCTGATGGTGAGGGATGTTGAGCAGTTTTTCATGTGTCTGTTGGCCATTTGGATGTCTTCTTTGCAGAAATATCTGTTCATGTCTTCTGCCCATTTCTTGATTGGACTATTTGTTCTTTGGGTGTTGAGTTTGATAAGTTCTTTATAGATTTTGGATACTAGCCCTTTATCTGATATGTCATTTACATCCACTGGTTTATATCCTACTAACTATACAGTATCTGATATTGATACCTTTTGAGTAACTATTTGGGGGTTAAACTATTTGGGAGGCCTGATATATTAATCTTTCACACTGGAAAGTTGGTTGCTTCCTGAGATGAACTGTAAGGTCAATTCAAAGTGGAGATTAGTCATCTCTGGCCCCCATGAGATGGGAAAACCACTGAAATAAGAGACAAAATGTCTGTGTTCAAGACCTATGGAGGCCAATTATTAACTATGTAAATATCAATGTCATTTGACTTCTTAAAGTTAATTTCCTCTTCAGTGAAACAGAAATGTAGCAAACCTTCCCCCCTGCCCCTAATAGGTATTTTGAGACTTAAAACTACGATGAGAAAGGGTATATGAAGATATTTTTGTAAGTTATAAATGTTGTGAAGATCAGAACCCAAGAAAGCTTACATGAAAAGTCTGCCAGGACCTTGGAAAAGGGGAGATGAGGATAGGAGGGGAAGCCAGAATTTATGGGGGACTAACCTAGCTACAGAACAGGGTCCTAAAATGGGCAACCAGATTTTCAAGTTATAGTCCAAAGAGTATAGTAAATTCCATATGGTATCAATTTCTAAGAGATCCAATTTGGGGCAAAACAGGACTGTCCAGGCAATGGTGATTTTCAGAATCAGGCACTTAACAGGTTGACTGAGGTCTGTCTGTTTTGAAATGATGTCTTATCATTCATTTAGCAGCAGATCAAAGTCCAGGCAGTAGTATCCCCCACCTAGTACCTTGGCATGGAGAAGGCAATCAATGTATTTTTATTGACTTGACTAACTGACTAACAAAATAAATTAATAAATACCTGGTGATGAGAAAGCATGCTGTCAAGGCCCCAGAAAAGCTGAGTACAATTTTATAATCTGGCTCCAGGGACATAGGGGGAATTTTAGTGTTAATCAGGATTAGCTGCCCGGTGACATGGGTTGAGCAAGTTCAGTGCAGGCCAAAAAGGAAAGGATGCAGCTCAGTGGGCTAAAGATGTAAGACCCCACCCCATGAACAATGGCATGGCTCCAACATAAATTAAGAATTGCATCTATGGTTAGGGTTGGCGCACTTTATATACCTCCAGGCTTGATAAGGCCAACTAGGCCAAGACTAGGTTGGAGCTAAGTATGAACACAACAGGTGTCTAAAGCTTAACAGGATGTGAAGATATACATTAATGAATTATTGTATTGAGTTGTTAAACAATTACTCACCTTAAAAAATGAAAATTTTTGCTTTAAGATCCAGGAGTATAATCTGGATTCACTTTAGTAATTAGCTTAATATACAGCTACTACAATTCCTGTTTTTAAAGGAAAATATGGGGAAATGCTAGTGAAGTAGAAAAAGAAGTAGATAAAATACTATATATGGTTATGATCATAATTCTGTGTGTTGTGTGTATGCATGTGTGTGTGTATCTAAGAATATGCAGAGGTATATATGAAGAGTAAATTGGATCTTTTCTGAACAAATTGACAAAAAGTTCCAGAAGAATATATACCAAAGTATATTTAGTAGTAAACTAGCAGTACTTCCTAAATATGAACAGTATTTACTAAACTAACATAGTAAATAAAAATGTTAAAAATTGTTTTTATTTTTAAATTATAATTTTGGGTATTTTTACAATTTCTGGTGATGGACATGTATTCCTTTTGTAGTCTTTTTTTTTTTTTTAAGTTTTCTTGGGAGCAGTTCAAGATGGTAGTTCAGGAAGACCCTGAATTCACCTTCTCCCATGGGCACACCAAATCTACAGTTACATATAGAACAATTCACTCTGAAAAAGACCTGAAAACTAGCTGAACAACTCATCCACAACAAAGGATAAAAAGTCCACAACACAACAGGTAGGAGAGCGAGAGGCAGTCTCTTCACCCCCTACACAATGGCCCACAAAGAGGAGGAATCTAAAAAATATGGAGGGTATCCCTGAAGAGTAAGAGATTTGAAGCCCATATCAGGTACACCAACCCTTGGAACCTGCACTGGAGAATCAAGTCCCCAGAATGTCTGGCTTTGGGATTATGACCAGGAGAACCAAAAGACTCTAGGAAACCTAGACTCCACTCTTAAAGGGTTCACATATGGACTCACTCATCCCTGGAGCCAGCACAAAAGCAGCAGGTTGGAAAGTGCCTAGACCTTACATGAAGGAGATTCATTAGCTATTCTTAAATCATCTGCCAGAGGGAGAGAGATCTGTTGGAACTCTCTCCAGGGACAAATACTGGTGGGCTCCATTTTTGCACTCTCTCTACCTTGCTAGCCGTGCTTGCCGAACCCCTGAACTCTCCTGCAGACCCATCCTGCTAAACTCAGCAGCCAGACTTCCCCTGGTCTGGCACTTCCCAGCAGCCCCACCAAAGCTAGCGGGTGCACATAGTCCATCCAGGGGACACCCCTTGAATGCCTGGCTCAGGTGACCAGGGGGACTTGCATTTCTGAGTACCATGGGACTAAAAAAATTGGGGAGACAATTCCTGGCAGGCTCCCCATCCCCAGACAATTCTTGGCAGGCTCCCATCCCCCAGTGCACAGAAAACAGACATTAACAAACCCCCAGTCTTCTTATAACTATTTCTTCAAGTCTGGGAAAGATAGTTGTTTTTGCCTAATACATAGAAACAGAGAGAGTTGAGTGTAATGAAGAAACAGGAATATATTCCAAATGAAAGAACAAGATAAAACCCTAGAAGAAAACCTTAATTAAATGGAGATAAGTAATTTACCTAATAAAAAGTTCAAATTAATGGCCATAAAGATGCTCACCAATCTCAAAATAAGAAGGATAAACACAGATAGAACTTTGATAAAGAGAAAATATAAGTACCAAACAGAAATCACCAAGCTAAGGAATACAGTAACTGAACTGAAAAATACAATAGAGGGGTTTAACAGCAGACTAGATGACAGAAGAAAGATTCAGTAACCTGAAAGACAGAGCAGTGGAACTCACCCAAACAGAACAGCAAAAAAGAAAAACTTTTTTTTGTAAGTGAAGATAGTTTAAGGGACCTACGAAACAACATCAAGTGGAGCAATATTCACATAATGGAAGTCCCAGAAAGAAAAGAGAGATAAATGAACAGGAAACGTATTTGAAGCAATAGTGGTTAAAAACTTCCCTAACCTGCAGAAGGAAACAGACATCCAGATCCAGGAAGCTCAGAAAGTTCCAAAGAAAATGAATCTAAAAAGATCCACACCAAGACACATTATAATTAAAATGTCAAAAGATAAAGATAAAAAGAGAATCTTAAAAGCAGCAAGAGAAAAACAGCTTGTTATGTACAAGAGAAGTCCCATGTCTATCAGCAGATTTTTCAGCAGAAATTTTGAGGACCATGAGAGAGTGGCATGATATATTCCAAGTGTTGAAAGCAAAAAGCTTCCAACCAAAAATATTCTACCCACCAAAGTTATTGTTCAAATTGAAAAAGAGATGAGTTTTCTGTACAGGATTCCTGCAGATCCAAGCTGACTTGGCTATCTCCAGAATAGAGAAGCTATCCTCGTATATGTAGTGTATGGGTGGTGTGAGTTGCTATCATCTTTCCCAGCCCTTCCAGACCCCCCTTTCTAGGTCAGGGCTGAAGGGCTGGAAATGACATTTCCCAGGCTATCTTGCTGGCAAGACTCTTGTTTAGAGTGGCCCTCTGAGAGGAACTCACCAGAGATTGAAAAGAAAAGGAAATCATTATCCTGTGGTGACCAAGGTAGGTAGTAGATATAGGCAGAATGGAAATGTAGTTCTTGCATTGCCCTACTTTTTGAAAACCAACAGCATTTTTTTTTCCTGAGCTTCTCTCCCCCAACAATTCTGTTTTATTAGCATTGTGTTTCTTGTATTAAATCCCTTCCTGCTTAGAATTTCTAGAGTGGTATCTTTTATTTCTTGACCTAATTTTGACTGATGAGAGCACTTTCCCTATGGTATTGCAATCTTGGTAATCATATTTGTTTCTTTCTCTGGATGTTTCTTTCTCTGGTCTCTCAAAGATATGGATATGTCTTATTCATCTTTGTATCCCAATGCTTGCAACATAAAAGGCACTCAATAAATGTTGAAAGAGCACACAGAGAATAAATTTGTGTAAGGAAAGGGTGAGGTGTTTTGGAGCAAGCCAAAAAATGTATAACCTGAGTAGGGAAACCAGAATCTTCAAAGTGTTAATCTTTAAATCCAGACTTGTTTTAGTTGGTCAACTAGTTGCTACAATCAGCACTATCTTGCTGAAAGAAATTCTATGCAAATAAAACCTCTTTATAACCAAGTTGAACCCCTTGAGAAATCACAAAAATAATGTATTTTGTACATCATGCAAATTAGCATTGATGTTCTTGTTAGGGTTAAATTCAATGGTGACATGCCTTCTCACTGAAGTACTATAAAAGAAAGTACATATATATTGTCCAGGTTGGGCCCATCGTTGGGTGTAGAGAGGGTTGACCCTAAGCCAAACATGAAACTCTGCTCCCTAATGAACATATTAGACATCAAATACTGTCTCAACATTTGCTTCAGACAAAGTCTAAACTAAACTGTGTCAGACATTGGGTTAAGCATTTGGGACACAAAACAAGTAAATTTTTCTATTTTAAGAAATTCACATTGATGATAAACAGGTTAACCAATAATTACAAAATGGTGATAGGAAGTGTACAATTTAATGGGAGCATGTAGGAAAAGCAGCCAACTCAGACTGAAGAGTGAGACAGAAGGTGTTTCTTAGATTAGGGGACTCTGCAGTTGAATCCTGAGGGCTCTATAGGAGTTGGCTAATGAATAAAAGTGGTGCAAAATAAAAAAGGGAATAGCAGAGGCAGGCTCCAGGCTGTGGGCTCACAGCATGCCTGGATTCTATGTGGGTGTGCATATATGCAAAGAGCCACAGGCCCACATCACAAAAAGCCTTGTGGGCCATGCTTAGGGGCTTGGATGTAGCTGAAAGTCCATGGAGGGCCATGGATATAGATCCTGTGTTTCAGTGAAATTCTGCTCAGTTCGGGGATCCCCAGCTTCATTCAAGTCCTTGCCCCTGAAATCCTCCAGTTCTAGGGTGTTCCATGGGTCCATAAGCCTGATTAGATGGACATTTAAAAAGATCCCACTGGCTGCCGTGCAGAAGACAGTTTGCAGGAATCATAATTGAGAGTAAGATGACCAGTTAACAAGCTGGTATAGTGGTCCAGGTGAGAGGCAATCTGGTTGATGATATGGAAACCTAAAAGAGCTGATCAGTAGATTCCAAATGGACAGATTTTGACCCTCACTTCTTTAAAAACAATTTTTTCATTGAAAAATTTTCTGGTTCATTTTATTTCATTTTCATTTGTAATAAATAATATTTTATAGTATGATTCTCTATTTACCTGATGGTTTGGAATATATCCCTACTATGTTATTATGACAACTGTTAGCAAATGCTCTGACAATTAGGTATGATCTTGAATGTGTGTTGGGGATGGAAGAGACATGAGTGGATTTACTTGGACCTGCAATACCAAGTTGTCCTTTCTTCAAAAGTACAAAATCCTACATAGACAACAAAAGAAGCATAAAGTCAGTTTAAGCAATATATTTCTAAACTCTGTGGTTAAAAATAATTGTGGTACATTTTCCACAGGCCCAAAAACTATTCTGTTGCCCCTAGAGTTCCTGTGTAGTTTGTGTTGGGCCAACAGGGCTGATCCTTCTGTGGATCCAGAAGCTTCTATGGAAACAATTTCCTTTCCACTCTGCAAAATAATTCCTGAATTTTCTTCCCCTGTAAAAAAGACTATTCTTTTTTAACGTCCATTTATTAAATACATTTTTTTTAACCAGCAGTAATTTTGCATGCTTGGCCTTTAGTCTGTTTCAGCTATTAGAAAGCTGGAGATCTCAGTTTCGGATAAGAAAAGGTCAGTTGCCATTTTAGATATTCAGATGTTGAATATTTGAAATATTCTCCACTTTGAATATGGTATTTTAAACAAAATGTAATTTCGGACATGAGTTAGAAAATATAATACTTTGAAAGCTGAGAAACAGCTAATAACATGACAGTTACTTTCCCTTTCAAGTGCCTGCTTTAAAACCCACAACCTGATGTGTTTAAATCCTGAGGAAAATATAAAACAACCACCGGGCTTCTATCTAGTCATTTTAAATTTTCTAAAACTTGAGTTTAAGTCATTTTCTGTTTAAATTTTCTAAAGATGAACATGAAAAGTGTGAAGTGCTAGCTAGCTACTTCCTATTTTCTGACTCATTATTCTACTGGAAAATCTAACTATAAAACTGGAATCCACAGAGAAGCATTATAGATTTGTGAAACATGTTCAACAGTCAACCAACAACATATTAGGTGATTTCACCTTCACAAAACTTGTCGAGGGAGGACACAGGACACCCTGGGCCTTGACGATCTGGGGAGCAAGGACTTGAATGAAGTCTGGGTCCCTAACCCCCGAGCAGAATTGCACTGAATCATAGGACCAAAAGATAAATAGATCAGTATTGTTTTATTTTTTTAATTTTATTTATTTATTTATTTGGGAGAGAGAGAGAGCACAAATGGGGAGGGCGGGCAGAGGCAGAGGGAGAAGCAGACTCCCCACTGAGCAGGGAGCCCGACTTGGGACCCGATTCCAGGACTCTGGGATCATGACCTGCGCGGAAGGCAGATGCTTAACCGACTGAGCCACCAGGCGCCATCATTGTTTTAAAGGCAGGAGGTAGGTAGGTGAGGGGTGGCGGTGGTTGAGGACAGCAAGAGAGGGATTTATTCCACTTCTCTCTTTAGTCATTTCAGGACTCCAAGTCTCTTAATATTAGCAAATTCATGGATGTGTTTGCTATGATTCCTCATGCTGTAAATAATGTCTTCTCTTACTTTGATTCCTGTGTAGACTGACAGCTGGATGTCATTTTAAATATGATAAAATATTATTAGAGTAATATTTGAAAATGTCATGTTAAATCTTATTCTAACGATCTCTAAGGATTTCCCAAGTTACTACCTGTAACTCAAGATTCTTAGGTATTTTTTTTTAAGATTTTTATTTATTTATCAGAGAAAGAGAGAGAGAAAGAGAGAGCACACAAGCAGGGGAAGCGGCAGGCAGAGGGAGAAGAAGTTTCCCTGCTAAGCAAGGAGCCTGATGCGGGACTTGATCCCAGGACCCTGGGGTCATGACCTGAGCTGAAGGCAGACGCTTAACCAACTGGGCCACCCAGGCGTCCCAAGATTCTTAGGTATTAACTGGATGGGAGTTTAGCTCAGAAATAGGAATTTCCTCTGTGAGTTAAATAACCAACCGGTTCAGAAGTGTACAAAGTCATTGGAAGAGACAGACTGTGGCCTAACTGAAGGTGTTGACATGATTAGAAGAAAGTGGGCCAATCAGAAGTTGGGGTAGTGACAAAGAACTGGGAGGGTCTCAAAAGCAGACATAGTCCATCGAAGTACCATGGGCAGGAGACAGCATCCTGGACTCCTGCTGTGTAAGGAAAGAAGACTTGATCATTGGGACCTAGAGATGGGCATATCACAGTATACAGAAGAGTGCATCTGTCTCGTGAACTCAGACACTAGCTCCCCCTGATCTGATTCCAGACTCACCAGGCATCCTAATAAGGATTCTCATGGAGTGAGCCTCTGAGGAGGGGGTGCACTAACCAGAGGGTGCAAGTGTTTGTACCTCTTTGGTAGTAAATTGTTCTCATGTAAATTACCAATACACTAGTATATCTCTGATCTTTGTTAATATGACATTGCCTCTGGAAGATGGAGCTTTTATGCTGAAAAATGCAGTGAATATAGTGATAATCAATGTCACCGATGAGGTTGCAGATGACAAGTTGATCGCCTGCAGATGGCACCACCTGAAGGAAGACACCTGCCTTCTTCAAATGCCCCAGGTGCACGGTGTAATCGTGTTCTCTTTCCTTTGTTGCATCTGTGAAAATAGTGCTCTTTTGGCTACTACTGATTCTAAATCCTGGCTGCGTATTAGATTCACCTGAACTTAAAAAAAATCCAATACCCAAGAGTGCCATCCCAGACCAATTAAAAGTGGACATCTCTGGACATTGGCTTGGTTTAAAAGCCCTCTGGGTGACTCTAATATGTCCTCAGCGATGAGGACCATTAGCTCAGTTACTGACAGAGAAGAACATTTTCTGGTAGGATGAGCGGGGAGAAGTTCCCTAATACATTTTAGAAAACATTTAAGGAGCATTTTACAGTTGAGGAAGCTGAGACTCAGAGAGACAGGAGGTAACTTGCTCAAATTTAAATAATTAACAGGCAATGGAGCCAGGGTTTGAACCTAAAGTTTCTTTTACAAAATATCAAGTTCTTTCTATGATATCTGGGAGAATGCAGTTCATAAGGAAGGACGTCTGCCAGATTCTGGTGAAGGGAGAAGGGAGACGGGAGGGGAAGGCAGAAAGGGCATCCAGAAAGACATCCCAAGAAAAGGCAAAGAGGTATAGAAATTTGCAGGATGATCTCTACAGCTGTCTTCAAAGTGTATGCATACGACTCACTGGGGCATGGCTGGGATATGGTAGAATTTTTTTTTCAGATTTTATTTATTTATTTGAGAGAGAGACAGAGAGTGAGAGAGAACATGAGCGGGGTGAGGGGCAGAGGGAGAAGCAGGCTCCCCACTGAGCAGGGAGCCTGATGTGGGATGTGGGACTCGATTCCAGGATCCTGGGATCATGACCTGAGCCAAAGGCAGATGCTTAACCGACTGAGCCACCCAGGCGCTCCTTGTTTTGGTTTTCTATCTCTTATTTTTATTTTTATTTTTTTGCATGTTTTACAAGGTTCAGGATCCATTGATACAGTAATATATGTATATAATTTATAAAGAAATAAATACACATATAATGGAGTACATTTTCAAAAAATGTTTACTGGTAGGGGCACACAGTCAAAAAAGCCTGGAGTCCATTGTTTAGAGAAGATCTTCTCCACTAGGGCTGCGTGCAGGCCCCTGCCTGGCCATAGGCACTGAATTACTGGTCACAGGCAGGGCACAGATACAAGACATTCTCAAAACATTCTGCAGGGGTTACTGGTGTGGTGATGGCAACCTTGGGTTAAGAATCATTATTCTAGAGCAGAGGTTCTTAAAGTATTGTCTGGAGATCGCTAGGGGTCCTTATGTCTTTGTCAGGGACTCCATGAGGTAAAAAATTATGTTCATAAAAATACTCAGGTGTTATTTACCTTTCCTGTTCTCAGACTCTCCTAAGTGTGCAGTGGAGTTTTCCAGAGGCTCCATGACATGTAACGATATCATCATTTTGGAAGCTAATGGAATGTTTGCTTGTAAACTCTGTGCTTTGATATTTTTTAGTTTTAATTTCTAACCGCTGAGTATAAATAGATATAACACACATAAACAAAAGCTTTTTGGAGTCTTTAATAATTTTTAAGAGTGTAAAAGGGTCCTGAGACCAAAAGGTGTCTTTTCTAGAGAGTACAGAAGAGAGTATATGTCATGAGATATCTATAATAGTGGCAGAAGACAAAAATGAATACTTAAATTGGTTCAAGTCGTCAACAGCCCTACATAACATGTTGGAAATTCAATTTTAAGGGCTTTTGATCTCATCTCAAATGATGATTTAAATCTTTAAAAACATTTTTTTAGAGTGCATTCACAATATATGTATTATTTTACTATTATATTATATAAAACATTAAAAATCACAAAATGTAGGGATTTCAAAACACTGAGGTAAAGATAAGGCAATATTCTAAAATAATTATTTTTTATTAATGGTAAAAACACCTTTTGCTCTCAATAAGAAATAATGAAATCAATAAATATACTTCTTTTTTTTAAATCATGATCTATCATTTTGTGATAAAGCTATTCCAAAGTCTGAGTCTAAGTCCACTTTGTTGTGATCCTTGATGTGAATGACCTCCAGAGCTGGAATGGACACCTACAGAAGATAGAAAAGCAATAGAGAGCAGAAAAGAAAGAAAAAAATTATTGTGCCTCCTTATTCATGATTAATTACATTTCACTCTAGCTACCAACTATGCAATGGTTTTTGTTGAAACTCAGTAAATTCCAGTCCTTGATGTCAATTATTTGGGAGGATGTAGAGCTCTGATGGTATTTTTAATAAATGGGTTCAAAACCTCCTGAAACTCTTCATTTGGATAATTTTTTTTAAAGATTTTATTTATTTATTTGAGAGAGAGAGAATGAGAGATGGAGAGCATGAGAGGGAAGAGGGTCAGAGGGAGAAGCAGACTCCCTGCTGAGCAGGGAGCCCGATGTGGGACTCGATCCCGGGACTCCAGGATCATGACCTGAGCCGAAGGCAGTCGCTTAACCAACTGAGCCACCCAGGTGCCCATTTGGATAATTTTTAAACAGACTAAAAATTGTGGTTTCCAAGCTTAGGTGTGCAGATAGGAAAGTTTATGGGTGGCACGGCTCCATCAGTTTTGGCCATAAAATCACCTAACATGGGATAATTCAAATGTAATTTGTCTCAACAGGCAGGAAGCAAATGCATGCAGGTGTCACTATTACCCCGTCTTAACTGGGCAACTCATAGTTCCTTCAGGACTGCTCAGGTGACAGTGGCCTCTGATGTTGAGAAAGGGAGAGTGCCAGTAGTAACTCATGCATCAAATATTCGCCAAATGACCTCAGAGGTTTCCTACTTTCTTCCTGCACCTCCTGTTGCATGCAGCCAGCTTTGGGAAAGCCATCAGGGAGTTTTAATTAGGGGAGACGCATCACCAGGTCTCTGGTTTACGAGCATATGTGAACAGTAAAGTTATGCGAGAGAGTGGGCTGGAAAGGGGAGAGTGGAGGCAAAAAGACAGAAGGAGACTAGAGCCCACGCCAGGGGGATAGACTCGAGCAGTGAATGTGAGAGACACTTTGGAGATACACTTCGTGAAGTTTGGATGTGCGAGGAGGGGGAAAAAGTCTAGAGTGGCTGGGAAGATAATGCCGTTTTTTTGAGCATGGGAAGAAGGGCGCAGGGATAGAATATTAGGAGTTCAATTTTGGATGATAGGAACTTCACCTTTGTGTGGTATGAGGGTGACATTAGCAGCGCTGGAAGCAAAGATCAGTTCCTCCCAAGTCTTATTTCTCAGCCCTCCTTATGCTGAGGTTCTTGGCCTTTTTGGAAAAATCATCCATTTCTTTGAGACTCTGAAGAAAGCACTGATTGGCTCCATTTCAGAAAAATAATGTACACACCCTGACATAAAATTATGCGTATGCTTTATAAGCCCCCCATCCGCAGAGGCCCATCCCCGACGGGCTCCCTTGCTGTCCTCCAAACCTGCCCTATCTCCCTTTGTGCCATTTTTCTGAGTCAGAGATAATTTGCTAATTATAAGTCACTTCCTATTTTAGAAAGCCTGATGACTTATGGTCAAATGCTTATGTTCATCATGCTGATTGAAGAATTGTCGTTTTTAATGCTGGGTGACAAATGGGAGGAAGAATGGACAAAAGGGGAAGAGGTGAATTTGAGGCTTTATGATGCCTCTGGGTTGGCATTCATGTAGCTCCCACAGGTTGGGACTCGATGGGACACACGGCACCACCTGGGCATGACTCTTGTCTCATTGAACCAGAATTGAATCCAAAGTACATTATAGAAGAACAAGCTGAATGGCACCGTAAGAAAGCAGTCAGCCAAATCCAGAATGTGGGCCCTTCTACAGAACAAATGACCCAACTGCCCCAACAAATTAATAGGATGAAAAATGAAAAGAGAATGTTACAGAATAAAAGAGCCCTAAGCTCTTTTATTGCCAGCAACCCAAAGTAATAGGACTATGTCTGTATAGTGGACAACCCGAGAAGTTCGAGTACATACTTAAGTGTTGGATGACACCACGAATCATTTAGCTAGGTGTAAAAACTGGTAGTTGTAAAAAAAAAGAACAATGATCAGTTAGAGATGCACACTCACGTATTTGTGGGTGTGAGGACACACGTACCTGGGATTTGCTTTGAAATCATCCAGGAAAAGAAAAAAAAAAGAGGGGTTGAAAGATGAAACAAATTTGGAAAAATGCCAATGGTTGTCCAAACCAGATAATGGATACATGGGGGTTCATTATACTCTACTTTCTTGTGTGTTAACATTTCTCACAGTAACTTAATAAAGGATCACGAATGTTTTAGTGAACCGCACTAAAGCACGGTTCTAAAATCTCGCCGATAATCAGAATCTCCTGGGGAGCTTTAAAAACAGTAGATTCCGGGAGGTGCAGTCCTCCTGAATCAGTCTTCTGTGGGTGTGTTTGCATTGGGTAGAAGAATATGTCATTTTACAATTTCCCAGGGCTTTGGTGCTGCCAGTCGTCACAGCCACCACGGCCATCCGTCACCTCTTCTAAGGTCCGACCCAGGAAATCTTACACCAGGCTTCCCTCCTCCCTATTTCTCTTTCCAGGCCTCTCTCTGCTCCTCTCTCCTGCTTTCCTTTCCTGCACTGCATGATGGCCAAGGGCAGGAACCTTTGGAGGGGCACAGGGACCTAATGTCGCCTGGGAACGGGACAGGTGGACCCTTCCCACTCCTGTGTGGGCCTCTGTGTCCCCATGGTTGAACGATGCCCTACCCTCATGTTGTTATAACGTTCGCAAAGTTCTCTTACTACCCGGGGGTGGGGCACGTGTGAAATGAAGCCGTTTGGGAGACACGGCCTTAGTATTTGGGTCTCTTTCTCTCATCATTTGTAAACAGAAGACGTCAAAATCTGTTCTTAAATAATTTATTTTTTAATATTGACTTTTGTGAAAAGTTACACATACTTAGGAAAACTTGAGAGAATCCAACAGAGTAAACAGCTCTCTATTAGGGACAACTAAATGTGCAAATTTCAAATGCTTTCTATAATAAGTATAAATAATTCCATTTTTTCACATTAAGAATGAAAATATTGGTACACACAAAATATTAAAATGTTGACTTTAGAATTACTGGATGAACACTGAAATTTATTTGAGATCTTTAGAAAAAAATTAAGATTTATGTCCAGAAAATAGACTCGGGGCACTCGAGGTGACAAACATGTCAGGTAACACAGGTAAAGGCTGTGTAGAGTTATAGATTGCTAATATTTTCAGGTCATAAGTTCCAGACCCCCCCCAAAAAAATGGCAGCCTTTACCTCTGGGGACAATGTGTTTCCCCCTTTTTTGCTAAAACAGGTATGACAGCAACACAAAGCAAACAAAGAAACTGCAGGCCGAGGACAGAGAGAAATTTCCTTATGCTCATGGTCACAGGGTTTTGCTGTCCCAGCGCTAAGCTGCCACTGGTTGTGAGGTCACTGCCAGGACACAGCGTTAAGACAGCAAATAAAACTGTCATTAAAGGTCACATCGTCCCGGTGACCTTCTCCAATCTCATCCCCATTCCTTCCCAATCTTATCTCTAAGGAGGTAGGATATTCGAGGCGTCTGTCTACTGTGGAGGGTTTTTTTTTTTTTTTCCCCAATCTGGCTAGCAAGAGGCTCTGACCCAAGTTTCATTAAGAAGCCTGAGGTTTTAACGAATATACCTTTGATGCAATTCCTTCTTTCTTAGGGAAGACAACCACAGTACATCAAAGAGACCAAATCCCCAAGGTACTCAGGAACTCGCCTGAAAGAGGACTCAATATGAATATATTATTTCAAGAAGACACTACAGCAAGCACTTTACCCAGAGCAGAAGTCTTCATTTAAATACCCTTGAAGTTTGAAATAAAATAAATAAAGTGAATTACATAGACACAATAGGGAGCTCACTTTAACAAGGCAGCTGGTTGAACTCATGCAAGCTGTATACAGATGGCGCCCCAACAACAACCAGAAAATAGGTTATTATTCAGTCTTCCTACTTAAATCTCTAGGGCAGCATTTCAACATAAAAAAAAAATCCCTCATACATAATATAAGGGTACATTATATATGTACACACTTTTATGCACACCTCAGTTCAGGCTAACTTCTTTAGAAGTGAAGACAGTGATACCCAAAAGGGTCACACATATTCCTACTAGAATATTCTGATTTTTTCCAAGGTGCATACTGTAAAGAGCAGCTGGTTTGCTTTTCAGTGTGAACTGATTCGGTCTCAGCAGCCTCAGAACCACAGTCTGTGGATGGCTCCGTGGCTGCCGTGTCCACGGGAAAGGGACGAGGCAGGGAGGGAAAGACCATTCACCCCTTACACTCTGAATACGTCCGTCCGTCCGTTCTCCCTGAGCTTCCTGAACTTGCGGCCCACAGCCTGCGGGAGGGGCGGGTCAGCTCCATGGCTCGGAGCCCGGCGGCGTGGGGCTGGGCGGGGGTACGGCTCCGGGGTTCCCAGCCCGCCTGACCCAGCGGGTCTTCTCCCTTTTCTCCCGAGATGATGAAGCAGTCCTGGCACACATTCCAAGTCCATGGAGTTCCTGGCCTCCCGTGGGAGGTGAGGAGGAGGAGCCCCCGGCCGGACCGGACGCCATCCGCGGCCAGTCACTGGCCTCGCTCTTGCTCGAAGGCCACCTGGGCAGGCTGGCGGCGACCACGAGCTCCTCTTCACTTCACGGCTGCAAGCCGCCCACAGCTCCCCGCTGCGGCATCGCAGTATTTCGGGGCTAGCACCATGCCGGCTAAGGCTCGAGGGCCCCTAGGGCCGAGGCGGCCCGCCGCATCCGTCAGCCGTACAGCTGCTTGAACTGGAAGCACTCGTTGCAGTAGCCGCTACACTTGGCGTTGCCGAAGTGATCGCAGGCGGGGGCCCGGCAGCGCTGTTTGGGGGGCTCCTCGGGAGCTGGCTCGCCCCGGTGGGCCCCCGCGCCCACTCGCTGCCCGAGGTGCTGGCACTCCATGCAGAGCTCCTCGCTGCGGCAGGCCAGGATGTTCTTGCAGGAGGCCCGGGCACACTTGGGCCTGGAGGCGCTCGCCGTGCTTCGAGGCGCGTCTCTGCGCTGGCTCGACCTCTGAATGGAAAGAGCAGAGACAACTGTTGGCCCCGTTGGTCAGGGAGAGCACCAGGCAATCTTGTCTGATGGCGCGCATGCTACCAAGAACGGTGTGGGGGTGGAGAGCAGCTGCCTGACCCAGGGAACCAGAGCTCCACATGCTGTCTGTGCCCAGGAGCTCCCCAAGCACGCCTGCTCCCAGTCCCATGACAGCAGGCCCGGCCCCACGGAGGCCGAGCGCAACCACCGAGCGGGGCCTGACCCGGAGGCCTGCGACTGCTGGCCCCGCTCGCCTCCCTTGCATTAGTAAGTAATAAGCTGCCCTTCTTGAGATAGAGTCCCCATCCTTCTGTAAACAACAGGAGAGGCATCCATCAGCCAGTCTGCTTTTCTTCTACGCGGCTGTGTGGATGCACCCGTCCTCCCCCTGTCTGTCTCCTGATAAAGGAGTACTTCCCGCAGTCTGCAGCTCGCCCAACCGCCTGTGCTGCTACCACCAATCACCATGTCTCTGTTCGGCATCTGGCTTTTTGCAGACTTGAAGAGGTTTTACTCTATGGCTGACTGGATTTACTTTTTAAATGAATTCTAAAGCACACCCAGGCCATGAAAATCAAGAGTAGCTACTGCACTTCCAGCCCTGGGGGCCACAGTGACTTCTCCCCCCACCACCCCCCTCAGAGTCCTCCCCTGAACTTGGCAGGGAGGGAAGTCTGTCAGAAACAGCGGCTCCAGGAAGGAGGGCTGGCCCAACGGGGAGGGGAAGTACCTCAAGATGTCTCACCAGTTGCTCTTCGGTCCTTTTTGCTTCGTGAAATCTCTGACTCTGAGCTTCGATGAAACACTTCTGACAGTATCCTTCAAACACGGTGCTCCCCAGGGTGCCACATTCCCTGCCCAGGCAGGGGACAGCGTTCTGGAACCTGGGGGCCATGGGACTGGCTTTCGCAGAGGCACTGACAAAATCTAAAAGAGAGGTGGAGCTCATCAGTGCCACGGGTGGTGTCCAAGCAGAGAGCGGAGACACCGCCGTTAGACAGACAGGTTCTGGATACCGGTTAGGGCAGCCTGGGCCGTGCATCCGTGAGCACGGCCTTTTCTAATTCAGCCAAAGAAAAAAACGATAATAATGCCATTATCGACACATCTTTGACTTGACAAAGGTCTCACTTTTGAACATGCTGCACCGGCCAGATATAGTAACAGAACAAGCAGAGCTACGTCAACGGCCTGTCCGTCTGTCCCTCTTTCAAGCGAGAGGTTTCTAAAACCACCCGTGTTTTCTCACAGTGTCAGCGGAAACTTCCCTCTCTCCAGCTACTGCCCTTCCCCTTTGGACTTTTCTCTATTTACACCTACGTGTCCAAAGAAGTCTTGTTTAAACTCCGCCTCACAAATGCCGGATGCTGAATGACCTACAAACTCTATCTACGAGGGGCTGCAGGGCTTTGGAAGGTGGTTTTCCGTGTCTTTGGTCTCCACGTGACCGTCCCTCTGGCTCGGCCGCACTCTCCCCCACGGCCCAGAGGGGCTGCTTTCTTGCAGCGCGGAAGCAAAACTGCCCCTAGCCCAGGGGTTTAGAAACGGGGGTTAGGAAATCCCTCGTTTCACTCACGTTTGTTTTCTCTGTACTCGATGAAACACAGCGTGCAGAAGCCTTTGTTTTCTGGAGTCCCAAAATACATGCAGCCGGCTTTTCTGCACTTGCTCGTCCCCGTCCCATCCCCTGGAGTCCGCGTGGCCTGAGAGAGGCAGCCGGAGGGAGCCTCGGTCCCGGCTCTGTGGCAAGAATGTGGGGAGAGACTCTGGATGAGCTGCGAGGGGTCTGACTTGGACCTCTGGTGACAGGAAGGAGGGATGCTGGAGTTGAGGCCCGAGGGGGGCTCTGCCGTAGTCCTTTTGAAGCAAGTACTGCAGATTCCATTAAACGTCCTGGTGACGTCCTGCAGGCAGGCTCGGCACTTACCGGGGTCCAAGTGCCTCGTGCTGTCCGAGGGGTGGCCCGCGTTCAGCTGCCGGGCGTTGTGGCAGCGCTCACAAAATCCATTGTGCTGCACATTCAGCGTGAAAGGGCAGCCGGGGCTCCTGCACTTCATAGCAGTGGTCTCGCTGAACAGGAAGAGACTGGGCGCCGTCGGAGGGGCCGAACGAGGCCCCCCAGCTGGCTCCTCGGGGCTCCAGCCCATGGGCTCATAGGCCTCGCCCCGGGAAGCCCCGAGGGCCATGCCAGGGAGCGCCTCAGGGCCTGGCTTGGAGTGCAGCTTTGAGGATTTGCTTTGGGTCTTTTGCCGCCTCTCTGAGCACTCGTGGCACAGCGGCTGCGTGTTCACCGACATGAAGAAAGGACAGTTGGGGGTTTCACATTTTATGTCCATGAGAGAAAGCTGTGGAATGGAAGGTTCCAAAGGATTCTGAGCATGCATCTCTCTCCGCTCCTGCTCATTGTTCTCCTGCCATTTCTTGTACTCGTGCTGGACAAGTTCAAAGTAATCATCTACCAGATTTATTTCTTTGGGTAAGTTGGCTTCATCTAGCCTAAAGACCAAAAGGAAAAATATGAGACCACACACAAACACGGACACGCACACAAACACGGACACACACAGACACACACACGATTTCACATCATGAGCTCACAGGGCAAACTTTTAGAATGTGGATTCTGGCAATAACTTGATAACCACTCATTGAAATGCAGGCCTATGATAAAAGAGTCTGCACCTCCAATATAGCACAGTCCAATACTGCTAAGAAGATTTCACTATTTCAAAAATCACAGTCTTATTTAATCAACCTTGGTCCACCCCAATTACTGGTAATTCCAAAGAGAGGGCTATTCTGGGGATGCCTCTACACTTGGATTACTCTATTCCTCTTTTAAAAAGTCACTTTTATTTTTCAACTTCTCTGAGATCAAAGTTCTAGTAAAACATTACATAGGCTGTTCATTTGGGACTCGTCTACGTTGTAGTTCAAACTACTTTGGGACCCTGTTGCCTATATCTTGCTGTTATTAATCTTAAACTCGCGCCTGGTTTCTATCAGCATGGACTGCCCCGCGCAGTGACTAAGCAGCAGACACACCCACAGGCGCTGTCCACTGACTTCTGAGCCTCTGTCATGTGTCCACCTCCGCCTTGAGAAACTGATCCTCCTATGCCTCCGTGGTCCCCTCCGGTGTATTTCAAAGTCCTTATGAACAGGCATCTCTCCAACATAAAGCCAGTGTTAAAGATCTGGATAGCTGCACAACGCACACTCTGGCTCTCTCTTCCACTTTCCATGTGGCAAAAATCATACGGCTGCCACATAAACACATTCTACAACCCCAATTGTGTCTGATGTGTCTGTCCTTTCCAAGAAGCCAAGAGAAAAAGGTTTTTGTTTCCAAGAATTTTCACTTGCTAGCCTAGTACTAGGGCAATTAAACAAAACACAACAAAACTATTCTTGGTTTAATATACTTAAAAGCCACAATTCTGACTGTCAGCATCCAGATACGCAGGAAAGTCACCATGGAGAAATTACTCGTTCCCACGTGAAACCCAAGTTAGTACGGCCTCCGGTCATCCTTTCTGTCTGACTGACACTGGAGGAAACTAGCTTCAAACAACTTTATGGTTGAGCTCTGGGGTGGCATCAGCTTATGTGGCGGAAGTAAAAGCAGTTGAAGATGACAAAGGGCGGCACTAAGGATTAACTCTTACTTTGCGGCATTGATCAAATGGGTGGTGCCATGGTCCCAGCCTTGGACAGGGATTTCAATCACCATCAAGTACTCTTTCAAGAGCTTTTCCTTCATCTCGTTTTCAGGATCCGTCAAAAAGTGAACTTTTAAGTCTTCAAATCTTCCTCGATCTCTGTTAACCAGTGGAACAGCTCGGATTTCTGAGGGAAAGAAAGAACACATAAGCAACACATGATTCTACTAAATGAGATTATGTGTGAGGCCGCATATATAATGATCTCACATTTCGAAAACACAGAAAGAATACAATGAAAGGGTACAAAAGTATCACCTAGCCGCTGTCAAACTCAGATGGGAAAACAAACTATTCTAAACTCTAACATAAAATGCTTTGTTCTGGAAGCTCAGAGAATATTAGGCAGCCTGGGGGCAGTGGATCTTGCTGGGTAAATCGCCACACTTCAGAACCAGAATGATATGAGTCTGAATTCTGACTTTGTCACTATCAAGCTCTGTGACATCAGGCAAGTTACTGAACCTACTTCTCTGAGCTTCAAGGGTCTCATCTGTAAAACAAGACACCCAGTGCTTACAGTCCATAGGGATGCCGTGAGGATGAAATGAAATGCTATAACGTCCCGAAAGCACTTTGCATCCTGCCTCTTCCACTGGAAGCTATCATAATAATAGCTAACCTGACAGACATTTTTACCTGCTCCATGCCAGGGCTCTGCATGCCTTACTCTGTCATACAGCAAAGGGTGGTAGTCACATGTATGCCTAGATTTCCTACTGGCAACTAAGCTGTGGAAAGTGCTTTCCAAGCCATACCCAAACATAGTGCGTACAGGGATTACTGCCACTGCATTACTGCTGCTAATCAAGCATGTGACAGAACACTGTAGTCACATAAAAATAATTAATAAACATAAACGAGGCTATTGCCAGAAAAGCCCGATGTTCAGTGGGAACAGGGCGTCCCAGTATCTACCAGCAGTTACAAATGCGAATCCATGCACAGTGTTCTCACCAGGTCCGCTGTCCTTCAGGGTCACCAGGGGTACAAAGTGCTGGCTGTCGTAGCCGAGAATGATGGGGTATCGGTAGCACTCCTGAGCTGGCCAGTGGAGAGGCAGGTAAATCCCTCCCACCTTCAAGGGAGCAAAATTGGAACCCGATTCCAAACTTCTCAGCATTTTGTCTGTTCAGGGAAAGAACAAGAGCAATAAGGCCCTCAGGTGATTTTCATCAAATTCCCTTCAGCTACTATTGTCCGTCGTGACTCAGGTAGCCTCGCTTTTTCCCTAAGAGCTAAAAGCATGGAAGCCGACCAGCACTCAAATACAAATAAGCAATCTGCAGGCATCTCACCTGAAATGACAATGATTGGCCTTCTGAGGATGTTGCAAAGGACAAATATGTGTATTTCTTCCAGTGAGTTATACTGAAGTCCACCTCGGGCCACGGGTGTGTCTGTGGATGCCATTTTGACAAGGCTGTCCCATTCATCGGTCCAATTCTAAGGGAAGTGGGTAAAGGGAAAATCATGATTGAATGTACTATGCATTAAAAACTCAGTCTGACTTCGCTCTACAATTATTCATTTATATAACTCTGCTTATTTTTCCCCTTTCTGGAAATCATCATTCAAATGATCACCCTTTTTTCCCCATTTTGGTTTTCTTCCTTTACTTTTTTCCCAACTATAAGGCCAACTTAAAAGCGGGGAAAGATGGGGACAGCACCTGCTTTCAAAAAAATCCCTCATGAGGCATAACAACAAAGCCCCTTATCCAAATGTGCATAACAATTCCAAGCCTGTGACTGAGAAGGGGGAGCCCCATGTCTGAATTTGATTGGCAGGCTCAGTAAAGCATGCAAAGGACAATCACATTGGAAAACAACCAAAACATCACAGGAAAGGCCATGAGCAGAAGCCCTTCTGCTAAAAGGAAGAGATCCACAGCTGGGAATCTGCTGCCTGGAAACCTCGTAGCGGTGACAAAAGCCTCAGGTTCATCCCACAGGGAGGTTTCTGGTGTTTTCCATGGACTGTGCTTTGCTTAGCCAAGTTCATGTGACCTAGTAAATCATGTGCTCCTTGAGAGCAGGGGCTGGCCCGAGAGACCCTTTCCCCACCACGGAGCTCTAGCGACAGGCACTCAATGGGGAACAAAACATACCCGAGTGTCGTAGCAAAGCCCCGTTTCCACAAATTCCTGAGACTTAAGAGACTCCAGCTGCCAGCGGAATTTAAAGTTGCGTGTATCCGTCTCCTTGAGAGTGCTGAAGAGTGCCTTCCTCAGGACCAGGTCTGTGTCCTGAACACCCCACATATACTGAGAAGCAGCATGCATGAGGCAGTTTCCATCACCTGAGGACAGAAGCCACACACATCAAAGGCCTCGCAAAGGTTTTTTAGAATGCACTAGCCCTGCTGCCTAGTAGGGGGGACCCAAAGGGGCATGTGAGAGATACAAGTGGTTTATTTTCTTAGTCCAACAGCCAACTGAGAACATTTCACAAGGTGATGACAGCTTTAAGGAAAAAAGAAAACACTCTTTTCACTCTTATTTTTAATGACTGACAACAACAGAGCAAAGGGGCGAGGGACTGATTATCAGGGGACCTTGGTTCTAGCCTGGCTTGCCCTAACTGGTTTAGGTGTGACCTTGGGGGAAATTCCTCCGCTTCTGAGTGTTTTGTTTTGTTTTTTTTTTTCTCTTTGTGAAATGAGGGTATTGGATCTCTAAAGTCCATTCCGTTCTAGCATTCCTTGATGTCTTGGCCAAGACACTGGCACTATCACTCTGTGGCTCTAGAGGGAACAGACAGGGTAATAGGCATAAGCCAGGAAGCTGGCTTGGCTCCGTTTACTAGACAGGGACGGTCTCTGGCTATGACTCAGTGGTAAATGACTTGACCATTCCACTGAGGCCTCTGGGGCCTGGGAGTTTCCTCTCCTGGTTTATGAAGTGGGATCAAGAACACTGCATTACCTTCTCAGCCTGCCTTTGAGCATTGGGAGAAACAGGTCTAATTTTACTCCATTAATTTGTTACTTTCACAGGTTAAAACCCACAATTCAAGAGACTGCCTTTTTTCCAACCCCCAAACAATAAACATTTGGGGGGAATGTTTAATACCAAAAAAGTCAACTCCTTAATATCTTGTGGCCAAGTGCACCACTGTTTTTATAAAGAAGAGTTCAACTGTTTTCTTACATTACTCTACAAGTAGGGTTTATCAACATTTTTTGAAATTTCTTATCAACTCTTTAGAGTCAAACTGTAAAAAAAAACAAAAACAAAAACAAAACAACAAAGAAAACCCCTCAAGCATTTATATCCACAGCTCATATCCCTGCAATTCATACATACGGAAAGATGAGCTAAGTAAGTATTCACAAGAATGAACAAAAAAAAAAGATCGCTCAGCCTTTTGTCTTGGCAGAAGTGTGGCAACGATTGCATTCTGTTGAAATTTCCCCTTTGCAAAATCTAGAGCAAAGATAAGGCTTTTTTTTCTTCTTCTGGTGCTTACTTTCAGTTCTTTATTGAGATGCACCAGTACAAAATTCCCTAAGCAACATCTGGAATTCCCCAGCGCTAAGTTATTTGACTAGCAATTGAGCAACAGCTATTGTACTTTTTGTTCTGGTGTGTAGACATTTAAACTGCTAAGGGCGCCCTGGACTTTCCAAGTGGGTGTGGTCAGGGTGAGCTGGAATAGGGCTACTCATTATACAAGTGAAATCGCGGCAGCCAATAGACGCTGGAATTTTTCACATCAAGTTTCAATTTTATGCCACCTACTCCCTTCCTCATTCACCGCAGTCTCATATCCTCAAATGCAAACTTGTGAATCACCCCCTCCCCAAACAGACCACTGACTCTGTAGAACCCTCCTAGAGGAGAAGGGTTTAAAAAAAAAAAAAAAAAAAAGTGCTTAATAAAAGCCAGAGAGTAGAAGTCCCTTTTCTATTCCCCCTCCCCTAAATATCTTTTTTTTTTCCTTTTCCAGGATTTTAAGGAATTTTCTTGAAAAGGGGGACATAAAGAGGATCTGAGCCTCCACATTTCTATAGCCCAGAAAATGTTATCAAGACGCACTTGCTTTTGTAGCTTTATTTGTAGCATGAATCCTTGTTGACTTTAATGACATATCTTTGCAAAACAAGTGTTTACTATTTATAGCCACTGTTTTCTTAAAGGAGTAGTTCAACCTAAAATGTCACTTAATTCTGTTAATGATAAGAAGGTTTTCCTCTTCCTACCACATCTCTAGTTTGGCAGAATCTCTCTGTTTCCAACTCTCCCAGAGTTCACTCAGTTTCTTTTTTGTAACAAAATGGGAGACAGTTAAAACCACAACTGTCAGGAATATAAACCTCTTGATGATGACTTAACATAATTACCCACTTCTATGCATCACTTGATTTAAGGCCAAGAAAAATGTAAACACTAGCTCTCCCCAGTTTTCATTCTACCTTTGTTTCTAAGAATCTGTGCTTCAAAAGTAGAGGCAAGATGTTGAAGTAATGCACAAGATACCCCCCACCCCCCGGAACACCGCAAAATACGTATCTCAAATCACTCCACACTACCCAACTCAAAAATGGCCAAAGTTAATGTACCAACTAAGTTAATTAATACTCTTATCCTCTCATTGTCAACAAGGATTTCTGTGCTTGGATGTATTATTTTGATTGAGGTGGTCTTAAAGAAGAACTGTTACTTATGTAAGAACCTGATTCATGCCCTCATCTCGACTGTAAGCATTTAATTGATCATGGACAGTCTACTTGCTTCTTGTAATAATTAGCAACATTAGAATGTAGGATTTTGTATCTGCATGAAACAGTGTGCTTGGATGTGGCCATGATACACACACTCTTGCTGAAAGGAAATAATCAAAAACACAAAACAGTAAAGTTTAGAACAGGAAATAGCTACTAGGGGTAAAGGGCCATTGGGCAGATACACAGAGATAGCAAGAAATTCAGAACCAGGGATTCCTAAAAATAATGAAGTAAAGGTCTAAAGTCTGTGCTAAAAATCTCAAGTATCTTTCTACTTCATGTCACGGGACCCAAACCAACAGAACCTAGGTAAGGGGAAGGCAGACAACAGCCATTCACTGGCTAAGCCCTAAAATGCCATCAATTCAAGATGTGTAAGGTCATCATTAGGAGCATTTTCTAATGATAGTGGGAAACAATAGTAATAACTAGTTTTCACACCACGCTTTCCTTTTGAACTTAAAGCCTTTTAATGTTTCCATTACTGGCCAGGAAAGGGTATCTTACAAATGATTACACAAACAGCCACAAAAATTAGATACATAAGTCCTCCAGTGGGAGGCACGGTGTTTAGAAATGCATTCCTCAAGCCTCAGTGGCTCTGCTCTCTAATACGCACAATTGCAAAATATCCTTCATAAAAATACTGGCAAAACAAGCTTGCTTTTATCACATACCTTCTATAGAGTATTCTATACTAAGGGGTCTATGCTCTCAAGAGACTGAGTCTGGGCCAGCGCTATTACTATTTAATGAATGGGGACCCAGCACCGTGGGGGCCAAGCCTTAGACAAAAGCTTCTTACCATTCGTTTTCAGTGCCACCAGCTTCCTGACTTCTCGACACCAGTTGAGCTTCTTCTGGCTTTCGAGGGAGGCCTGGATGTTTCTGTCAATGAGAGCTTTGTGGATGATCTCCCGAAATTGTGGGCAAAACTGGCAAGTTCTGAACATTTCTAGTGTGTATCGGTGCATGGATTTAAAATGGTGAATGATCCCATTGGTAGGCTTAAATATGTCTTCTGGAGTTCTCTCTCGTATCTTCACAGCTTTCCGCATGTTGCTCAAATACAAAGCCTGGGGAAGGAGTTGTTCAGCCATTGTGCTCTGCAACACCTGAAGAGGAGGGGAGAAAAACCCATTCCGTTAGCCCAGCTTTGATACCACTCCTATATACCTGCCTGCAGGAAACCCCAGTGTTTGATCTTGTCATTACCCTAATCTGTAGGCAAAAGATCTTAGTCACCTCCACTCCCAGGATACGAGCTGGCCCCCAAGATTAACTCACACTGGACTGTTGTAAGTTACATCACTTTTAAAGATTAGTCTAAACAAGAGAAGGAAGGCGGGGGGGTGGGTACTGAGGAGGAGGGGAATAACCCGTGTTTTCAGTAACGTTTGTCAGGGAGCCAAGCCTATCTGTCAGCACCAGGTACTGCACCTCATAACCAACAAGCTTCCACCTCGTTCTCATGCCCCCCTGACACAGCCACTGGGTGTTAGGAGCTCTGAATGCCAGTGACGGCCACAAGGCAGCCCTGACAAGTCTGTAGGCTCCTCCCCTAAGACCACTGCTCAGCAACCCTTGCTCTCAGGCAAAGCTTTGATTTATCTCTTCTAAGCCCTCCCTCACTTCCTATACTGCAAAGTAAATGTTTTATGAAAAATCTGGCGATTTTATGTTGTCACCTAGGCTGCTGCTTAGAGTCTCCTCTTTAGCCCCAAAGAGAAATATTTATACAGAGCTCCTTTATAAAATGTATTATAATACTTATAAAGGTTAAAACTGAATATGTTATAACCAATGAAAAAGCCTATTTCCAGTAAGATGCTTTGCAATTTTAAGAGCAAACAATAAGTCTTTCGGAACCTCTCCATTGAACTTCACAACATCAGAATGAGAAATAGAATTATAACAATAACAGAAGAATAAATTTTACGCTTCCAAGAGCAGGCATCAGAGTTCCATTATTCCAACTCAACTGCCAACCACATTTATTATCATCCTCCAGGTACCGACACTCAGATGCATTTCCCACCCTGTCTTCACCCTGAGATCTTCAAGCATAATCCACTGGTGGAAGGAAATAAAAGTCTGGAAGCAGGCAAGGAAAGATGGCCAGGGGGACACTCAGGACAAATGAAGGAAGCAGGGGGCAAAACACAGCATCTACAACCCATGCCAACAGCCTGGGATGTTGTGAATTGACGCAACCGGGATCCTTGCAGTGTGGAGATGTGTGGAAAGCCAGATGTCGTTCACAAGCTTTAGCAGGGTGCCTCACCATACATCTTGGTTTCCAAGATGAAGACAAAGATGGCTTCAGAGCACGAAGATATTCCCTAGGAAGTTTCATGGCGATTGTTAATCTCCTTCCTGTATCACACTATTCGCCAGGGCAAGCTTTTAGTTGAGGAAGACCTTAAACCTATGCAAGAGTGAGAAGAAACCTAGATTTTTAGGAAAGCCACTGCTAGGTGGGTCTAGGCTCTCTTAAAGCCGTTAATAAAGTGGTTTAAATTCTTGCAATGCACTCAAAGTAGAGAAGTTGGACTAGATGACCCCAAGGTTGCTTTCTCGTGATAGTTTTGGATCAGGACTCCTAATCTGCTTGCCAGTGAGGCTTGGGGGAAGTAATTCTCTGGGTCAGTTGGTAATTTTTCCTCTGCCATCAGACATTCCCTGAAGGTGGAAGTGGGCAAAATTACAGCAGGATCGCAAGCACAATGAGGGGATAAAAACAATACACCCATTTCCACTTTGTGGCATGGCCAGCATCTTGCAATATCACCCATTCATATGTCCATCACTCAAAAAGCACGACCTGACCACCTACTGAAGGTTGAGGGCCATGCTTGACACTGGGTATAAAAATCCAAGATGACCTTATTCCCCATCTGCAACCAAGGCAAAAGAAGTACAGGTCCTGCTCAGGTTCCACGCCATCCAGGGCAGAGGGCTTTGCCCAGACGCCAGATCTCCCAGCACCTGCCCCTCGCTATTCCCACAACACCACCCCTGCGGCTGCTGGGCTTGCTGCTCTCAGACGGGAAGAGGCGGGAAGTGAAAAGATTTGAAACAAGTGAGGTGTTGCCTTTTTGTTTTTCTGAGTCTTCTATTATTCTCTTCTCACTTAAAGATCTTTCAGCCAAGACCTCAAATGGTGAGTTGTAAGCCCTAGGCAAGACATGCAAATGTCAGTACCAGATAGCCCAGGGTCATCTTCATAGGTTTAGCCTTGCACAGATTGCAGAACCGTCTCCTTACAAAAATCAAAACCCACCCTCCAAATTCCCAGTTCTCGTTAAGATTAAAGAATAAATGTTCCTGACCTATGACTGTAACGTCCTTACAGGTACAGACATATGCTATCACCCTTAACATTTCCTTTACATTTTTTACCTCACTGACTTTTTATCAACAAAAGCCTCATCACATTTTTGGAAGGTATCCCTCCGAAACTTCGCAAATTGTACAAAGAATCGCAAAAATCAAAGAAGCACCTTAGACAATGAGAATGGAGCAGTGACCGGCTGCTCAATAATTGGGGACACTCACGCTACGGTCCAGAGGACTGGTGAATGAACAATAGTGCTCCCCACATGCTGCCCTGAGACCCTTGACCAGACACCAGCTTTCCAAGGAAAGAAGATCAGACGCAGGGAGAACTGAAAACAAAGAGGTCTCAAAAGAGCTGAGCTCCTTCCTTACTTAATACCACTGCTTTCCTGAGAGGCCAGGTGGCAGGATGTGGGACGCCCCGGGGGCTGACAAAGACTGTCTGACTGTGGGGTAGGGGCTGGGGCAGGAGCCTGCAGATCACTGTAAACTGGAGCACCCGAAAAGCAGGCCGACGACCCACTTTAACATGCACACTTCTCTTCCACTGCAGCGACTGAAGATCAGCACTGTCCCTCGACCCCACCCACCTCCCTGCACTTCACTCCAAGCGTCTGCAAGCTGTCCCTGGACAGGCTGGCTGGCGGAGTCCCCCACCCGCGCCGGGTTTTGTGCTCTCCGCGACATGCCACCGGCGATGGGCTGCTGCTGCACAATCTTGTAAGAAGCCACAGTGGTTCTGCAAGGTCTACGTGTCCAACAGCATCCAGAGCTCGATTTAAAAATACAAAAGGCACGAAAAGGAGCGAAACCCCAAGGACCACCCGACCTAGGAGTCCGGAGGCTCCTCGCCAGCAGTCGGCTGCAGCTTAAGTTCTTGGCAGGATTTAAAAGGAACAGCTGGCTGGAGGATTCCAGAGCTGTCACCCCAACATCTGGCGCGGCGACCTCGACTCCTAGCATTTCAAACCTACAGTGGGCACCGACGGCCAACAAACTCCCCTCCAGGACCGCTGCAAAACCCAGGCCAGGTAGACGGGGCCAGCCCGCGAGTCGCCGCCAATTACGCATCCGCAGCTCCACCGCGGGAGCCAGTGGCAGACGGCAAGGGGACGCGGCGGTTACCTGTCCCGGCCGCGCGATCCTCTTCCGAAGTCCTAAGTCCAGGTCAGGGCAGGCGCGCGCCGCAGGTGGGGATCGGGGCCGCACGGAGGAGGCGCCCCATGGACGCCGGGGCTCGGCGTTCGCTCGCTGGCTGGGTCGGCCGGGGGTGTGGATCGCGCCCGCTGCCGCCCGCCGCCGCCGCCGCCGCCGCACTTGTCCCGGCGGCTGCTGTCACAGCTCCGCCCCCACGGGCTCCGAGTTCGCTGCACTTGGCCCGCTGCGAAGACTGCAGACTGCCAGTTCTCTTTTTCCCTTTCTGTTTTACCGCCGGCGGAGAGCGGGGATTTCCACCCAGGGACTTTCCAGTCACGTGACGCCAGGCCCGGCGCCGAGAGCCGGGGGCCCGCCGGCCGCCAGGGGGCGCAGGAGGGCGCGGGAGGCGCGGGAGGCGCAGGAGGCGAGCGGCGCCCCGCCCCGCTCCGCTCCGCCCCGCCCCCCGCGCGAGAAACTCCTGAGCCCCGCCCCCGGGTGTCCCCGCGTGAGTCACCTGGGCATTTCGGAAGCTAGCCAAACGTCACGTCCATGTGGAAATCGCGGTGATGGGAACTGGAAATGAAATAGGTTCTTTTTTCTCAGCCGTTTTTCTGCAGAAAATCACCAACTGTGGAGAACAAGAAGGGAAATAATAAAGAAAGAAAACCCTAAAAACCACCCGGGCGTCCAGGACCACAGGCTTGGGGTCGGATTTGAGAGGCTGGGGCTGTGCACGTGATGAACTCTTAGGGGAGCGCACTACTCTGGGCCCTGGTGGGGATTTCGAGAAAAAAAAGCGGTCACGGCCCTCGGTCCCCACCCCTGCGTTCCTGCCACCCAGACCCCAGGCTGGTGGGGGTGACATCCTGAGGCCCCGCAGCCTTGAAGTTTGCAGGGGCAAACCAATCTTAGGTTTTGAAGTCTGACTGTGGGGTAGGGGCTGGGGCAGGGGCCCAGTTAAGAATCAGAGCAACTATCAACCCTGTCCTGCACTTAATTGATTTCCCCTTTCCATTTCTGCATACCAGGTGCCCAGGTGACACCATGTTCCGGTAGCATTTCAGTTTAGAAATCTAGTCCATTACTATCCTTGCCATGTCTCCCTAAGACCCTATTAGGAGTTCTTTTATTTATTTTTTAGTATTTTAAGAAAGATCTTATTTATTTATTGACAGAAAGAGAGAGAGGCAGGCAGAGGGAGAGGGAGAAGCAGACTCCTCGCTGAGCAGAGAGCCAGATGTGGAGCTCCATCCCAGGACCCTGAGATCCTGACCTGGGCCAAAGGCAGACGCTTAACCGACTGAGCCACCCAGGTGCCCCTAGGAGTTCTTTTAGATGACCTGACAATTAGTTCACTCCAAGGTGCCAAAGGCTGATCATACTCTTTACCCACCCGCCACCTCCACCCCTTATTAAATAGTGCAGTAACCCACTATCTTTACCCAAAGGATGTCCTGTGGAAATAGGTGTCAGCCTCCTGGGTAGTAGAGGTGCATGAATTGCAGAGGGAGAGGCAAGCCCTTTTACTGTCTAGCAGGCCCCCTAGGCCCATTTCTCAGAATAGCTAAACTAGAACCAGATTGAAATACTCTGTGCATCGTTCCCTTCTAGACTTAACTGTACTTGTCAGGCCATGTCCCTCAGTTTTGGAATTAGAAAAATATGCTTCCCTCTCCAGTAGGGACCTGCAGAGACTGGGATGGGGGCTGGCTGGAGGGTGGCACTTTTTTGGCAAAGGGAGACTTAGAGCAGAGTCGGAAGTGGCCAAGTTTCCAAGGCCGGTGCTGGCCATTTGAAACCGATAGCTGGGACTTTTGACAACTCCAAACCTCCTGGTATTTCTTCTTATCCCTGCTGGTATAAGCTTCTCATTCACAAATGTATATAGCTGCCAACTCTCAAACAATGGATAGTGAATGTGATAATAATAATGTTTATTAAGTCCTTACTATATGCCACTCTCCAGGCTAAGTGTTTGAAATGCAGTCTGCCATTTAAACCTCAAAACAGCTCCACTTTGAAGCTGAAGAAATTGAAGTGTAAGAAGCTTAAGCCATTTGCCCAGAGTCTACACAGTCAGTGACAGAGCTGTGATGGGAACTGGGCCTGTTTACTCCAAGCAAGGCAAACGCTGTTAAGTCTTAACTATTACTCTCAGAAAAGACCCTCCAAGATTTAGAATCTCAAGGCTCCTGTTTCTACCCTGGTCCCCAGCCTTATAAACACACGACACTCACTTAGTCAAACATGGATGGTGGGCAGCGGCAGAATGTGGCTTTGAGAGTCAGACAGGCCTTGGTTCCATCCTCGGGAAACTTTCAGGTCTAGTTGAGATGATAAAAGATGGTGTATGTGAACAAACAGCCTCAGACCACTCTCCCCTTGTGCTCCTTTGGAAACAGAATTTGTCTTCTCTGTCTCCTGTCTGTCTGGCTCTGGCCCCACAGCCCCTCCTGTAGCTTCCATTGCCCCTCTGGGTTTACATCTGCTGCTTGGTTGGATGAGCTGGGAATGCAATAGCAGGAGTAACAAGCCTGAAAGACCATGACCACCTCTGCCACTTCCGAGTGTCCCAAGGTAGCTGTTATACCGTCTTGCCTGCCAGATTTGTGACGAGTTAACAGCGGTCAGATGCAGGAGTGCTCTGTAACCCTCAGTTTTGCTCTCTCTGCATTTTCCCACAGTTCTTCCACTGGAGCAACTGTTTTGTTGAGGAGACATCCTCAATCCTGTCTTCGCCTAGTGTTTCCTGTCCTTTTCTGTCTTCTAAGACGAAGCTCTGGCCATACACGTTTCCCTTTCTAAAACTTAACATGGGGGCAAAACCAATAAGGATTTTCTCGGTGGTAAATTAGAGAGAAGAGTGGACAAGGAACAGAGAGACTCCGTATGGGTGTATGGGAAAAGAAATATAAAATTTGGAGAGACTGGTGGAATGCATTGAAACCAAAGAGAGACAGAGTACCCCAAAGCCTTGCAAGGCACCTTAATTTCCGTGATAATCTTTAGCACGATGAACAGAACTCTGCAAAGAGGAAGCTGTGCTTATTAACATCTAGTGGACACATAGGAGGAAAAAAACCTGTTTCCTTATAAGAGGAAAACTGAATTCTGATCATATGGAGTGTTTCGGAGAATTCCTGAATTATGTGCCATTTTCACTGTGGTGCCAACGTTCACATGTCACAAGCCACATAAAGTGAGTACACGTGACCTCTTGGAGTGCGTCTGTAGGACCGTGTCGGCAGCTTGTATGGGTTTACCACATAATGAGAAAGGTGTGCATCCCAAGTGAGTGGGTTGGGGGTGGCAGCAGGGGGCAGGAGAAGCCAGATATGACAATTGGGAAGGGGACCTGAATCCGACTCAGCACTAACTGTAGTTCGTGAGTCTTTCTTAATTGAGATACAGCTGTGTGTATTTCTGAGAGTGTATAGGATTCCAGGGCACGGCAACCATGGGTCAAACTCAAACCGGACCTCTTGCATCTGTCGTACCATTCTTCCTTTTTTGCCCCCAGCATGCGCTCTGTTGCGAAGGGAGGTCCCTATTAAACTTATTTTGAAACAGCCTTTTGTAAGTATGGCAGTTTAGTTATTGCAGGGTAGCTTTGAAGCCTGCTTCAAATTTTAATAACCCTTGGCTGGGCTTTGAGATTACTAGTGGTGTTTGTACTCTCAAAGGCTAGTGCTGAGAAGCAACACAAGCTCTCCGTGGGCTCTAACTACAAGGAGAACTGTGATAAATGATGTCATAGATTTCATTACAATACGAGTGCCAACTTCTCCTGAAAGACTGCTCGTCTGGGAACCTCAGGTCTTTTGTAGTTATTATCTGGGGGTGTGGAGAAACAAAGACCCACCGTGGTAAAGGGACATAACTGAGGTAATCCAATGAGTCACTAGGAACAGGAACAAAGACCTTCCAGTGGAAGGAAGGGAATTGGTCTCCTGCCAAGAACAGCTCCTCTGACTCCATTTTGCCTGAAAATAATGGGATGCTGAAATCGGTCAGAAAATTCATTTCCCCATGAATTCTGGCTGAATTTCCTGTCAATACTTGGCTAAAACACTTGGCAAAATAATTTTATTTTACATTGTAAATAAACGTTCAATTCTTGGTTTCTGTGGAGGCTGCTGTAGATGACCAAATATGAACAAGGACAGATCTGAAGTGAGTGCTACTAGCCGCCAAACGATACGCGGTGTTGGGTTCAGCAGTAAGCAAGCTGTTAACTGAAATACGTTTGTTTTTATTCGGAAGGGTGCGACCCTTGTGAAAATTGGCCTTTGATACTCCCCTTTTCTCTTCGCTTGTGCCTGAGCTCCCTCAGTCCAGTGTGGGGTGCCCATAATCTTTGTGTCCTTGCCAATCTTGCCTCCTCTCCCATCCTACCCCTCCACCACCACCACCCCCATCTCCATAAGAAAGGATTTTGGCTTTCACTTTTCGAGGGGCCTGTTTCCTGGGACTGGCTAATCTAGTAAGGTAAATCATGTTCATTTTCCAAAAAAGATTTCAATGTGGTGTTGTGCTGTCTTCCCTGGGAAACATTCCTATTGAGACCGGAACTTCCCACAGCTTTAATGGTGGAAGTTCTAAGCACCTGAGCAGGCTGGAGAAGAAGCTGTTATAGTTCCCTGTGGGAGTCCATAGTTATAAGACACCCCATCGACTGAATAATGTGGGAGAATCAACTTCATAATATTAAATGTACACACGTCCCTTCTTTTACTCACTGACAATGGGCTACATTCATTGATGTCATCACGTTCCTGTTTCTGCTCTGTGTGGGGAAGGAAAGACTTTTCCTCTTCTCTCCTAGATTCTATAGCTGGGTCTATGAAATAAACTGACAGCAGGCAGATTAACAGAAGAAAATGTATACAAATTTGTTAATTTTTAATATTATGTCCATGAGGGCATCATTGGAAAACAGTGTGTTGTACCCCAAACAGCGGTGAGATTTGACAGTTTATGTAGGGGAAGGGAGAGAGAGATGTAGGCATTATAGGGGAAAGTAAATGGTTTTTAGGGAAAATGAATGGGCCCTTAGAAGAACAGATAAGAGATGTGACAGTTTGTGACAAAGTTTGGGTGTGGTGTCAATGTCCTAGTCACTTCTGTGATGAGTCAATCTCTGGTTAATGAAGCTCCTGGGTAGGGGATATATGACAATTGAACTCAGTTTGGAGGATCTATCCTTAGGCGGTAAGGGAAGTTCAGAGAAAACCTATTCCTGCATTTTCTGTTTTTCACGTGCCTTTAGCTCGAAAAATTCAGTATACCAAAGTGCAAATTTTGGGGTGGCATGTTCTGAACTTCATCAACAACAACCGGCAAAATTCACCACTGTGGTATTGTGTTTCCAGCTCAGCAAGAAGCTCAACTTAACTTAAATTTGGATTCCTATTAGTTAAATAAAATATCTTTAAAAGATACGTTATGATTTTTGTATTGAAGGTAAAAGAGAAAAACACAGAACAAAAACACATGAAAATATTCTAAGAGAAGCAAGGGCTCATCATTAGAGAGATAATTGCTCTCTGGTTGTCTCTGGTAAAGCAGAAACCGGTGACCTTTTAGTACCTTAAAGGGAAGGTCCCCACATAGAGATAAAGCTATTTAAATGTGTTATGGAAATACAGACCATGCCTTGACACTGAAGGCTTAGACAATGCCAAATTCCTCCCCAAAGTTAGAATAGGTACCTGTTACTGAACAGCATCTCTTAAAGGACTAACTCTCAGTTTCTAGCTGACCTTCAAGAGAATTTTAAAGGAATACAATTTCATGGTCAATACTAAAGTTCTAAAGAGGCCAGCAGAGGAACCGGGTTACCAGAAGCAGCCTGTCTTAGCACTTCAACACGCAGCTGTCAAGGGCCCAAACTCCAAGGAGCCTGAGATCCAAACATGGATGGTGACAGGTGAAGGAATTCAAGGCATGTCAATCCCCAAATAGGTACTTTGTAATATTGATTATTTGGGGCTGAAACACTTAGAAAAACAAGTGCCTGGGGTTGCCTGGGTTTTCCACACGAAATAAATCTGCCGACTCCGTCTTGAGACATGTTCAGTTCTCTAGAGAAAACAATTACACAGGCATCATACTTCATCTCCAGAATGAAATGTAATTTTCTACCGAAACAAGTGACTTTCATGGTATCTTAAAGAAGTACTCTCCAGAACTCAACTCATTACATCTCAGCTCTGAAATAAATGCTTAAGAAGAAATGCCTTGACTCTTCAGGTTCTCATGGTTGGTTCTTGGCTTCTCAGGCTGAATGAAACACTTATCATTTGGTTGGGTCTCAATGATGCCAGACACCCAAACTTGAACAAATGAGATTAAACAAAATTTTTTTATAATGAAAGAACTTAATTCATATGTACATTCCTGGCTTTGAACTTCAGGAAAATTACTGTACTGCTTGGGTGGTTGAAAAATTCTTGGCCCTGGGCATTTTAACAATAATCGCTCAGAAACGTACAACCTGTTATGTCTTATTCCCTAACCATGGGAGGGTTTTTTTTGTTTTTGTTTTTGTGTGGGTTTTTTTTTTTTTTTGGTTTGGTGGTTTTTTTGTTTTTTTTGTTTTTTGTTTTTTTTGATAATTGAACTATCCATGCAGAACTCTTGTTTTCAAAGTGCCTTCTAGAGCTAAATCAGATGATTTGAATGGAAAACTTACCAGGACAAAATGTAAACAGTCTCCTAAGTTAATAATCATTTATTCTAAGTTTTAAAGCTTCTATTTTTCTGATGTTTTCTGAGTTAATACTTGTTTTACTTTTTTAAAAGCAATGTGAAATCTTTAAGTTGAAAATTCTGATAAAAATCATTTTTTAAAACTTCAAGAAAATTGGTAGAACTTTCAGCTGAGCCAAGATATTATTTTTTCCTCTTTAAATTTAAAAGGTTTCATTTATTAAACGAAAGATTTGGAATACACTGGTCCCCCAGAGTCATTCCAACTCTAACATGGTTCTATCTTCTATGCTTCTATCAAGAAAATTGTATTTGGATTAATACTCCAGTGGGCTACATTTAATACAGAAATCTGAGTACAGGCTCTAAATCACATTGCTAGGTTCAAAGCTCAGCTCTGCTACTACTAGCTAACTGACCTTGGGCAAGTTACTTCCGTTCTCTGCTTTTAGTTCTGTTTGAAAAATGGAGCTGATATTAGGACCTAGGGTTATTAGGAGGATTAAATAAATTGATACATGTGATGTGCTTTGAGCAGTGATTGACACATGATAATGTGAATTATTATTATTTGTTCATTTTAGTGACAGGGCGAATCCTTTTTTCCCAAGGTTTGCTTGGCATTAATCATACAAGGCATTCCATGATTATTTTCCACATTATTGGGTAAGTATCACCTTTACATTGCAAGGGAGTTCAGGAATTCCTTTATGCATTTACTTCTTTTTTTTATAAATATAGAATTATAGAACTATGGAATGTGATGGGGCTTTAGAAACTGTCAAGACTGATGATTCTTTTTCTTTATGACAGTATTTTAGTTCTTTAAATAAACATTTGTCCCAGCTTTATTGAAGAGTAATTGACAAATAAAAATTATATACATTTAAGGTATACAATGTGGTGATTTGATATATGTACACATTGTGAAATGATTAATGTACCAGTCTAATTAACACACCCATTGTCTCACATAGTTACCATATTGTATGTGTGCTGGGAGAACACTTAAGATGTACTCTTAGCAAATTTCAAGTATCCAATAAAGTATTATCATTTTTCATTAAACATTTGAATTTTTGGGTCCATTAAGAAAATAGCAGAGCAAACCAATTTTAGGTCATATATGCTTATTTTTAATTCACTGAATGTATTCTTATCAGAATCAATTATTTTAATGTAAGTGACTTGATTTCTTATCCACATCACAATTTGCATTTTAAAAACATAAAAATTATATACAATTAAGGTATACAACATGATGTTTTGGTACACATCTACATAGTAAAATGTTTACTACAGTTGACATACCCATATCCTCACATATTTACCATTTGTGTGTGTGTGTGTGGTGAGAGCACCTGAAATCTACTCTTTTAGCAAATTTCCAGTATGTGATACAGTATTATAAACTATAGTCATCATGTTGTACATTAGATCTCTAGACCAATTCATCCGATATAATTGCAACTTTGAACTTTTTGACCATAATCTAATTTTCCTTACCTCCTGGCCCCATAGGTCACCATGCTAGTCATTAGATCCCCAGAACTTATTAACCTTATGACGGCAAGTTAGTACCTTTGACCAAGACCTTCCTCTACCCAGGGATTCCTGAGTTCCTTGGAAATGATATGAAGGTCATCCTCAAAGCCATGTAGGATGGGCCTCCATGGTCTCTCTTCGAATTCTACCAGAATGGCTTTGCTTCCAACTACTTTATGCAGTTGCAATTCCTGGTAAGAATTTTCTGATTTAACACAAATTTCCGATTTAACACATTTTACAGATGAAGAAACTGAGCCTCAGTGAAGTACATTGATATGCCCAGGGACACATAGCAGGTGAATAGCAGAACAGAAATAAAAACCAGACTTCTGACTGCCCAACTGACCACATTCTACACCATGTTACCATGGAAACTTTCCAACAGATTAAAGTAAAAACAAACAAACTCACAAACAACAACCAAAAAACCCCAGAACATCTCTCTTGCGTTTTTGCCTAGTGGGGTTTATCCTACTTGATGAAAGCAATGAAGACTAAATCAAGGGAACTAGAATTTAGAAGTTAAATAAGATGCCAGAGATTGGGCCTTTAGATTGTTTAATATGATCTTCAGCACCTAAATTTGATTTTCTATAGAGAAATGAATAATTGCTTTTTAAATGAAACAAACCAAGGAACAAATAACTCATATGTGTCAAGCACCATGAGATTCAGGGATGAAAAATTCCCTACAGCTGGAAGGCAAGCATTATAATTTGAAATTTCCTGACAGTTTTTGCAAGAAAAGAAATACTAACCTTTCTTTTCCAGGCCAAATGCCAAACTAGGTAATTATCCTTTGCCCACTTTCTTTCCCCAAGCTGTTTTAATTAGATAAGAACTCTGCCTTCACTTCCTCTCGTGGACTGCATTGTGATGTTGGCACATGTCTTTTCAATAACTATTAATGCCCTAGTTTGCTGAATGCTTTTCCCTTCAGAATGGAAGAAAGTTTTGTCATAAGTACCTTGGGCTTTCTTTTGGGTACAAAAAGCTTCCCAAGGGGCAGAGGGATTAGGGAGCAAATTTTTATGTTTCCCAGAACTAGATCTCCCAGCTTCAAGTCTGCTCCAGACACTCAGGGAAGAATCGATAAGCCATACCTTTCCTGCTAGCCCTGGATATGTGTGAGAAATATTAAGGGGAAAGCTATTAACCAGATCAAAGTCTTACAGTTCACCCTCCACCCCTGTGCCCCACTCCTTGAAAAACTGCCTAAAGAAACAATGGGTCCGTAGAGTTACAGATGATATGCAGTCCATTGACCCTCCCCATCTTATCAGCACCATGACTTTCCCACAGGAGCAGAACAGCAGTGCCCAATATCCATTCAAGCAGGGCTACTCAGAAAGAGCGGAGTTCTACCACAAACTACCCGACTTAACGGCAAGGTTATTTTAGGTAAGTTATTCAATTTCTTGAAGATTCTTTCCTCAGGCTTACATATTTTTTCACTTAAAAAATATCTTAGAGCTGTCCTTTATCAGCACATGTGATCTACTTTATTATTTTTTTAATGACTGCACAACATTCCATTATATAGCTGTACTATTATTCCACTACTGATGGACGTTAGGCTGCTTCCAGTCTTTTGCTCTAAGAGGCAATGCTGCCAAGTGGGTGGGTCATTGTACACATGGGAAGACGTCTCTGTGGTAGACCCTTGTAAGTACAGTTGCTGGCTAAAAGAAAATCTTTGTATTTGAAAGTTGGGGGGCACCTGGGTGACTCAGTCAGTTGAACATCTGCCTTTGGCTCAGGTCATGATCCCAGGATCCTGGGATCCCTGGGATGGAGCCCTGCATCGGGTTCCCTGCTCAGCAGGGCATCTGCTTCTCCCTCTCCCTCTCCCTCTGACCCTCCCCTCCACCTGCGCTCTTTCTCTCAAATAAATAAACGAATAAAATCTTAAAAAAAAAAAAGTTGGTAGACAGTGTGAAATGGCCCTGCATTGTGGTTATCTCTTCATATTCTTGCCAGCCATGCACTCATGTTCACTGGAAAAGACATCTCGTTGTAGTTTACTGAGCGCCACTGTTGTCCTGAGGAAGAGTGAGCATCCTTTCATGTTATAAAGAGGTATTCTTACTTTCCTTTCTGTAACTGCTCACATCTGGTGTGCTTTTTTTCTTGAGTGTTGGACTTTTTCTTACCAAAGTCTAAGAACTGTTTATGTGCATGGAAATTAGCTTTTTTGTTGTATGAATTGCAAACACACACATACACACACGAACACACTTATTTTTGTCTTTTAACTTTGTTTAGTTTTTCAAGCAGAATTTTTAGGAACTGTTTGATGGCTTCTGGGTTTTTATCATCTATGAAAAGTTCTTTCTCAGTCTGAAATAAAAAAATTAAAATCTCCAAATTTTTTTCTTTTCCCTTCCTTTCCTTTCCTTTCCTTCCTTTCTTCCTTCCTTCCTCTTCTCTTCTCTTCTCTTCTCTTCTCTTCTCTTCTCTTCTCTTCTCTTCTCTTCTCTTCTCTTCTCTTCTCTTCTCTTCTCTTCTCCTCTCCTCTCCTCTCCTCTCCTCTCCTCTCCTCTCCTCTTCTCTTCTTCTCTTCTCTTCTCTTCTTTCCAGATGGCCACCTACTTGTTCCAATGCCATTTATTGAATAATACATCCATCTCCCACTGAATTTATAATATTCTGAATTTCTGTGCATATTTTAATATATTGTTAGGCTTTCTGCACTGTTCTACTGATATTTTTATCTGTTCTTATGCAAAGAAAACATTATCAAATTAATAATTTGAGTGTTAAAATATACTTTCAAATCTGATAAAGTATCATCTAATTTCTTCAAGACATTTCCTGGCTTATCTTGCTTGTTTACTTTTTCATATGAAGAATTCCCTTATCTAGTCCACTCCTCCCAACAAAATTGACCCATATTTTTGAGGGGAGTGCATTAAATTTATAATTTTTCGGGAAGACTATATATATATATGATGTTGAACCTTTTTATTCAAGAATATGATATGCCTCAGGGTGCCTGGGTGGCTCAGTTGGTTAAGTGTCCAAATGTTGATTTCAGCTCAGGTCACGATCTCTGGGTTGTGATTCGAGCCCCTAGTCGGGCTCTGCACTGGGCATGAAGCCTGCTTAAGATTCTCTCTCTCCTCCCTCTGCTCCTCCCCCTGCATGCTCAATCTCTTTCTCTCAAATAAATAAGTAAATCTTTAAAAAAAGAGAATATGATATACCTCATTTTCATTTAACTATCTTTGTGTTCCTCAGTAGAAGTTTGCATATACAGATATTATAAAATGGAGATAAGGACACCTGGATGGCTCAGTTGGTTGAGCGACTAACTCCTGGTTTCGACTCAGTCATGAGGTTATGGGATGTGAGATCAAGCGCCAAGTCTGGCTCTGTGCTCCGTGTGGAGACTGCTTGAAGATTCTCTCCCTCTCCTTCTGCCCCTCCCCCCACTCATGCATGCATGTGTTCTCTCTCTGTCTCTCTTTAAAATAAATAAATCTTTAAAAAGATAAAGTGGAGATACTATGAAGAGGGATAAAAACAGTACTTATCTCAAAGAGTCATGGTAAGAATTAAATGAAGATAATGTATAGAACCTGGCCTTTAGCCATGCTCAAAGAACATAATGTGTATAATGTGTGACAAATGCACACTTTATTGCTGTATCCTGAAGTATATGTGACTAACCCAAGAAGACAAATCAGTCTCTCAATAATCTGAAATTTCCAAGATTGGGACTCATACTTGGCTCTACCCTGAAATAGAAACTATTTTTCTCTCTTTGCCACTCTTCCCTATGCCCTACTCACATTTGTGACAGGTGCAGCAAGGAGACCAGAAGTGCCACCAGGGGCATGAATGGCATCCTTGTTGGACGTGGGAGTTTAACAGGTCATGGCTCCCCTGCCTATCCAAGGAAGGTATCAGCAGCACCCAGGAAGAGGCAACTGAAGGGGCCTCACACTTCAAATCTCTTGAAAACTGTGGACAGAATGAAGAAAATATTGCCAGATACTTTATAAATTTTAAAGCTATTTTATTTCTGTTTTGAAGGTAGAGAATCTCCCTCTATAGGATAGTGAGGGGTTTGATTAAGATTGCTCAATTGTCAATCAAATGGAGAGTCTGGATTATCATCTTCTGATACTCAGGGCCCCATATCCATATATTTTATATTCCCTTAGAGCACACTCACTTGTTTTATTTGCTTTCCCACATTTAATCTTCGGAAAGAAGTATCATTATCCCATTTTACAGATAAAATAACTGAGGGTTAAGGTCACAGATCTAGAAGCTGACAAAACCTCTCCTGGAGATTGGCTTGTCTCTAAAGTCTGTGATACTAACCATAATGTTTAAATTAGCAGATGTTAAACACATTAAATAATATCAACTGTAAAAAAGTTAAAATATTATTTGACTGTATGTTGGAGCATGTTCTTTCATCTGGAATGGTAGCATTGTCGTGCTAGGTATTGTTAGATAAATATTCTTTTTGTCACTAAAATCATACCTCCACTGAGGGCTACAGTTCCTGGTCTTTCTTGAAAATCAACCTGAAAAGGTCCTGGGGAAATTAATTATCTTTTCAGCTGCATTTGCTTTCAGGGAACAAGATTTATATTTTCATGTGATCTGAATGTGCCATAGCCACAATACCAGAGGAATGCTCCATTTGTTTTAATTTTTTAATGCTTTCATTTGATAGAAAACTTACTTGTGTCACACCTCCATTTGGCCTTTCCCAGGTAACTTATCCAAACTCAGAAATATTTCAGCAAATATGGAAGGTGATCCAGTGAATTACTTACTCCCCAGGGGAAAAAGCATGTGGCCAATGAATCAGGGGAAATTGCCCAGGGAAGAGCACACTCAAGGCATTTCAGTGTGAGTCACAAAACATAAGGACTATCCCATGATCAAAAAAGGTGAATGGACAAAGCCAGAGTTCCTTTTATAGTTTCCATTCTTGCATTTAACTTGGGCTTGTTTCCACGCGAGCGGGTGAGACCTGTCATGCTAAGGAATAAGAGATTGTCACTAAAGCACCCAAAGAGATGCTCTGTCACAGAGAAGGCTCCAATCAGGCATGGAGGGACCTGGGAGCCACCAATGAGAGAGCAGACAGGCATGTGGAAGGTCAGCATCGATGAGGTCCAACAGGGCAAGCCTGGGAGCAGAGGTATGTGGAGACCCACATAGTTAGAGCATCTGCAGGAGATGTTGGCAGGACTAAGTATCAGAGGACCTCACTCCTAGAAGAACCGGGGAGAGCAAGTCTGGGACTCAGTCTTGGAGGAAGTGGAGTATTTGGTATTTTAGCAAGGCAGGTACTCAGGGAAGGGACCGATTCAGTGAGCTGTAAGGGGAAATCTTGTTCTTAGGAACTGTATGTCTATCTTGCTCACTGCTCTATTGTCTTTCAAGAAGCCCTCTGCTTAGCACATAGGAGACACTCAAAAAAGTATTTGGTGAGTGAATATATGAGGCATAAGGCAGGCACCCAGTTTCTGAATGTAGGACATGTGGTCCCTGAATGGGGCTGACTTGATGTTGAGTCACCTAACACTGACTAAGGTCCTGGTTATCCCAGAGCCTAGGGTGGGGCTGAACCTGCAGGTGGCGATCAAGGGCCCAGGTGGAGGAAATTAGGAGGATGAGCAGTAGGCAGGTAGTTCCTTACTCATTCTTGGGCAGCTTTACATATTCTCGGGTCTTCACTTTGGTCACACACACATTGTCTTAGCCCATTCAGGCTGCTATAACAAAGGTACCGAGGACTGGGTGGCCTATAAACAACAGAAATTTATTTCTTACAGGTCCAGAGGCTGGAAAGTCCGAGATAAAGTTGCTGGCAGATTGGGTATTTGGTGAGACCTCGCTTCTGTTTCACAGATGGCCATCTTTTTACCGTGTTCTCAAATGGGGGGAGAAGGTGAGGGAGCTCTCTGGGGTCTCCTTTGTAAGGGCACAAATCCCATTCAGGGGAGCTCCACCTTCACAACCTACCACATTCCGAAGCCCCGCCTCCAAATACCACCACTTGGGGGAATTAGGTTCAACCTGTGAATTTGGTGGGGACATATTCAGTCAAACACTCCGAAAAGTTTTGCCAGTTTCCTCAGTTTCTATGGAACCCAAATGGTAGACTCTTCTTTTTTTTTTCAAGATTTATTTATTTATTTGAGAGAGAGAGAAAGAGAGAGAGAGAGAATGATGTAAGCAGGGGGAGGGGCAGAGGGTGAGGAGAGAGAAATCCCCAAGCAGACTCCCCACTGAGGGCGGAGCCCGCCTCAGGGCTCTAACCCAGGACCCTGAGATCATGGCCTTAGTGGAAATCAAGAGTTGGATGCTTAACTGACTGAGCCACCCAGGTGCCCCCACAAATGGGAGACTCTTAATTAGAAAGATCACATGCCCCAAATGCCCATCTTTGGCGCTACCATTCAGTTTCAGTGTTTTAAATTTGGCTGTCACTGCGATAGGTCCACTGTAGGTAGTATCCCTATTCTTCCAAGTAATCCTTAAAGGTAGATGTTTTTCATTATACTTTACAGATTAGAAACCTGAGGATCAAGTTCAATGTTATATGTAGGGCTACATAGACAGGAATGTTGGAGCCGACACTCACAGCACTTACCATGTGTTTGGGAATGTTCTAGTGTTTTATAAGCAGTGATCTGTTTCATCCTCATGATCACTTTATAAAGTAGGCACTGTTATTATCCCTATTAGACAGATAAGGAAACTGAGGGTATCATGCCCAAGGCCACCCTTTCCTTAAGTGGCAGCATAGTTTGGCTCCAGCATTCTTGTTCTTAATCGCCACACTGGAATTTTCCACCTCAGGCTCCCTAGACTCTCTGGATAAATTATTCTGGCTGGCCATGGGGACTGTAGGGTGGGGGATCTTCCCTCTGGGAGCAAATGGGGCCCTGGGGACTTGCAATTCTTTTATGCCACTCAGTTATGAGAGATAGCAAATCTGATTCAAATGGAAATGGAAATAGCTCTCTTTGTCTTTCACATTTACTAACCACTCAAAACCCTAATTCATACAGCACACGGTGCGGGTTCAGACTATAGTCTTTGTCTTGAGGTAGATTCATTTTCAGAAGCAGGTGGGGGTGGCATGCATATTTCTGTCTCTTTTCTGTGTGGGTGATGACCTTGGCCTCATATGTGGACTGTGCACAGGCAATATGAAACAGAAAGATGCCTCTTATGGATCAGAAGGAAATGTAACTTGAACCAAGTCTCCCGAAATTAGTGCCTCTGATTACTTGGATCCTATGAGTCTATAGAAAACTTTGGGTGATTCCCCACATCATGACTATTGTTTTTCCCATCAGCCATATTCTAACAATTGAGCAGATCATTTTAAATTAAATTTGGAAAAGGAATTTTTAATAAGGGTATTCCCAACTCAATACACCTCAGAGAATTTGCACTGGGAAATTGTCTGACTGAGTGTGCCCATATTGGGTAGTTTCCTCATTAGTGAGATCAGATTTCCTGGATATTCCAGAATTGCCTCTACCACTTTTTTTTTTAATTTGTGAGAGGAACACTGAAATGGATCTCAAAGGATAAAAAAAGATAAATGAACTTTCTATCATTATGGTTATAAAAACTGTATTCATAAGCTTTGAGCATTATCTAGTGTCAGCTTTTACAGTTAAGCAAAACAATCTCAAATTCTCTAAATTCTTTAAGGAATCCTTCCAGTTGATTAGTCATTGTGTGCCTTTGCAGTGTTTCCAATAGAGTAACAGATATGTCATGGATTCTAGCCCTGCACATAATTAATATTTTATTAATAGAACATAATAGGTAGTGATAATAATACTTTATTAATATAATGATAGGCATTAATATAAAGACTTCACACAGACACATAACTCATTGGCATTTGTAATGTAAACTTATTTTCAGTTTTCTTTTTTACTGATTTAATACTTAAAGTTTTTGAGTGGAATGTATTTGAGTTTTTTAAGAAATATGCCTTCCGTGGCTAAAGGGCAAAGCTTGCCTAATTTCTATAAGATATACAGCCAAGAAAATGATTGCAAAGAGTTGTTTAGTTAAACGAGAGTCATAGAGAAAGTCCTGAATTGCTGTAAACATGTTTTGTAGCAATTTCTTAATATGTTATGAGAGCCAGTGGAATCAATTAGAAAACTACATGGAATCCCAGGAATTCCTATGCCTACCCCAGCCTCACTCATAAATATGGTATGACCTTTAGTAAGTGACTGGAGACAGATCCTTATGGCAGTACAGTGTTGATTTTGTGTTCTAGAAAGAGATTGTTCATAATTCAACCCCCAGATGTCCCATTAACTACTACTTGCTTACATGACACTAGGGGGAAAACAGAAAAAGGGTTGCTAAAATATATTTTCTAAGACCATTTAAATTTGAAAATAAATTTTTGAGGCAATAAATAGATAACCTGACCAGCATCATAGTCCGGGGGAGTACAAAGGTGATTTAGTTTATTTTAAGCTTTGGTTCCCTTTGGTTAGATGAGGAATTTATTATCTCTTAGGAGACATTGAGATATGGGCAACTCTTAAGAACCTATACTGAGCAATTGAGGACAGTAGACAATTCAGTTCTATTTTACGGTTCCAGTGGTCCAACGTTGTTGGAATTTATGTATCAACAAGGTGAGACATGGCCAGAGTTTGAAGGTCCATGGAGGAACTGAGAGTGGAGATGGGTCTTAAATGACAGGGACAATGTCAGATGGGTTCTAGAGAAAGGCAAGGGCCTTCCAGGAGAGGGAAGTTATGAGAGCTGAGTCACCGAGGTGGGAAATGAGCCCAGCAAGTTAGGGGAGAGTGAAAAAACTTGCCTGCCTTGAGTAAAAAAAGACTGGGCTTGGAAGCATTGGAGGGAACTCTGCAAATCATCAAAGGACGTTAGCTTTGCCAAAGGAAAAGGGAAACCCCGAAAACTTTTAGCCAGGAAATACTGGAATAAAAATGCTGCTTAAAGAAGATTAATGTGGCAGGAGGGTACTCCACTCGAGACTGAGAGGTAGTCAGTCCTTTGGGGGGAAGCTTCTTATATGTTGATACACTATAGTCTTAATTCAGGAGTTTAGCTATTCTGCCAGCCCATGAACAGTCTACCTTCACATTCATTTAGACATTTTATCTAATGTTTTAATCTTGTGTAATATTGTTTTAATATTTTGTATAGAAAGACTCCTTACCAATTGCCCTGTCCCATGTCCAGTCCTTTGGACCAAGGGTAAGTAAAAATACGTAAATGGGTACTCTGTTAGGGACAGAGTTGTCTCAGTAGACAAAGCAGATAGGGTTTGCCCTCAGAAAGATTATCCATTGAGAGAGATTGGCTGTAAACATATCATTCCAAAAAGAGTTAGTTACAACCGTGGTACATGCTAAGACATTGTAGGTAGTATGTGGAAGTCTAACCGAAGGCTCTAATGCAAACTTAAAGCCTGAAGATTTGGGGAAAGTCTCTTTGGGGAAGTGACATTCACAGTGAAATCTGGTTGGAGTGGAGGAAGGGAGAGTTGAAGCCAAAGGGTTAGAAATTCTAAGAAGAGGAAATTATATTTGCGAGGGCCCTGAGGTGAAACAGAGTCCAGAGCATTCAAGGAACTGAAAGCAGGCCAGCTGGGCTGGAGTGGCAGGGCATGGTCTGAGCAGTATGGGGAGGAGCTAGGGGGAGACAGATGGCCCTGGGCCTTGTAAGCTACTTCTCCACCTTCTGGAGTGTGCCCCCCGCCTTCCCCTGACAAGAGCCACGGTGACTTCAACATCCACACCTAACATCAGTCCTCATACGTACTGCATCACAGCAGTGTAGGCAAGCTGCAGGTGAGCTAGGCCACACCTTAGGCTTTAGAGTCAACTGAAGGCACTCCATCTATGTGATCCTAAATGCTGGAATTCTCCATGTGACCACAGCCACTTATCCCTCCAGCACCCCTTGAACTGCTCTTTGACCTCAGAGCACCTTCTGCTCTCTTCCCCGTTCCTGAGCTCCTAGCTCCCGCGCTAGGCTCCTCCCTGACTTTGCACATCAGACATCCCAGCACAGAGCTCAAACTCAAGCCCCTTGAACTGAGCCCTTGTTGAAGCTCTCTTTCTGCCTGGCCTGCTGCCTTCCTCATATTCCCAAACCTCCCTCCAGAGCACAGATGCACCTCTTTTCCCTGCTCCTCTCTTGAGTTTGCTGGGAAACTCAGCTTTACTTTACTACAAATTTTGCTACGAATTCATGCTGCTTCCAATTGACCCTCATGCCACTTAATAACTATTTTTAGTTGATTGCTTATTTCATTCCTCCTAACCGCTTTCAAGCTTCCAAATTCCAACGATGGGTTTTCTTGCCTCTCATCTGGAATTCTTCCGTTGTTCCACCACAGGGCCTCAGACCTAAAATCTAACCTTGTCATTGCTTTATAGAAAACTCTCCAGTGACTCCCATTACCTGCAAGAGGAAAGTCCAACCTCCTTATGTACAAAACAGGGCCCTCTGTGGCCTGGCCTCTGCCCACCTCATCCACCTTTCTGCTCAGGTATGCCGCCTCCTTCTCCTGCCCCATTCCACTTTGTGAACCTTATAGTCTATCCATTCAAACTTGCCCTTCTTCCTGGAAGCCGCCATGCTATTGCATATGCCTCTGGACATGGTGCTCTTCTGTCCGCATAGCTTTCCCCACCCAGGTTACTTCCCACATACTTGATATCTTTTGAGATTCAGCTCACAAGTTACAGGACCCTTTTCTGAACCCCTCTCTTTCCCTCCTCCAGTAGTCCTGATCCCTCCTTCCACCATGCTCCCACTCCACCTCGTGCATCCTCTGTCAGGGGACTTACCATACAACCGAGATAATCCGTTTTCAAATCTCTAACCTTCTCGATGCTTCGAAACTCTGTGGAGACGGGAAGGACACATTGCTCCACTCTACATGCTGGGTGCCCAGCACAGTGCCTGTCTTACAATGGTAACCCAGAGGAGGTCACCACACACTGGAGGACAACCTCTCTGTCTTGGCAAACGATATTACGATCTCCCTGACTGAGATGAACTTCTCGCATGGGACCCTTCAATCTCCTTTTTCTTCTTCTTTCCCGGGGAAATTCTTGATGTCCCCTCCCTTTCCTCGATCCTGTTTTGAGGAAGAAGTGTTCCCGATCCTTTCCAAGGTTTACTTCCACCCTGGTGCCTTGGATGGAACACAATCCCATTTCTCCTGTACTTTGCTCCACAAATGATTCCTCCTCCATTTTCCACGTTTGTTTCGTTTGCATTTTGATTTTTCCTACTAGCCTACAAATGGGTGGTCTCTCCTACTCAAACAAAACAGACCCACTTCCCTCAACCCCTGCCCGGATCATCCTGTATATAGGCGTTTTTCCCTTTACACCCACCCCTGACTTATGCTTAAGCATTTTCTTAATTGCACTTACTACAATTGTATTATTTTATTTTTCTAACTCATTTTTTTGTTTTGTTTTCATTAGAATGAAGGCTGGGATCTATTCCAAATGTCTAGCACAATGCCTTCTGCACACTCCCAATTTATTTATCTGTTGGATACATTAATGCATGAGTGAATAAGTGAATGAATAAATGAATCAATGGAATGAAAATCTTCACTGCCAAACCACTTTGAGTTCTGCACTTCCTATGGTCTTTCCAACCCATTCTGGTTCCTAGTCCACTGCTGTACTGAATTTGTTCTCTCAGAGTTTGTCAATGACCCTTTCATTACCAAACCCTGTGGCCTTGGCATTTCTGTGGCATTTGATAAACTTTCCTTGAAATTCTCTTCATTACCGATTTCTGGGAGAAAATACTAACCTGATTTTCTACTAGACCTCTGGCCATTCCTTCTTTGTCTCTTTCTCTGGTCCTTCTTCCTTTACTCAATTTCTTATTTGTTTACTGAGAAGTAAATTACTCTACCACCAAGAAACAGTAGTATCGCAGTAGAATGGTATGTATTAAATAGACTATCCTGGGAAAGCTAACAACCCTTAATAATATTGTTTTTATATGAAAACACATTTCAAGTTTCAAACAGCCAAATGTATGTAAACTTTTGGAACACACAACTGTTGATGTTATGATTTTGACTTTCTAATTATATATTCTAATATATGTACATCATATATACATAAATATAAATATAATCTTACACATACATGTTATTATTCTTGTATATGTGTATATTACAATATATGCATATTGTGCATACATAAGTATATATAATATGCATATATATTTACATATGGATGAAGCTGGATGTGAATATAGCAAAAGAGAAATTGTTAACGTGCAAAGTGGTGGGAAAAAAAGTTCTCCTTAAAATTGTTTCATTATTTACACAATTAAAGAACAGCCTTAGCAATAGATAACTGTAAAAGAAATGATCATCATAGGGTTAAGCATCCAACTCTTGATTTCGGCTTAGATCATGATCTCAGGGTGGTGGGACTGAGCCCCACCTTAGGCTCTGCACTGGGCATGGAGGCTGCTTTAGTTAAGGATGAGGATTATCTCTTAGCAATCAAAGAGTGGCACATGGCACAGAGTGGTAGGCATTTGAATTTTGTCAGTTATTGAATAAATGAAAACTGAATGGATATGCAAGTTTTTTCCCATGATCTCACACTAATGGGAGTGACATATTCACAGAATTATCAGTTATGATCCGAATACATAAGTATCATCTCCAATATCTGAAAACTTTGGTCAAAGCAGAAAGTGATCTCCTTTGAAGTAAGAATATGTAAATAAATTATAAGTGAGTCTGGAGGAAGTGTGAACAAGAGATTTGGGGCTTTGTTCCTTTGGTATATTTCCTGACTTCAGGCCTCAGACATTTTCAGTTCCTCAAGTTTTTGGCTTTTTTTTTTTTCTCCAATTTTTCCTGAAGTCCATCAAATGATAAAAATTGTTTCGTCTCTCAAAGATTCTAAAAGTTCTTGAAATGCACATGTATTACTCTGACCATTAGGATTCTAACGAAGTATTATCAGTGAGGACTATTTAGGTGGGAGTTGACTAGATATCCAGGCTGGGGATATAGATGGGGAACAGGCTGCACCGCCGCCATTTAAGGGAGTAGATGAAACTCCAGGAGAGGAAAATGCAGAAAAGCAGGAGTGAGGACTAACAAAAGGACCACTGAAATGCCTGTGATAAAAAAAAAAAAGAAAAAAACCACAAATGATCAAAAACCCTCAGACAAAGGAAATATTATAAACAGAGCAGGGCGAATCAGTTAGCTTCGTAGATATTTTCTACAAGTGCTAGATAACAAGAATCACCAGGAGCTACCTGTTTGAACAATGGAGGGTTTTGTCCTCTCACATCAGAGTGTCCAGGACAGAAGCCTGGAAATCAGTACCTTCAACACATAGGTCCTGGTGATTCTTATAAGCAGGCAAGTTTAGAAAACATTGCTTTGGAGTTCATTTTTATGTTCAGATGTGGAATTTAGAAGGTCAAATCCACAAATCCTCACACCCATACACCCACAGGTACATCTGTGCCTATAGAAGCAGTCAGTGATTGATTCATTTGTTTGTTCTTTCATTCGAAAGGCATATCCACTAAATATGAATGTCTATGATGGAAATGAGACTCCGCTCATCACCACCAAACTCTACATGTCATTACTTGATGTGATTTACAAATTCAAAACTTTCGTGGGTGTTTTGAGTATATTACCCAACTACATAATTGGGCTGGTTTTGTGTGTGTGTGTGTGTGTGTGTGTGTTTTGTTTGTTTGCTTTTTAAACACTCACTGGATAAAGTCGGATAGTCAAGCTGAGTCATTTACTCCCTTAAAAAAGTCCCTAATTCCCCTTCCACTTGGGAATTTTGGATCTGGAAAGCTGAAGTATTTTATGTATGATATATTCTTTTTAGAAAACTATTTGCACAAATCCCTATACCCTTTCAGCCTGTGCAAACAGTGTATTGACACCAAGGCACAATGCGGAAATCTTGGGCTTACATTAACTATAACTTTGGCCCTCTGGTGATTTTTCTACCACACCCTTCTAATTTTCAGATAGGCTCCTCTTTGATTCCAATCCATCTCTTAGTTTTTGAGAGTTAAGTTTTTGGGCTCTGAACATAAGGATGTTCTATTTTCTGGGATGCACACAATGTACTTATAGTATTATTGAGAAATGAGTATGTCTCTATCTGAAACAGATTAAGAGAAAAAAAAAGTATAAAACCACAAATGGAAGTCTATAGTCAGGAGGTAAATTGAACTGTGATTGTGGGAGACCTTCACATGTCTCTGGGTCCTCTTGTTTATTCATACTGAGGACAGAGCAAAGCGCTCAGCAGGTAGCAGTACCTAGTAACTCTGATAATAAGTATTAAAAAGTGTGTGGCTATAGTATGAACTCCTCCACTGGATAGTGAGCTCCTGGAAGGGAAAGACCTTGCATTACGAACTCCCCAGTGCCTATTAACACAGGGTGGCACAAAGTAGGCATTTGCAAATGTTGATCAGACTTGAATTTGATTAAGGAGGGCCTAGGAATGATTGCTTTCTCTGATCTGAAAAAGTGGGGTAATCAGTCAGTATGTAGGTTATAACTTACCCTCTTTCTTCCTCTCTAATGATTTGACGGGTGAAAAACAATAACAACAATTAATTTTTGTAAAATTAATCCAGTCCACTTCTTAAGAAGCTTTTGTCTATCTCCCATGCATCTTTTCCTAATATGGTAAATAGTGGCTTTCAGAGAGAGTCTTCTTGACTTGGTTTTATGATTACTTAATACTCCTAAAATGTCCCGTTTTCACTATCAGAAGTTGCTCATTTCTTGTTGGGAGCTGTGGTTTTTGAGGAAGGGGAGTTCCTTGAAGGCTAGCAGCACTTTGGAATCCCCAGGGATGGTCCATGACAAAAGAGATTAGAATTCTGAAGCGATCCCCTTCAGACCACAACTAGTGAGTCTATCATCTGAGTCATAGTCGTCAACCAGGTCAGACTGAACACACAAAGGGAAAAAAAAGGACAAAATCCTCATAAAAGTACAGTATACCTAGTAGAAAATTGTTCAGTCATGCTTTAAAATTTTGAGATCTAACCCACTGAAATATTTCCAAATTGAAAATTCCAAAGAGGCTGCCACATCAGGTATCTGCCATAAACTTTCTTACACTGTGTTAAGTATTGTTATCTTTATATATTTTGTTGAACCCATATAATATATTCCTTGGTGTTTTTCTTTGAAGGAGATTTTTGCTAATGTCCTAAACTTCAAATTAATTAAGGAATGTCTACAACTCCAACATAATAGAAAGAATTGAATTTACTTGAAAAACATAGCCATCATCTGTTAGAGGCTATCTAGGTAAGCGATAGGTCCAAATGGACACACAGACGACTGCCATGCACTTTAGTCACTGAAGAGTTTCTAGAAGAGGATCTCATGTTGTCATAGGGAGCAAAGAAAATCAAGGGATAATCAAATTAAGTCATTTTCCTTAGGAATTAGTGTTTCTGAACATAGCTGAGTATTTCTGGCCATTACCTAGGAGGGCCTTCTCCTCTCCATTCCTCATTAGGGCCCAGTCTTGGCATGGACAAGTCACCAAACCATGGTTGTGTCCATTTTTAGCTGCTGTCACTGCCACCTATTCTAAAGTTAGCTTTCACTTTTTTGCTATTATTTTTTGCTCTCACAAGCAAAAGTCCTAAACATGTGAGGGATATAGAGTATTACATAGAATTCAGGTTTTGTGAGCCTGGGTTTCTATGCCAACTCTGTAGCTTCCTGGCAGTTGGATTTGGGCAAGTTACTTAACAGGCTCCCTCTCTTTCTAGCCTTTCCTTATGAGGTCATCCTCATCTGTAAAATGCAGGTTGTAAGACTCACCTTCCAGAGCTGTAAAGGGTAGGTAGGGAAACATACTGCGGAATTCCCACCATGATGTTGGCACAGAATAAACTAACAAATGTTAATGTCCACGGAGAAAAAACAGGGGAGGGGGTTCCCAAAACCCATCCTGAAATCCTGACTCCAGTGTCTGCTGGATGCCACCTTGGGAATTCTCCTAACCCCCTCCCCTTAGCCTCAGTTTCCTTATTTGTAAAATGGGCAGGATATTCTTTAACTTTCCTCACTGAGTTAAGTAGCTTAAAGGAAACAATTTTTGTGAAATCACCTTATAAAAACTGTAACATACTAAAGTGTTATTAATATGATTATTAATAGTAATAGTAATAGCAATACAATTACAAAGTTTTGGGGAATTAACTTTATACCTATTTGGGAACAGTATTTTTTCAACTGGAGCTCAATGGTTCTTTCCTGCTGAAGGTTGTGGCTTTTTTTTTTTTCTCGAATGACTCATGGCACTTGTTATGAGCTATCTTGAAGGTTTTTGTTTTTCTTCTTCCTCTTCTTTTCCTCTTCTTCTTCCCCCCTCCTTCTCCTCCTTCTTCTTTTTCCTCTTCTTCTCCTTCCTCTCTGTCCTCTCCTTCCTCTCCTTCTTCTTCATCTTCTTCTTCTTTCCTGTCACCTCAACTCTGTTCTAATCTCTTCAAGAGCAAGGACACAATTTTAAGCCTGTGGGCTGCAGTGCCCAGAGCTTACAGCAGAGACTGAGTGGGAATCCCCTCCAGGACACCACAGGAGGGTGTGAAGGGCTGGGGCCCAGGAGTGGAGCAGACATGGTCTTCTGTGACAAGACAGAAAAACAAGAACCTTGATGACATGGAGAAATTCTGAGTTAAAAAGCAACACTGAAGGGCTTCCATTGACTTGCCCTGATCTTAATAAGGAAGGAAGGGCCAGGAGATGAGGGAAAACAAGAGGGAGGGAGGGAGCTGGGATCTTCAGAGGGTATGTGTCAAAGTGCTGTGTCAACTTTAAAGCATTCCATACCTCTTTCTCCCTGTGTGATGAACAAAGACTAAGTTTTATTAATTTTTCAAAATCCCTGTGCCTCTCACAATAATGCATATAATTGGCACTTAAAAGTGTTTTGTGACTCTGAGATGAATAGAAAATAATCTTATGTCCATTGTTTTATTTAATATTCAGAACAAACTGTTCAGGTAAATGCTGATTATCCCCATTTTAGCAATGAGATAACTGATGCTCTGGAAGAAATTTCTGAGACTCTGTTGTGGAGTATAGGGTACCCAGTTAAGTAAGAAAACAGAAAATATATATAGGAGGGTAATAGAGGCTCCAACTGAAGGTGGACTATGTGAGTCCGAGATGAAACTCAGCACGATTGCTGTGTTTGCCCCAGCAGTGCTCTGTAGCCCCGAAACAGCTGATGGAGTTGACCTCAGTCTTAGAATCCATGTGGACATCATTCCTTTTGTGTTTCCTTGGACCTCATGACTGTGAGTCATCTGATAAAGAGGGGACAAGTTAATGAAAGGGGATAGAAACAACTAAAACGTGTTCTTCAGCCTGGCGGAGACAAGTAATTATCATTGGCTCTTGAGTCGTTAAGATACTTCAAAGCTTCATCTAGGTGTGTTTCACCCCACCCTCTTCAGCAAAACTACTTGGATCCTGGCCTATACGATCTTAACTTCATTCAGGAAATACTGGTTAAGAAGATTCAGGAAGAGCCACCGGGAGGCTGGTGAACTTGACAACCTAGGCAGCCTGTGTTTTTGTGCCGCTCAATTGTTTGCTGACTAATAGGTGTAGGGGGTAGAGGAGGAGAGAGGAATCCTCACCAAACAGAGAACTGGGCCATTTGGGTGGAGTTGCTTGGGTCATTCATCAAAAACCATCATATAGTCCATCTCTCATAGAACCAGGGCAGGGCAAAGACATGAGCTATGAAGGTAAAGGCTGCTCCCTTTGACCAAAAGCCAAGGCTGTTTAGAAAAAGGTAGGGTTTCTATGAGCTTTTCTATACAGCGGAAGGGGAAACAGGTGAGTAGGTACTTAAATCGTTGGGGCATGAAATAATAGATACTTTTTATTTTAATTACCTGGGAAAAGGAAGAATGTGGTATTATACCAGCTCAGCACTTACAGTTTTTGCATCCAGTCTACAAAAACAGTTTGTTCAAATTGTGCTGTTATGACTTGTGTTGGGATCTGGACAACGGAGCATTCTGAAAAGAAAGCAGAGCAGGTGGTGAGAAGGATCAATATGGTGTTACCTAGGGAGCAGGTAGAAGAGGTCCTGCATTTGCCCGGGCAAGGGAGACTGGCTCGCTCTCAGCTTGCTCTCTGCACACTGACTCTGCCTGTGACACTTTGAAAAATCCCTCTCCCGAGTCACACGCAAAGAGATACTGAATTATTGATTTGGAAGGCAATTTGGACATCAGAAGTCTTAAAAGCTCTGTAGGTGATACTAATGCACAGTCAAGCTGAGACCCCCTGTTTAGGGGGCAGCAGGTCTGAGGGTGAAATGAGAAGAGGTCTCGAAGGGGAAAGGCTGTTGGTGTCCTCATGAATGCCAAACAGAGACCTAGTACCAGTGGTAGGAAGGGATAAGGAGGCAGTTGGGCTCAAAGGAAAGTAGAACGAAGGCTTTGAGCTGTCCTGAAGATGGACGTGGCTTGGCAGTAAGGGAGCTTTGATGACTGGAGGTGATAAAGGAGAAGTCCACCCATGGACTGCGAATGGAGAACAAGGCCAGTGATGAGCCAGCTGAACCTGGGCAACCAGCAGCCCATCAGGCCCCTCACCCTTCACTCAGAGCAGCTCTGCTTTCTCTCTTTTTCTATATTGGGCTTCCTCATAAGATTTCCTTTGAAAAAGAGCTGCTCAAAAGGAAAAAAAAAAAGGTTTTAAAACCACTTAACTAGTTGACCTTTATGGCTATTACAACTCTGAAATTCTATAGTATGAAATCCTGTTTGATGTTTTCTAAGAAATCAGGCTACTGATTGATACATTCTTCTCAAGTCTGGGGAGGAAGGAAGGGGAGCATGAGAAGCATGGAAAGTGTGAGTAGAAGAGGAAGGGCTTCTCTTAGCTAGGGGCCAGATGGAGGAGGCCTCACCTGTACAGGCTGAGAATTACCTGGGAGCTTTTTAATAAAATCCCCTCCCAAACCAGTTACATCGGAGTCTCTGAGGATGGTGTCTGGTGATAGATATTTCTACAATGGAGCCAGGTTGACAGCCACTGGTTAATGGGTGACAATGTTCTGTGTATACGAGTACACATTAGACAAACTCCCACACTTGAGGTGCATCAGAATCACCTGGAAGATTTGTTAAAACACAGACTGCTGAGCCCCACCCCCAGAGTTTCTGATTCAGTGGGTCTGTGACCCTCAGGCCCCAAATTTGCATTTTTAACAAGTTCCAGGTGATGCTGATACTCCTGACCTGGGGCCACACTTTGAGAACCACTGCTCTAAGAAAAGGTATTTACTTTATTTTTATTTTTTTATTTTTTAAGCAAAAAGTATTTACTTTAGACATTAAAAAGAACCTGCTGACAGAGATAAGTCAATTCACAGTATGCACCCTTGATACAAAATGACAGTACTTTCCCTCTGTGGTCCTCCTTGCAAGAGTACATTAGCCAAGTCTGATAAAGAGAGAAACATCAGACAAATGCCAGCTGAGGGACATCCTACAACATATCTGACCAGCAACCCTCCAAACTGTTAAGGTCATCAAAAACAAGGGAGGTCTGAGAGACTGTCACAGCCTAGAGAAGCATAAGTAGACATGGCTACTAAATGTAATGTGGTATGTCAGATGGGATTTGGGGACGGAAAAAAAGACACTGGGGAGCAATTGAGAAAAGAACGTATCAATATGGGTTCATTGGTTGTGGCAAATGTACCATACTTAGGTAATATGATAACAAGTGGGGAAACAGGTTGTGGTGTAGATGGGAATTCCCTATAATACTACTGTGCTAATTACAATAGTTCTGTAAATCTAAAACTGCTCTAAGATAAACAGAGTTTATTAAAGCAGGGCAGGGATCGGAGGGGCTTCCTGGCTGTTATAACGCAAACCATTCCTGATGGCATTTGTAGAGTTGTTTTCTTTTAAGAGCACCAAGGAAAAATCGTCAAATAATTGTATTCGCAGTTTGAATGAGTCCTTGTTCTGAATAAATTATACAAAATATCTTCAATTCCCTTTATTTGCAGTTGTGTGACTTTAAAATGATTCTTAGAGCTGTACTTTAAATATATATGTATATACATATATAATACACACATACACATCTCAGCACATTCACAGCTAAAAGACAAGGTAGCTGACTCCTCTTTACTGCAGCCATGCGGTGGGACTACAATCCTAGATAAGAAAGGCACCTGTTGCAATGACTGAAAATTCTTAGTAGAAATTTTCAACTTTTTGGATATAGCTGTCTGGAAACCATTTCAGTGATTCTCTCTCCCTCTTCCTCTTTTTGGCTGTCCTAAGAGAATCTGCTCAAGGTGGTCTGGATGAAGCAGAATCCTCCAGGCAGTATTTTGCTGCTGGTTTGTAGTTATGGATTACCTTATGTCACTGGCTTCAAGAGTGAACCTTATCGAAATTCCCATCTATTCATTTAAGTTTTAATGTGTCCTTGGAACACTGTGGGCTCACAGTGTGTGTGTGTGTGGGTGTGTGTGGGTGTGTGTGCGTGTGTGTGCGCCCGGGGGAATAACCCAACCACTCTCTGGTTATGTGTGTATATTAATTATCCAATATTGATTTTATTTCTCCAACTTGACTGTAGGTCCTCTCACCCTTTATTATTGGTTGTTCATAGTCCCTGCCATAGTACCTGGCAAGGTTCAAAATAGTAAGTAGCAATCGAACCTGGAAAGGAGACAATAATTCAAGGCCAAACTAAATGCCCCATGTGCAGTTACAGTGGATTGGACCTAGCAGACACCATTTATCTTTTAGTGCCAGGTTTGAACCATTTAACTTTCCCCCTTTTTTTTAAAGATTTATTTATTTATTTTAGAGAGAAAGGCATGTGTACAAGTGGGGGGCAGGGGGGCAGAGGGAGAGAGAAATAGAGAATCTCAAGCAGACTCCTTGTGATCTCACAATCCTGAGACCATGACTTGAGCCAAAATCAAGAGCCTGATGCTCAACCAACTGAACCACCCAGCACCCCCCCACTTATCTTTTCTCATCAAGTGGCTTAACTATACATTTGTAGATGTTAAATGAGGAAATCAGAAGCACTCTTAGAGATTGGCAGTGGTGTAAATACCAGCTTTAAGGTGAGAGCTCAGATACCTGATTCATCCTCCAACCAGGCAGGGACTCCTAGGGGATAAGACTGCAAAGTTAATTGTGAAACTCAAAATTTGAGGCAAAAGATTCTCATCTCCTGGATTTTCCTCTTCCGAAACAGCGCAGCAATACTGGAAATAGTGATAGCTAAACTTTAGAGAGCTTTTCTGGGGGTACGAGGCACCATTCTAATGAGCTCATTTCATCTTCACAAAGGCACAGAGAAGGTAAGCAAGTTGCAAGCACTCACACAGCTTGGAGTAAAGCCAGGATCCCAATTTCGGTTGTTTGGCTTCAAAGCCCATGCTCTAAAAACAATGGCGCTCCTGCCTCTCTTGGAGAGGACATCAGAAGTCCCACTCTTGACTAGCCTGGCTAGAGGCCTCCTCCAGATCTGGACTGGAACTGCCCAGGGACCTCCACACTGCCTAAGGCCTGGAAAGAGAATGTCCCATCACTTAGCTGTACCTCTATCCATCCTGCTTCTTATACGACCACCACCCCCATCACCACAAGCAACTGGTAAATATTGATGGAATTTCTGTTCTATGCTGGGTACTATGGATATAAAAATGAAAAGGAGACTATAATTCTGCCCTCGGGCACTATGGAGGAGATAGACACCCGAGCAAACAAGCTGACAAAATCCCAAACAGCCTCTGGTAAAGACCAAAAGAAAGAGCTGTGGGAGCCCAGAGGGGCAGGGACCCACCTTGCCTTGATTCACAGAGCCATGACTCCCTTCCTCTCTCAGTTAGTTTTCCCTCCATTACTTCCTTGATTTCTTCTATTTACAACTCACAAGCCTAAATGGCAGAGATTTGAAGTTTCTCTCCATAAGGTGTTGGGTTGTTCAGAAGGAAGATGTTCTGTCCATCTGATAAATAACTTGCAGAGGAATAGAGGCTCCAACTCAGCATATGCTTATCTGCTTTCTTACCCCCAAGAAATAGAGAACATTTCTATCTAAGTTCCTCCTTTCCAAGGTTTGCTCTCCAGGGTTTCCATGACCCCAGTCAACTGTGGTCTGGAAGCAGATGATCCTCCTTCTGACGTACGGTAGCCTAATGCTACATTACAATTCCTATGTCATTCACCTCATTTCATCTGGTCAGGTAGGCATTTTATCATTTCACATCATCAAGTGAAGAAGAAAGGTGAGGACAGTACAATATTTTGAGAGACAGAGAGACAACATTCACATAACTTTTATTACAATACATTATTATAATTGCCCTATTTTATTGTTGGTTTTTGTTGTTAATCTCTTCCTGTGCCTAATTTTTAAATTAAACCCTATTGGAGGTATGTGTTTAGAGGGAAAAACATGGTAGATGGAGGGCTCAGTACTGTGCATGATTTCAGGCATCCGCTGGGGGTCTTGGAACATAATCCCCGCAGACAAGGGGAATGGCTGTAGTCTGTTCCTTCTTCCAGGGCAGGAATCTTCTGTTGCACATGCAACTTAGGCTGGCAGCCTTGCCTTCTCTTTGTATCCCTGTCTACCACAATAACAAAGTGTTGCCGAGGCATCGTGGTTGACGTGTTAACTTTAAAAAAAACCCTCTTGTCATGGGATAAGCCTTTTCCTGACGATGGATCATCGTTATCTGGCCTGACGAGCAGCCTGGTTGCCATGGAGAGCTGACGGGATCAGGTGTGTTTTTCGCCTGCATCACTCCCACCCGGGGAGACAAGCGCTCTTCTGTACGTCATGCGTGGCTGGTCTGTGGCAGCCTGTGGCCAGGCTTTTCCTGTGGGTCAAACCTAATCAACTCATCAGCTGCAGATCATATCAAGACCTCTGTTTGATACGTTAATAGTGACAGACAGGCTTCCACAGTTAATAGCACAGAGCCCTTTGACAACAAAGTTGTTGTGGGTGCAGAAAACACTCTAGTCACCAGATACGGGATGAGAGGGCTTGTGTTCACATAAACACAACATCACGTCACTACTTGTCACCGCAAACTGTTTTGTTCTTGAAGATAGTCTGCACTCATCCTCTCATCTTGATTTCCTACATAACAACATTCTCGGTTTATATGCCCTTTGGCAAGTGCAGCAAGCACTGTTTCCTGTTTCTAAACTTGTAGACAACCATTCATATATCTCGCAGTTGTCAGTTTTAACCAGATAACAGCGGCCCCTTCTTGCTGCTCTTTTATCGTTAGCTTAGGTTTAAGAGGACTCTAGAAGTAAAGCTGTTGATTTATTTGCTAGAATCTTCTTCATTAATTTAACTAAATTTCCACAGGACTTGTAATTTTCAAAAGAAATACATGCCCCCATTGGTAAGGCCTAAAACAACAAGTGACAACAAGACTAACAGTTTGAAAGTGTTAAAGCAATACATGCTTAAGTATTTCTTCTCTGTTTGTCAAGGGTGAAGGCAAGAAGGAATCATCAATGTAATTTTAACTGGCAGACAACCACCCAAACGAGAAAACTCTAAGTACAGCAGGTAGGTCAGTGGTCAGAATCAACAGGGCCTGTGCACACTTTGTGGGTCAAAAACATTTTACCACTTTTCACAACCTGTGTATACTCTTGCAGTTAAGTTGATTGACTTCATTCACTGATGAATGTTACTGATGTCGTGCTACTAGGTGCTAGATACCAAGCTAGGCTTTTTCTCTTAAGATGCTAATATTCTGAAACCATTGCAATGTATAAGAAGCATTGATAAAAGTAAAATATGCTTATCCAACAATTGAAAAATGTACTAAAGCAGAAGAAAAACTGTCACTCAGGGGTAACCACCATTAACAGGGTGGAGCGTGTTCTTGCTTTTTGTTAACTGTGCTTGTGTGTGTGTTTTAAGCAAGGCTGCCAGTATACCATTTATACAGTTGATCATTTACTTTTTCTCTGCTTAGTTTTTGTTTTTACAAACTCTTCATAAATAAACGTATTACTGGTTATATAATGTTTATCTTCTTTGTAACAAATATTCTCTTTTTTTCCATGAACATGCTGCATAGGTCACAGATGTCTTCATTTCTAAGTCAAAAGTTTGTCTTGACCAAGCTAAGTTTCTTTGGAAAAGTTAACCTCACTTGTGTTTTGGGATGGCTCTACAACTCTCTTGGAGACACACACACACACACACACACACACACACACACACACACACATCCTGGAGCCTGACACTGACTAAAACTAGAGACCTGGGCTCTTCTGGTCTTCAGTCAGACTTGACCACCATGCCCTTGTGGTACATTCAGAAGTGTGTGGGGGGGGATATCCTCCTGATGAGAGAGGCTTTCATGTCTTTGCTGGTGAATTCAAGACATGGTACCTAATGTTTAACTTCCCTTAGCACCTTCACAGGCATTCTTTCATCTGGGAAGACTGGTTTTCTCCCCAGTGCAGGGAGGGAGGAGGAGTGGAGATGGGGGAGGGCAGGGACACTGGACACTTCCTAACATCTCCCCTCTCCCAGAAAGGCAACTCCAATTTGGTGCCTCCTAGGTCCTTATCTTCCAAATAGAGGCTTGGACTCTCTTCAGGGCCACTCACAAATACAAAGACCCTCTTACCTGAGTTGGGAAGGGTTGGACTTGCCTAAGCAGGGCTAGAAAGCAAAGCCTGGGTCTGTAGGCTTCCATGTCCTTGAGTAAGTAAAGAAAGCAAAATGACCTTTTTTACTCTTTTGAGTCTCCTCAGATGATAGAACAAAATAGAAACTATTCTAGTTGCTTGTATTTTCATGTAATGGATGTGGCCTAATTTGTCAAATCATTGCCCTCGGGACAAAATCTGAACTTCTGACATGATATACAGGCCTGTCCCCATTTGGCTCTACCTATCTCATCTTGCACCCCTGCTCCATCCTTGCTGAACTTACCGGTTCTCCAGCCAACATTTATCTCCAGGTCTTTGCATGTACTGCTCCCTTTTGCTGGAACACTCTTCCCTTCTGATTAACTTTTTCACATTTTAGTTTAAATGTCACTTCCTTTGATTAGGTTCCCTCTGCCATGAGCTTCTGTAGCAAATGGCATAATTGCTTCGTTAACTGCTTATTTTCTCCCTAACTGTAGGTTCTACCAGGATAAGGACCATGTGTGTGTTGTATTTGGCTTCTGTTCGAGCTCAGTGTTTGACACATTTTAATACTCAATGAAATAGTGAGATGATTAGTGGACATTTAGGATGCATCCGGTTTTTCTTTTATAAGCAATGCTGAAATGAGCAATTTTTATACATGATTATTTGTCCATGATTTGGAAGTTTTAAATTACTTTCTGACGATAAATTCTTGGAAATAGGATTAGTAAAGTCAAAGGATATAAACATCTTTGAGGCCCCTTGAGAAACAACAGATTGCTTTCCAGAAAGTTTTACACTCCTACCAGCAGTGAATGAGATTTCCTGTTTCATCGTATTCTTATCAGCACTATTAGAAAGAGAAATTATTTTTGCTAACTTGATAATAAGAAAGGTTCCTTTCTGCTTGTTTCATTTTTGCTGTAGTTAAGTAGTAAGATGGATGGTTTTCATTTATTTTATATTTGCTCTATGATAAATTACCAGGTGTCTCTTGCCCATTCTTATTCTGAAATTTTCATGTTTTTTCAATCAATTTTTATAAGCTCTTTGTGTTTTAAAGATGTTAGATTATTATCATTATATTCATTGTAGATCTACCTCTCTATTTAGATGTTTATATTTCTATCTCATGTCCTTAAGTTCAATGTCTTTATGCAGTCAGGTCTCTCATCATTTCCTTGGGATTTCTTATGTGACTTACACTTAGGGTGCCTGTCACCATCCCTGAACAAATAAATATTCAGCTCTTTTTTTCTTGGCCTGTATATAGTTAGATGCCTTTGCCTGTGTGTGTGTGTGTGTGTGTGTGTGTACTTGTGTGTGTGCATTTCTGTGCATGTGTTTTGGGGTCTCAGTCATTGAGAATTTAATGGGAGGGGGGAAGGATCTTCTTTTGCCAAAAGGACTGACCAAGTGTCTTGGCAACATTTACTCTCCTAATGATTTAAGGTGTCTCTTTTCACTCATTTAAAAACAATTTTATTTAGGTTTATTATATCTTCCTGGAGGGGCCAGGTCTGTTTTCATCATTCTAGGTTTTAGGGAGAGACTTTGAGTGGGTAAGGTAGTCTTCTTCTGCATTTGTTCTCTTCTGGCTCTGCTGTTCTCTCTGATCTGCCTACTGGATGCAGACTCACTGAGGTTAAACTCCAAGGCATCAAGGAAAGTTGGAACTCAAGATCTGAAACTGGTCAAAGTACAGTGCATTTGCATGAAAACCTACCAGGCTAATCTAGTCTTATTAATAAATGTCTTTCTGGCATCATCAGAGCATAGCTTTAGTTTGTCTGCCACTAGATCTAAAAACACACAGCGGATGAACAGATGCCCACTAAGAAGTAAGTGTTATGACAAGACAGAGTACCTGCCACCATTCCTAGTATTCAAGAGACCCGAGTCTCTATGGTGATGGTGTCTTCTTTTACAGAACATTGCACAGTTGTACAAAGGGGGGAATGCCAGTCTTAACTAACTAAGACAAGAGTCGACAAAATGTTTCCTTTACAGGAAGCCACTAGCCACACACTCAGAAAGGTGGGTGGGAGTAGACATCTCTATATTAAGTTAATGTACTCTTTCTCTTTCATTCTCTTTTCCTTACTTTTTTTGCTGCCTACCTTCCTTGCTTGTTGCCTTTCGACTCAGTTATCGAATATCATAGTTCTTGCCAGTTGGTCCCTGAAGAATGAGTCACAGAATTTAACATCGCAAGTTATGAAGCATTGTCAATATCACTTTTCGGCATTTTCCATAAATGGAACATTGGAAATAGAGACGAGGGATTATTTTTAAATTTCAAGAAGCAACGGGAGGGAACGAGTCTTACTGCTTCAGGAAAGTATTGTAGTTCATATCAAAATGCTATTGGATATAAATGGAGGCATTTTAAAAGTCTCCTCAAACCCTGCCCAAAAATGTCGATCTGTGTTTTAAAATAAATTAGTTCAATCTTTATCCCGAATCCAAATACAACATTTTTTCTCCTCATGAATCTTAGACAAAGCTAATTAACATTCCTTTTCTTTGTTACTTATTTATTTATTTTAGTCTATTATAATTTCTGCTTCTGGATGTGTGTTTTGATGGGGTTGTTACAAATACTGAAAATGTTCTAAAGTGTTGTAATTTTATTTGCAAGTAATAGACAGCAAATAACAGAGAGACTAACTCACACCAGCTTAAACCTGTTCTCCAGCTCCTACTCCCCCATCCTCTACCTTCCTTACCTTGTATTTCTTTTTCCTTTTTCCCATAGCATTTATCACCCTCTAACATACTACCATTTTACTTGTTATACTTATTGTCTATTGTCTGTCTCCTTCTCCATAAGGACAGGGATTTATGTCTGTTTCATGTATTAATGCATTCTAAGTGCCGGATACCATATCTGGCACATAAGTAGAGACTCAATAAATATTCATTGAACTCAATTTTATCAACTGACATCCCTGAAGAGTCCAGGTTTCTGCTGAGGTGGGGTCTTGATGTCATCCAGGACCTAGTTTTTCATTGTTTTCATTGTCTACTTTGTTTTCCTTAGTGTTGACTCTGTCCTAAGTCAGGCTCCTCTTATGGTCCACAGATGGCTCTAACCCCAGGGCTCCTCATCCAAATAGAGCAGGGGGAACATAGAGGGTTTATCTTGCACTCTCAGGAAAAGTCCAGAGAGTCACTCTGAAGTAACTGGCTTAGGCCACTGTCATTGTGACCAGGAGAATGGATGTGCTGATGGCGTAGCCTAGGCTACGCGTTCCCTCTTTACCAGCAAGATGGGAAAGGATTAGCCTTTCAGGAATCACGTGTTTCCGAAACAGAAATTGAGGGGCTGCTCGAAAGGGGAAAGTGGAGAATGGAGGTCCACGCACTCAGCAAGAAGCACACTAACCAATAAGGATTTACCATTACAAGCAAACAGAATTTGGGAAATCCCCTCTCTGTTCTTCCTAGTTTATGTGACCAGAACTGAGATTAGACTCAGTGTATGTGATTAGATTGAGTTTGTTTTTTCATTTTTTGGTGAGTTTGAGATTTTCTAAAAGTTGAAGGAATCCTCTGACGGGATTCAGGAGAGCAAACAAACAACAAGTTGACTTTAAGGACTTAAAACAACTGTTGCTTCTTCATTCTTCCCACTGATAGAACTTGCCAGAGTTGTAAGAAAAGCAGTCACTTCACCCCTTTTCATTCTTATTCTGCATTGGTTCACCAGATGCTGGTACTTCTTCATCTCCATCTTAGACTTCTTGTCCAAGTCAGGTAGCATAGACAGAGGTTCCAAGTTTGTAGCCAGTGGCCATGAAAAATGTGTTACCTCAAGCTGCTCCTGGCAAGGCAGAGCTCACTGCTGCCTGGAGAGGGCCAACTCACAGTGAAAATAGCTCCTTCCTTACCCTTCCTCGTCCCTATATTTATTTAGTTTTTAAAATTTTGTTTAAGATTTATTTATTTTTTATTTTTATCTATTTTTAAAAAAGAATTTTATTTATTTATTTGACAGAGAGAGACAAAGTGAGAGAAGGAACACAAGTAGGCAGTGTGGCAGGCAGGAGAGGGAGAAGCAGGCTTCCCGATGAGCAGAGAGCCCCACACGGGGCTCGATCCCAGGACCCCAGGATCATGACCTGAGCCAAAGGCAGGTGCTTAATGACTGAGCCACCCAGGATCCTCTATTTATTTATTTTTAGAGAGAGAGAGGGAGAGAGTGTGCTCATGGGTTGGGGTGAAGGGCAGAGGGAGAGAATCTTCAAGCAGACTCCCCGCTGAGCATGGAGCTAAAGGTAGGACTCCATCCCACGTGAGATCACGCCCTGAGCAGAAACCAAGAGTCCTATGCTCAACCACCTGAGCCACCAAGGTGCCCTGTCCCTATATTTATTAACTCAGTATTCAAACCCATGTACAATGGTGTTTAATTTGGCTATCTGTAATTTTATCATACAGGGATGGGTTACTATAGGTAAGGACTGGAAATGGTGCAGTTTCCTAAGTTATATATCAAGTCAGCATATGTGCCAGGAGGTGTAATTCAGACTCCAGGATCTTGGTCTCCTGTCTTATTCATAAGGGAAGCACTCATTTTCTCATACCTCAGCCTACAGAAATAATATAAGTGATCATAATTTTCATTACTCCAGCTGGTTCCTCAGTACAATATTGTTCCTTTGGAGTAGTGTTAATCAAGCACAAATTACTCTGAGAAAGGAAATATGACCACACACCCATGCACGGTCCAGTCCCTGCCTGCCTCCACAATTCCATCTCAGGTTGATTTCCCCTTTTGTCTTGCTATTTCAAGCACATTAGCCTTTAAGTTACTGAAAGAATCTAAAATCTTTCCTTCCTTAGGATCTTAAACTGCCTGGATTCAAGTTCTGCCTTCACCACCTGTGTAACAAAGGTGTTATTTATCCTGTCTGTGTTTCATTTTACTCATCCGGGAAGGGGGGCTAGCAATAGTTCTACTTCACAGACTCTGTGTTAGCAGTAAAGGATATAATGTGAAGTTCTTAGAGTGTTCCTAGTTCATAGTAATTAAAACGTTAGCTCCCGGGGTGCCTGGGTGGCTCAGTCAGTTAAACGTCTGCCTTCGGCTTAGGTCGTGAGCCCGGGGTCCTAGGATCGCGTCCTGCATCAAGCTCCCTGCTCGGCAGGGAGTCTGCTTCTCCCTCTGTCCCTCTCCCCCACTCGTGCTCTCTCTCACTTGCTCTCTCAAGTAAATAAATAAAACCTAAAAAAAAAAGTTAGCTCCTCCCCCTCCTTCTGTTCTTTCCCCCCTCCTTCCCTCATTTCCTCCCTTCTTGAAGAAACTCCTTCCTTTCCTTTTTCCAAGTCTGGATTTTTTTTTTTATTGAAGTATAGTTGACACCCAATGGTACAGTAGTTTCAGGTGTACAATGTAGCAATTCAACAAGCTCACAGGTCACAGCAAGTACAGCTACCATCTGTTACCATATGACACTATTATAATGCCATTGACTGTGTTCCCTAAGCTGTCTTAGTTGGTATATAAACTGTCAGTAGAGGCCTTTTCGGAGCACCCTACCTGAAATATTTCCTTTGCTATTTTCTCTCACACCTTTCGCTTTCCTGCACTGCACTATTTCAATGTGCAGTTGTATATTTATTCACTTTGATTTACTTGTCCATTATCTTTCTCCATGAATAGACTCAAAATTCCATGGTAGCAGGGTCCTTGGCTGTTTCGTTCATTACCATATATATTACATGTGTCTGCACACAGCAGGGAGTCAATAAATATTTAGGAATGAAAGCCTCAGTCCCCTGAACAGTAGGGGAACTGCAAGGGGAAACTGAAATTCTGAATCATTAGTAATTGTGTAATGTACTGGGCCAGAAGCCACACCGCTGGGTACCTTCACTGGGGTTGGGCATGGGGTTGGGGGAAGGGAGCATCCCTCCTATCTAAAAGAGAATGTTGTGCAACCTGAACATCTCCAATTTCCAGGGCCTCAACTGCAGAAGTGGAGGGAAGTGCCAAGGAGGAGACGGTGGTGGCCATTGAATGGCTGGGAGAGACTTCAGACTAGCTTCGTGTAGGGATCTGTTTCAGTAACACGTGGGCGATACCTTCTAGGGACCTCCAGGAGTATTTGGAAAACACCTTTCAAGGAGGGTTGAAGGTCTGCTGTTCCTAGGCTATGAAAGAACCAGGGAAACCTGAGTTGGTGTTCTCATCTCTACAGTTGGGTAAGGCCAGAGGAAACTTGAATTACAGTATTAGTACTATCATGGCCAAGACTAATCCGCATGTGCAGTTTCAGAGAGAGACATAGTCCAGCAAAGGTTCATTGCTTGTTCACTGAGGAATGTCACAGGAAGGGAAGAGAGAGCACAGTTTTATCAAAACTCCCATATCATCACCCATGTAAGCTTAACAGGCTGTAGAGTGTATTGATGAGGAAAATGGATCATTTTCTATTGTACTGAAAGCTTTAAAAAAATCACATTTCCAACATTACCCAACAGAAAAGAATGTGGAATATGTTTATCTTACATTATCTGGACCATTGGGAAAGGGGCAAGCTGATAAGCATATTTAGTAAGCTGGGGAAATGTTCACACTGACGCTTCTAATGGAGAGGGTGATCACCTGGGAGGAAGTTACACCTATGCTCTTTTTACCCCTTCCTAGTTCCATTTTAAAAACTTGTAACAGCCATGTATAACAGAAAATGTGAACAGCCCTCCTCCCCTGTTGTTTAGCCAATCCTATTCCTTAGAGGCAACCGCTATTTTTTTTTTAAGATTTATTTATTCATTTGAGAGAGAATCTTCAAGCAGACTCCCCGCTGAGCACAGAGTCTGACATGGGGCTCAATTTCAAGACCCATCAGACCATGACCTGAAACCAAGAGTCAGACGCTTAATCAACTGAACAACCCAGGTGGCCCCTAGAAGCAACCACTAGTAAGTCAGGCTTGTGGGCATTTTCTCATTCTCTCCACATATGCTTGCACTCACACACACTCCCATCACTTTGTATGATCAGCTTTTGATTGTTAGACATCCTCTTATTGATAGGCTGTTTCCAGTATTTCTTGACTACAGACAATGCTGCAATGTGAGCACTTGTACAAATGTCTTTGTATATATTTTAGGGTATCTATAAACTGGACTCTTAGTTGTGTAATAGCTGGGTCAAAGTTATATGCATTGAGAATTTCTGATTGCATATCTGCTTGTGAGTGTTGATGTGGGCACCCCAACTCCTTTGGTCTGAGTTTGGACTAGATCTTTAACAGCTCTTCTGGCTCTTACCGTGGTTTAAGTCTGAGGTTCTCACACTCCTCTAGATGATGGCTCCTTTACCCTGACTTCTAGGCTGTGATTTTGAGAATGATTCTTGAGTCTAGAAGCAAGCCAGAGAGAGGAGAAAGATGAAAAGCAAATGAACAAATGCGGCTGAAAATGAACACGTATTTTCCATAAATATCCAAAGAAGACAGAATTGATCCAGTGTGGGCTAAATAGCCTCAGCGATCCACAATAGGATAGAGCTAAAAGTAGGGCTTTTACCATGAGCAGAGAACATAGATGCTCGAGCTAAGTAAGAGTCTTGATATTTAAAGAGATTAGATTTCTTTGTACCGAATGGAGAGCATCATACCAGGGTTGGCACCAGCCCAATCCATACGCTCTGACCTGTAGTCCTTGTGACTGTGTCATCAGCTGGTTTCATAAGAGAACTTGGCTAAACCTGCCCAATCCTTGGCTGAGGACCCTTTTAGGAAAATCCGGGGTGCTGCTGAAGTGTTGTAGGTGACTCAGGCAGTAGAATTCTGCCTTTGAGTCAGGACAGAATTTTACCTTTTCCCTGGTGTGGGGGTTTACTCACTGGAGCTAGGCTCTAAAGTCATATTTAAGGATCTATAAACATTTCTTACAGTATTCGTTATCTTGAAAAGGCAGTCTCATTTTAATGGAAAGATTTGTCAACTATTTCCTAAAGATTCTACTTCAAGTGTAGTTGAAGATGTTGTTATTCATTTCCTTTCTAGGAATAGTAGGTTTGACCCTGGAGAATGATCACCATGTTTCCATCTGTAACTCAGATACAACTAAGATATCTGAACCCTATGACAGAGGTTTTAGAGCATTCCCAAATAAAAACCAATAGTCAGTCTTACAGCAATTCTCTCTGGATAACTGGTAAAGCTTCTCCCTATTACAATTTTGAACTTTTTCCAATTTAATTCAGTAGTACCTCATCCTCAATCTATATTATTGAAATTTCCTAAATTTTATGAAATGGACAATTGAGGAGTGCTCACAAATCACTAGATTTTATGAGAAGGAATACAGAAAATGGAAATAATTTCTTAAACAAGCCATGTAAACATGCATAGAAGTACAGGTTGGAATTTCTCTGAAATAGCATGCCAAGAATAACTTCAATGAATGCACTAAAGAAACCCCAAGCTGCACACATGCTTTTCTCTTTGGGGCTTAAATATGCTGACCCAAGATATTAATAGCTACATTTATTTCTCTAACGTAAATCTATATTGTTGCCAATCAAGAAATGTTGGGATAAAGAAGTAGATATGCACATGATATTATAGAGCTGATAGATGGCTATGTCCTGTCTAGATTTCCCAAGTAATCCATAAATTATTATATTGAATGTAAATGGCTATTTCTGTTTCCAGCCAAACTTTCATCCCAATGTGATGACTTTACTAGCACATTACATGGAAGTGTGAGAGCCTGTTTAAGTGATATATCATACTTTTTGGTTCCATGGCTGAGACAGCAAATTACCCTCAATATCTAGCTTTTCTCCTTCCTCAGTGACAGACTTTTGGCTAGGTCCATGGCTGTGCAGAAAAAAGAATGCATTTCTTAGGCTCCCTTGCAGCTAGGTGTGTCTGAGTGATAAACTTCTGACTAATGGGATAGCAGGGGATGTACCATGTGGGTGGTAGCTTCTGGGAACATTCTCTAACAGACCAATGACATCTGCACTCCAAGCCCTATAGACTTCTTCTTTCCCCTCTCTTGCTGCTTGTAATGTAGGTCTGGTGGTGAAACCTCCCTCTTGAACCAGAGCTTTAGAACCATAGCTTTGGGATAGCAGAAGAGAAACCTGGATGGAACCTGGATCCCTGAAAAATTTGGGGATCAGAGCTGCCATACTAGATCCAGGTTCCTACCTCCAGACTTATATGAGGAAAGAGACTTCTATCTTTTCTTAAACCACTGTTAATTTATAGCCAATTCTTGTTATTCATCACCTATTCCTTTGATGGACATTAGCCTGTTTTTCCTTGATAAAAAAACACCCGACACATTCCCCCCCCCCCCCCCCCGAAATCAGTATCAGGCTTGGTCCAGCAAATAGATAAGAATGTTTCCAGTTGGGAGACATTGAAAAAAAGTTCAGAATGGAAGCTTGCCATACGTTTAAATTACACATATATCAATAGTTTGGGAGGTTGCGTTTGGTTAAAATGGTTGTAGGTAATTTAATCCATAGTGATACTGAAATGTGTAGAATGCTGTGGAATATTCTAGTGGGAGTGGCTCACAGATGTTCCCTTACCTTTACTACGTCAGGGTCAGTGAGCCTCCCTATTTTGGATCTCAGAGGGCTTTGACTGTGCAATTCCTCCCCATCCCCCACCAAACATACCTCTTATTAGGAGCTTTGAGAGCATACATTTACTCTTCTACCCACATATCCAATTTACCTGCTTTTTTTTTTCTTTTCCAAATAATTTTCATGCCAACAATCCTGAGAAGAAAGAAAAAAAAAAAAGAAACAAAAAGAGCAAGGCAATATCCTGGCACTGCTAATGAGCCATATAGTTGGATAAATCAAAGGTGATGGCAATGTAACTGGGTTATTGTTTTGCTGGTCTCATTAGGAAAAGTGCATGTTTAATTTATTTACATTTTAACATATTCACATTATTATACCACAATAGTATTTTGTTGGCTTTTTCCTAAAGTATCAGATGAGGTAGGTTAGTGTCACTGCTCTCTTATCCTCTTTTAATGAGAAGGACTTTTTTAATTTTATTTTTTTTAAAGAGAAGGACTTTAAACCAAGTAGCTAAATAATAAGCAAGATATTTACAGAAGGCAGAAGTGGTCTCCAAATTCCTCTAACTTTCTATAGATTATTCTTATTCTTTTTTTTAAGATTTTATTTATTTATTTGAGAGAAAGAATGAGAGACAGAGAGCACGAGAGGGGGGAGGGTCAGAGGGAGAAGCAGACTCCCCGCTGAGCAGGGAGCCCGATGCGGGACTCGATCCCGGGACTCCAGGATCATGACCTGAGCCGAAGGCAGTCGCTTAACCAACTGAGCCGCCAAGCACCCCAGATTATTCTTATTCTTGAGCCCCGAACCTCCCCATGATTTTGCTCCAATGGCTTCTTCAACCCGGGAAGTTTTGTTTGTATTTCACATCCGCCCTATCTACCCTCATAGCTACTTTCCTGTAATTTTGAAATTCCTTTTAAATTCTACTTGCATCATTTCAAATCCCAGAACTAATGCTTCTGTCATTGTCATTTACCTCACTGAAGACATCCCCGAAATGTGGCTCAAAGGAAGGACCCCCTTGGAGAAAGGGGTTGCCCGACAAATGATTCATTCACTACAGAAGTGGATTTTTTTAAAGTGTCATTTTCATTCTGGAAAGTAGGAAACTGGTTTTCCTGTCTTTTGAAGGATCACCACAAAACCAGAAGCTGAAGAGCAGAGCTTATCACGGTGGAAATTTTCAGTGAACAAGGAAAAAATGTGATCCCAGAGGTTTGCAACCTGAGAAGGAGGTCCCATAGCTCACGCCTATCCTTCTCTTTCCCAGCTAGCCAAAGAGCTGAAGCAGCGTCTCTAACTAATGTGCAGGCATGAAGTGACTCACGGTCAGCTGACAGAGCAGGAAGTCACCTCAAGCTGCACTGACAGACGGGAAAGTCCAGAGTAGATTGAACGTACTTTTTAAGAAAAGGAAATAAGGCACTTTGTAGCTGATGGGCTGTGTCACAAGGTTAGAAAGCCCAATTACATTTGATAGTGCCGTACAAGGCATAGCCTGGGAATGCATTGATCTGTATATAAAGCCATTACTATAATATTTGCAAGCCAGACTTGTATGTTTTAGTCATTAAATACAGACAAGAGCTCTTGTCAGAAGAATGAAATCACCCAGTCTTTACTGGGCTGGATTAAATAATGAATTAACTGCTGGGGTTGGCAGGGGTGGTCGTAAGCAAAATTGTGAAGCTGGATGTTGTGCCTGCGTTTGGAGCTCTTCTCTTGTCCCGGGGGTCCAGAAATCTCAGGGGGCCCTTTTTCTTTTGAATGAGAGGAAGCAAACTGTTTCGTCAATCAACAACTCTGGAAATACGTGCAGACATGTGGTGTGCCAAGTACTCTGCAAGGGAGTGTGGAAAAACCATAGAAAAGAGGAAAAGTTCTTTCAGGAGCTGTGTTTAGTTGGGGCAACGAGCTGTAAATATACTGATAGATGAATAGCAGTGTAAGAGGTGTCTCAAGGAAGAAGATGATGAATTACCAAATAGCAATGTCAAGAGGATAGACATGTTGTGGGCGTTAAGAGGAAGGTGAGGTCAGGGTGGACAGGGTTGGCCAGGGAAGTCTTTGTGCCAATGGTGGATGTAGAACTCTACTCCACTTTAAAGCTGTAAGTGCCAACGATCAAATCAGTTATCCCCAAATGGCAAAAGCCCCGGTAGATGTTTGAATAGGATGGTGGTGCAGGTATGAGAATCTGAAGACCTGGGTTCATTCTGGTTCAGAAAGACTATTGAACAGAGAAGCCTCCATTTTCTCATCTGTAGAATGGGTGTAATAAATGCCCTCACTACCGTCCACACTAAGTGAAATAATGTGAATCATGGTGTAAATTATAACTCAAGTAATAAGCAAGTTATTGCTAATGATGTTGTATTATGATTTTAGGAATATAATTTTGCATATAGAGATACTGCTTAACTTTAAGGGCTCAAATGGCAATTTAAACATCTATACATAGTTTATAAGGAAGAGTTGGAGGTGTGGGAAGTTAACTGTGGATATGAAATCACAACATGCAGGTGACCAATCAGCACACGCATAACCTTGGTTTGAGGTCTTGTTAAAAGCAGGGTGGGGTGCCTGGGTGGCTCAGTCAATTAAGTGCCTGCCTTCAGCTCAGGTCATGATCCTGGAGTCCCAGGATCGAGCCCCACATCGGGCTCTGTGCTCATTGGGGAGTCTGCTTCTCCCTCTGCCCCTCACACCACTCATGCTCTCCCACTCTTGCTCTCTCTCTCTCAAATAAATAAAAATCTTAAAAAAAAAAAAGCAAGGTGAAGACATTTTTTAAAAATATTATAACTAATACAGGTATTACCTTTCTACATATATTTCCATTTTCCCCTAACAGTGAGGATAATTTGCTCACAACGTCCAAAATAAACATTACATTTTTAATCTGAACGTATAGAGATTGCACATTGCACGCTGCATAGAACACAGTGTATATTGAATGAAGGAGCTTTCTGAATTTACAATGCAATCTGGTAATTGTTTCTAATTTGGGGAATGGGGAACATTTTTTCCCCCTCTTCATTTTGATGGAAAAATGCTTGATGTATTTGTAGTGGGATCAAAATACACACAATGTGAATCAAACGTGCATAAATAAAAAAAATAAAGGTACATCTTCCTTAGTTTTTCGGCACGAGCTCATCTTGCTCAGAGACCCTGTTTATATTGAGAGGATGGGCATCTTTTCCTTGACAATTTCTGTTCTCTCCAGGCTAACAGGGTTTCTTGGGGGTAAATACTGAGTCCATTCAAAGCTCAAATCCTCTTTCAGGACAATGTCTCCCCTTCGAAGAATTTCCCTCTCCTCTTCTCTTGGTCTGGACTGGAGGACTGTGTGGAGGCAGAAGGGTGAGAGGAACCCCAGGCTGCCCTCTGCAGCCCCTATCCTCCTGCTGAGGGGTGGGCTCCCGGAGTTCTGCTGGTCATGGTGGGGTAATTAGCGCCATCCTTGGATATCACGCTAGTGCTCCCTGCTGATGTGCAGGGACCTGTCCCATGGCCTCCATGGGTCTGTGGATCCTACACTCTGTCCTTAGGCCTCCCACCACCAGATGGTCCCCTTGGCACTTGTCTCCTCCCTTTTCCCCCAGTCCCACCCTCTCCTTGCCATCTTAGCACCACACCGCTGTGTGAGCCCCCCGGGACCTGGGGTGGCCCCAAGCCAATCCATTCCTTCAGGTCAAGATTGCTGGAAATCTCCAAGAACTGGCTATATTCTAAACTCACGCTGTGTTCCCAGGCTCCCCCCAAACTTCTCTAATTGTCCTTATGCTCAGGTTTGGCCTTGGCCCTTCTCCTGTACCTCTCCTCCGGCTCCTTTCTGCAGCCCAGGAAAGCTTCCGTGAGCTTTAGTGAGTTAGTCCCTTCTTGGAGCTAAGAGCCTCCTGTCTCTCCCTTCAACCCCAGAACCAGTCCTCCAACATCCAGCCCATCAGACGGCACATGTTTCCTTTTTAACTTTTTTTTTTTTCTCAGCAAGGCTTGATTTTTGCAAAACAGGAGTGTTTGTTTGCAGACCTTTGTCTAACTGTAATCTTTTAAGATCCATTTTTAAACAAAGTGCAATGGTGCTTCTCATTCTCATTGAATTCTGTTTATGGATCCAATGGGTAGTGATTTCTGGGACATTTAGGAAAAAAAGGAATTACTAAAAAGATAATGATATAACATCTCAAAATATTATTTCTGTTACAGATGTTTAAAGTATTTCGGTAGTTGTGACACTACCGTGAAGTGGGTGATGGCGTCATCAGTCCCCTGGTTGGGACGGGCTTGGTCATTCATTCTGCAACTTAAATGTTCCCGGGTTATGAGTCACTCACAAAATATTTGTTCAACAGCTACTTCATTCCAGACGTGGGAGAAGTAGACCATGTTTTTACAATTGGTTGTTAAACAAGCCATAGGTAAACCACCCAACATGAAGATTAATGGGATAGGAATACAGGTAGAATTTTAGAGGCCCCAAACAGTGGAAAACCCTGGAAAAGGAGTGAAGTAGGGCCTTGTCAGAACAGTGTACCACAGCTTGAAGCCAAAATTGAATACTCTAGGAACCAGAGAAAAGTGCCTTTCACCTTCAGGGATCAGAACAAACCTAAAAGGCTCCTGGCAGTTTGCCACGTGCAGAGAAGGAGCAAGTCCCAGGAGATCCAGCCCAAGAGGGAAGAGAGGAAAGCAGGGCAGGGAGGGACCCTACCTATTTTGAACCAGAAGATGTAGTAACCAGTCCAATTCAGAAAAGTATCTTTTTCTGATGACTTACTGTACTCTTAGCATTTGGGATTTTTCCCCCCTTGCTTTTTGGTTGTTATGACTTTTGCTTGCAGGAAATTGAAGCCACTGGTGAATAAATGTTCAAGGAGAAATGGGGGTCCCTAGACCTTCAGTTATTTCTGGGGTCAGCTGCCATTTCCGGATTCCAGGGAGATGTGGATACTGATGTGGGAAAGCCCAGCAGGTTAGGGTTCAGATGTATGATCGTGGACACCATCATCCTTTCTGCTTGGATGACTCGGTACAAGCAATTTTAACAAAAATCATGCATGTGCTGTGTAATGTCTATACACATGTCAGTGTAATGTTTTCTTCCTTAGAAACAGCGGAGCTTTACCAGCCCATGGTTCTTGACACTCTCCTGGTAGATGTGACTAATAAGGTCCTTCTGGCAAAGTGGACCCAATACTAAGCTAGTTGCTTCACCCACACTAGAATAGACTCATATGGGGGAAGATATTTTTAGTTTAAAGTTTGGGGTATGGACGTCTTCGGTACTTAATTGCAAGGAATTAATCTATAGACCTGCCCTGTTCAATATAATAGTCACTGCCATGTGTGGCTCTTTAAATTTAAACTAATTATAATTAAATTGAACTAAAGTTCAGTCATATTAGCCACAGTTTTAAGTGCTCAATAGCCACATGTAGCCAGTGGCACATTATTATATTGGGCATTGCGAGTACAGATTTCTATCACCACAGAAAATTCTACTGAGCCGACTAGTACAGACCGTAGTGCCAGAATGTGGCTGGAAGAGAACAATGGCTCAGGACATTTTTTTTTTAAGATATATGCATGTATGTGTGTATTAATTAATTTATTTATTTATAGAGAGAGAAAGCACACAAGCCGGGGGAGGGGCAGAGGAAGAGAGGAGAGAAGCAGCCTCCGCACTGAGCGCAGAGCCCCATGTGGGCTCATGCCGGATTGATCCCATGACCCTGAGATCAGGACTTGAGCCAAAACCAAGAGTTGGAAGCTTAACCGACTGAGCCACCCAGGGGCCCCTGTTGGTGTTACTTTTTAATAGCACAGTTTGGGAGTAGAACTAGAGGTGAAAAGAAGAGAAAAACATCAATATCTTTCCCAGAAATGAGGCCCAATCGTTCCCTTCACCCCAACTGAAGTTTTGTGGGATGGCACTGTGAATTTGGAAACTGAAAAGGAAACTTGGAGAAATCAGCTGTGTTTAAACACTAGCATCCATAAGTCAGCCTTCTTGATGCTTGGCTTAGCCAATGCCCACAGCAGGCAGGATGGTCTGCTGCGCCAGCTCCATCCTATGGTCAGTCCCACTGGGCTCAAGTCCACTTGCTCTGTTCACTAGCTGTACTATTGTGGACAAACTTGTGTTTGACATCTCTGATCTTGAACTGCATGTCTTATAAAGGGAAAATAATTGTGCCCATCTACAAGCATTTCAGGTAGAGCCAATGAAAACATACACAAAATATTTGGCACATAGTAGGGAGACATAAAAAAAAATTTCCAGTTGAGAGATTGATCTTACTTGAAGAATACATGTAAACATATTAGATTTTTAATCTCACTGAAACCTTAGTTATAAAAAGATCAGATCATAAACACTTTAGAAAATGTATGTAAATATTTACCAGGATCTTTGTATGTCACAGGACTTTTCAAGTTTAAAGGTACTGAGGAACGGAGAAAACTGATCTTTTTCTTTTTTTCAAACTTCAGTGCCATATGGTGTATTTATTGCAGGCTTGAATGAGATTTGAAGAAATTCAGACAATTAAGGTTAATACCCATATATGATTATTAAGCCTGGCAAAATACAGAGATCATTGAAATAGACATTTTAGCTGAATAGGAGTTTTATAAAATTACACAGATCTTCCAAGTGATCATAAATCAGTTCTCATTACAGGTACTTAAAGCAATTAAAAAGTCACAAAAATTACACTTGTAAGGTTACAGTGTTTAATGTTCATCAAGTTAAATTTCTACAACTAGCAAGATAACATAGGAGCTACTAGGACTCAGATCACATCCTAGGGAATGTTTACTTGGCGATCCCAATGACACCACAAACAAAATGACTCCCGGCGTTTCCCATCTGTGTACTTTCTTCGTTGCCACCTTAGCCCAAGTCATCTCATTTCTCGTGGACCACCACTGTGCAGCCAATGATGGAATGGTCTCCTAAGAGTGTGATCAGAGAATCTTCCAAGGACACGGTGGCCACACCATCCTTGCCAGCAGTCACATTGCCCAGGTCTCCAACATGCCTCTTTTGATCTTTTGGTCCACTGTGTTTTTTGGATAGAGGATTAAAGTGAGGACCTGCCCTGGTACAGCCTTGGGTATTATCTCCAAACTGATGGATGTGGAATCCACGTTCACCTTCAGTCAATCCTGTAATGGTTCCTGACACCACAACAGACCCACTTCCCTTCTGCACGAAGTGGATGGTGCCTTCCACCGGGCCCTGGCCCTTCAGGACGCACACGGCCTTCATCTCCATGACTGGCGAGGCCGCAAGGACTCCAAAGGCAGCGGAGGATGCCACAGAAGACGCCAATGCCGAAAACTGATAAATTTGATAACATATTTTTTTTTAACTTCTGTGCAACAAGCCAACTACATACGCCAAATTAAAAGGCAAACTGGGGAATACATTTTCAACCAACATGATAAACAAAATATTATTATATTTGATTTTTCAAAATAAACGGTGATAAAAAATCTATGAGAAATACCCCAGTACGAGGAAAAAAAAAAGGATGTCATGTTGCATAGAACTAGAAATAAAAATTGTCAACAAATGAAAAACATTTCAATGTTATAAATTTAAAATATGCAAATTAAAATAACCGAAGATTCTTCTCTTTTTTTTGGTCGGTAAATGTAGTGATTAAAAAAATAAATAATGAATACATATCAGGAGAGACACATGAAACAGAGACTCATGCTATACTCAGAATAGTAATTGTGAGATGAGGATCTAAATTTTTAGATAGCCTGGCAATATATTTTTGTTTGGGTTATTTACTAATTGCTGGTTGTCTCTTGGTCCCGTGTCAAGGACTGAGCCCAGAGAGCTCAGACCATATAGTTCCTTTCACAGCATAGAAAAAATTTCCTTTTGGCCTATTATAGTTAGGCCATATGGTTCTCCTGCCTTAAGAAGAGGAATTCCAGCCAGGGAGGGGAGGTGCCAAGTCAATGCCTTCCTGCCTAGGGGGTTATGGGAAGGAAGAAGGAATAGGAAGATTATGGAAGTCTATTGTTAGGGTTCTTATTCTCTTGAACTTAGTCCATTTTTGAGGCAGGATTGTTAGGGGAGCAGTAAAGTGATATGGTAGAAACTTCAGAAAGGCATAGAGGAACTGGAGAACAGGATGCCAGTAGTGAGTATGGCGCCATGACCACTTGGTCACAAGTCAGTGTTGCACTGCTAGATGGAATTGTCTAGGCAAAAGGTCAAGGGGGTGGCCCTGTTTGCTGACAACTTGGCAAAGAGATAAAGGAATGTTTTTGAGGACTAGTGCACCAGAGGCCTGAGGCTGGGGATTTAGGCCAGAAGCAAATGACCAGGCCTTCAGGGTTAGGTTGGAGCACAATGCTTGGGGATTAGGCTGGATAGGAATATAAAGTGCTTAACACAGTGTTTGACACACAGGGCATGTTAATTATCATAATAACAAGAATAAAGTCAATTTTTGCATGATATTAAAATGTTTATACATAATTTTTATCATATGAAGAAATGCTTACGTTATTACATTTTTAAAGAAAGAATGCAGATTTTGTACCTTTAATATTATATATGCACAAAAAGAACCATAAAGAAACATACCATAGTTTTTATAGTGTATCTGTAAGAGGTGTTGTTATATATACTTCATAAATCTGCCAATATTTATCCATTTTACTGTTGGTGGACATTGGAACTGTTTTCAGTTTGAGGCTGTTCTGAATAATGCTGCTACAAACATTCATGTCCGTGTCTTTTCATTTGCAAGAGCACACATTTCTGTTGGGTTTGAACCTAGAAGTAGAATATCTGGATCCTCCAGTATGTATACATTTAGCTGCTTTAGCAGTAATGCCAACCAATTTTCCAAAGTGATTATATGAATTTCCACACTCACCAGCAGCTTAGGAGAGTTCCCATTGCTGTACATTTTAATGAACACTCGGTATTATCAGTGATTTTAATCTTAGCCCTTTGGGTGGGTGTGTAGTGCTATCTTAGGATGGCTAATTGCATATCCCTGTTGACTAATGAGGTTGAGCCCCATTTCATGTGTTGTCTTGCCTTTTGTGAGTGCCTGTTTGAGTCTCTCACCCATTTTCTTATGTGATATTTTACAATCATAAAAAATGTTATTTCAACAAACAAAATGAATTAATCACATTTTGCCCGGCCCTTAATATCATTTATACAAGCAATCTGACTGTGGGGTACCATCTTAATGGGCTCTCCAAAAATGGGCCACCAACTTTAAATAGACATTGTTCTGTTTCTTTCTGAAAGTGCTTATCATTTTATCCATTGTTTATTGTTATTTATGCACCTATTTTATGTCTTCTACTAGACCATTAATTCTCAAACAATGGCAACTTTTCTGATTCCCCTTTGTACAATGCACCCAGCACTGTGCACTACACACAGTAAAAGCTTTTTAGACAAACAGGAATGCATATAGGAATGCAAAATTCTAATAATCTAATAATCTCATCTACCCTTTCTTTTCAAAGGTGACCAAATTGAGGTCCAGAAACCTGAGTCCAAGGTAGGGGTAGGGCAAATACCTTGATCTCTGGTCCATCCATGTTGTCCTTACACTATACTATGTTCAAAGAGATGAGGAGAAGATAAACAATAAATTATAGGTGTCACTGCCTCCAAATGTACACCGCAGAAGCTCCTTCAACTAAATAATTTCTAAACTTAGACTAAAACTATTCTAGAGAGGACATGTTCAAGTGTATCTACACCAAAAGATGGCATCAACAATCATGCACAGTAAGTTTGTGCCATTGTGTTTTTCTTTTTTTGGATGGGGTTTGGTTGCCAAAATGTTTCAGGATCACCACTTACAGAAATATGTCACTGTGACAAACACAAAAGTACAGACAATACACTGAAAATGGCAAACATTGAAAGAAAGTGGAAGAACTTCTGGACAGTGGGAAATATTCTTAAGGGCAGAGAGTGAATCATGCAATCTCTGAAAAATGGTATATCTGTACATACCTCAATAATCAGCAATAGAGCAAATAAGGGACTGATGAAATGGAAATATACAAGGTGAGTTGGGCCAACTATAGCAAATATGATGATCAGCCATACTCTTGAGTTCATGCCTAAGATCCAAGGCCATTTACCCCACGAAAATATAGCAAATGAAGCAAGAAGTGAAGGATCTCACAGCCATACCTGGAGCACATCCCAGCGGATATTCTGATAACAATTCAAACTCCTTCCAGGCTTGTTTCCTGCCTCAGAGAGGAAATGGAAGATCCAGCAAGGGGTTTCCAGAGCCCACTGAAGGGGACCAGAACATGCCACCCCAAAATATGCTGCTTTGGCATTTTGATTATTTTGAGCTGAAGACAATTGTGCAACAGCAGATGCAGGAAGTTTCTCTGCCCTCCTCTTCTCTGCCCAAAAGGCATAAATTTCCCATAAATAAGGTACCCTCCTGGTACCAGAAAGAAGAGACTATTCTTATCACTGGAGACAAGAGTCAATGCTGAGATGAATCTGCACAAACAAACCTTATTAAAAGGTTTGGTTAGTTTCCCCCATATATTTCCTAGTCACTCTCCTAGAAGCCTAAGCCCCTTTCCTTCATCTAGTCCCTTTATAATTTAGTGCCCTTTGCTAAAATGGTGTATAAGCTCCTGAGTCTTCTTTGGGAGTTTTCATTTCTTTCTTATAAAATCCTCCCTTATCACATTAAAATAGTAACATCAAATACATTTGTATGTATTTCTTCTGTGAATCTGTCTTTTGTCATGCAGGGGAGGAAAAATTCTCCTCTAGGCTCTTTGGATGTCTTAGGCTGGGCCTAAGAATTAAGCTGTTGTAAGACAGGTTAATACATTTATGGGAGCCTTCACAAAAGAATGAAAGCCAGAAGAAGAGGCCAGAGCAGGAGGCTAATATACCTTTTAGATAGAGAAACAATCCACTTGTGAAGAACTGACAAGGCAGAGGGGTTAGGCTTTGGGTACTAAGTTGTGGGGAAGTAACCAGGAAGATAAGGGCTAGTTTAACAAGGTTTGTTAATACAGACTTCTTGGCCCCAAATTCCCTGTCTCTGGCCATACACATGCCTTCCTTCCTCTTGGTATGGGGAGGGCATCTTTCATGTGGGAGTTTTATCTCCCACTTTCAGGGAGAAAAAGGAGAATCAGAGTGTCCTTTCTGTACCTGCTGTTTCTTAAGTGCCTAGAATTCAAAACAATCAATATGCCAAAGTGGCATATTTTGGGATGACATACTCTCGTTTACTTCAGTTGGTTTAATTCACAGCCTTTCCTCTGTGTAAGAGTAGAGGAAAAGTTATTCCTTCCCTACACCATACAATGCCCTCGAGGAATGTGGGCTTCAAGAGGTAGAGAGGTCAGTCAGCCTACCCTTATATTAATGTCATGTCATGGTCAGTTTAGACTTGGGATTTTCCCAAGGTTAGAAGGTTCCTGATTGGCATCTTAGAGACTTAGAGACAGGCACCTTTTGTCCTTGGCAGCCATGTAGTGGAAAGTACTGGAGGGATAAGGATCAAAGCTCAGCATTAGGCTTGTGGTGGCAGAAATAAAATAGGATCCACTAGGCTACCCAGACAAGGCATGGAAGCTAGATACCCAGTAGCCTAAGGTCAATTTAGGCAAAGTCTAGACTGCGGGCTTAATAACCTCAAACTTAAGCATGGTAAAAATGTGACTGAGGTTTTCATAAATTTAACACCTGTTGGCATTTGCATAACATCAAAATGTGGTTGCTAAGGGGATTCATAGAACACTGGGAAGATCATCAAGCGAGATACCATTTTCCTCAATAGATCTCTATTTCAGTTGAAGTTGTTTTCTTTCAGACAAAAGATGTCTAATGCAACTGTAACATATCCAAGTATAGAGGACGATAGTATGCCCAATTCTGAAACAGGAAAGAAATCATTCCCACTTCTATTTGGTGGAAATACGTTAAGGAGCAAGACAATAGTAAACACCCTTTGGTCTCTTTTTACTTATAAACAACAAGCGATGAATCCACTTTTGCAACCTAACCTGTTTGTGAGTAGAACTCCCACATTGGAAATGTTTGCAAATGCTTTCCCACCTCAGATACAAAACCGGTTTCTCATAGCAGTGACCTAACTTGAGAGTGGAGAGACTGGACCTTATGATTCTTTGTCCTTCTGACAGTACCAGTGAGATAGCAGATCTTTGATACATACTTAGTATTTGCTGACTACAGGAAAGGAATAGTTCTTTACGTAGCTTGGGAGGAAATGGCCCCAGAACAAAGACGGCATTGGTTCTGAAGTACATTTAAAGTACAGAATGTTCAGGCAAAGGGTAAAAGTGCATTAGGTTGATTTTCAGTTCATAAATTCTCTTGCTCTGAAAGATATATATATATATATATATATGTTTCTTGTTAGTACAGGAAAGACACAAATTTTGAATGTGGCAAGAAATAACTCTTTTTAAAAACATTTTTTGTTTTTATTTTTCCCAGGCTTTAAGCTGAGAATTTTCCAGGATGAAGTCACTTTTGTGCTGTGGTCTGCAGCTGTATAAAGTCTGAAGTGCAGTCTTTGACCAAACTCATTAAGTTTTCCTCCAAAGATCCTTTAGGGGATTTAATGAGACTTCAGATTTCACTATAGATAAAGAAATACAGAACAAACTAGAGTTGCAAAAATCTTTGGTAAAGAGAACAGTTTTTATTGTGACTTGCTCTTCTCAGGCATTTCTTCAACCAAACCAGAAAAAAGAATAGGATGAAGAAATAATGAGGCCATTGCTGGCCAACACTGGTCTCTTCTTGTTTCTTAAAGAACATGATTTACAAGGCTGCAGCCCCAACCAGCAGACTATTGGTGCTCAGACATTCTATGAAAGTCCAAGCCCTTCTCACATCTGTGTTCCTCTTCTCCCCCTTCCCCGTTCCCATCCAAGCAAATGGTGTGTGTGTGTGTGTGTGTGTGTGTGTGTGTTTGTGTGTGCATTTTCCTTACTTCGTCTACTAAAGGAGTGGTTCTCAACCTAGAGTGATTTTGCCCCTCTTCCCCCCAAATATTTGGCAATGTCTGGAGATATGTTTGACACACTGGGTGTGCTACTGGCATCTAGTGGGTAGAGGCCAGGAATGTTGCTAAACATCCTACAATGCACAGGACAGCTTCTAAACAAAGAGTTAGCACACCCTAGATTGTCAATATTCCTAAGGTTGAGAAACCCTGATCTAAAGGATCAGATATGGAGGACTCATTGGTAATGGAAGCTTAGTTAAAGAACAGTTAGAAACTACAAAGTATTTTTGGTAATACAACACCAAGACAGTGAGGTGGGTAGATACGTGGGCTACCAGAGCCCACAATCTATACTCTGCCACTCAGCAGTAATGTGTCATTGACAGATTACTTAACTTCTCTGAATCTCCTCCCAACCCTGAAAACATCACTACAAAGGTAGAGAGAAATAAAACAATTTTATTATTGAGTAAACATTAGACCAGAATGTGATACATTAGTGAAAGAGATTGTAAAGACAGAAAGAAACCTCACTCTCCTGTAGTAAGGGGATCCAACCCATTTCATTAGGTGGATTTTGCAATTTGGAATCAGGTGACCATTAGGACCTTCTCTTCCCAGGACAGTGAGAGATTAGGTGTTATCTTCCTTAATGACTACATTTCAAAGGATGGCTCCTAGTGCTTGAGGAAACATACCTGAGACTGGCCAGAGGTTTGTGTAGCCATTTAAAAGATTTGCATATGTTTGAAAAGGACAAAGAATGAAATTCTAAAAGGGGAGAGAAGGAGAGTCTCTTTCCTTACTTTCAACAGAGGGAATTAAACTTTATTTTTAATTTTCACTTGCTCTTACACACCATGTCTATAAAAAGAGGATGGTAATAATAATACTTACTTCTTAGAGCTGTTGCAGGGTTATATTAATTAAGAACAGGTATAGAGTTGTTAATTAAACCAGGGACCATCAGACCACGTGGCTCTAATGCTATGGTGGCTTGTGTAAACAACTCAAACTCTAAACCTGTAAACACCCAGGGTTAGGAAATGGAAATGCCAAGGACAACCAACCACAAGCAGCCAACTACACTTTAAGCTATGGCCAATCAAATAATGTCCTTTTTTAGGTTTCTTACCTTCTTTTTTTTTTTAAGATTTTATTTATTCATTTGAGACACGGAGATAGAGAGAGAGAGAGAACATGAGCAGGGGGAGAGGCAGAGGGAGAAGCAGGCTCCCCACTGAGCCAGGAACTGGAAGTGGGGCTCTATAACAGGACCCTGGGATCATGACCCAAGCCAAAGGCAAATGCTTAACCATCTGAGCCACCCAGGTGCCCCTCCTACTTTCTTTATATAAGTCTTTCCCCTTGCTCTAGTCAGGAGCATGTTCCTAGACACTTCTGGCTTGGTGCTGCCCAGTTGGAATTAGTTTTTCTTAAATAAACTCTTAAAAATTTTGAATTATGCCCAGTTCATCTTTTAACAAGGTTTAGACCAATGTTCAGCACTCAATAAATGTTTACTGTTTTAAGACCTCATGATAGGCAGAATTTTAAGATGGCCCCAAGATTCCCACCCCTGGTATATACTTCTTGTGTAATTCCCTCTCCTTGAATGTAGGCAGAACCTCTGAACATGAGGGCACATGTGGTGAGGTTACTGATCATTTGACTTTGAGTTCTAAAAAGGAGATTATCCAGTAGGCCTGACTAAATCACGTGGGCCCATTACAACTAGGTCTAGAAGTCAGAGACCAAAAAAAAAAAAAAAAAACAGAACAAGTCAAGGTGACAGAAGGCTTATGGTGGAAGCCACATGGCAAAGAACTGGCAGGCAGGCTTTAGGGGCCAAGAATGGCCCTGGCAGCCAGCCAGCAAGAGAACAGAGGCCTCAGTCCTACAACCACAAAGAACTGAATTCTTCAAACAATCATGTCAACTTGGGAAAAGGACCCTGAACTGCAGAAAGAAATGCAGCTATGGGGCACCTGGGTGGATCAGTCTGTTAAGTGTCCAACTCTTGATTTCAGCTCAGGTCATGATCTTAGGGTCATGATCTTAGGGTTGTGGGATCCAGCCCTGAGTGGAGCTCCATGCTCAGCAGGGAGTCTGCTTGAGATTCTCTCTCTCCCTCTGCCCCTCCCCCTTCAAATAAATAAATAAATCTAAAAAAAGAAAAAGAAAGAAAGAAAGAAAGAAAGAAGGAAAGAAGGAAAGAAGAAAATAAAAAGAGGAAAGAAATGCAGCCAAGCCAACCCTTTATTTCAGTTTCGTAAAACCCTGAGCAGATGACCTAGCTTAACTGGCCCTGGGCTTCTGACTTACAGAAACTGTAAAGGTAACATATAATTGTTGTTTTAAGCCACAGTTTGTTATTTGTGTAGTTTGTTATGAGCAATAGGAAACTAATACATGCCTCAAAAAAAAAAAAAAAAGTAACATTTCAATCTTATGTCACCAACTTAAATGTCAGAGGAAGGACTGGACCCAAAGAGTTAACTCTGTTACAACTATATGTAAGTAACACCTAAAGTCCATTTTGGAGGAGGAAAACCTATGAAAAAATGCACTAAACAAACACTGGGTGTGAGACCTTGGGCAAGCCCCTTCAGCTGGGTTTCCCTTCTATAAGATTAGTAAGTTGAACCAGATGGTAACTAGGCTGCTCTGTTTATTGTTGTTCTGAATTCTCTCAGGATCCCAAAGAGTGAGTGCAGCAGGAACAAGGGCGGCTTTGTAATAGAGACCATTTTGTGGCTTGAGCAAACTGGACTGAACATTCCAGCTCCTCTTTAACAGGTGCACTTTGGATGTTCCTGAGAGTGTAGACAGGGATTCATCCTAGGCAAGCTTCCAAACATGTAGTGGGTTTGGCTCAAAAATATCTTATTTATAGATACCTCTTTTTCTTAGAAGTTTAAATCACTTGAAATATATATAATTAATCTTTTATTCATCCTTAAAGAATAAAGAGGGGCTTTACCTGAGGGTTCTGGAAAGCTATAACAGGCCCAAGAACACATTCAGGTACTAGCCACCTCTAAGCAGAAGTGAGACTCGTATCATATGAAGGTCTTTGGTTTCAGTGGGGCTCCGAACCTCCTCAGGAGTGGGTTAAAATGAAGACGTCCTGATCTCCACCAGGTTCTCTCAGACATTCTGATTGGGAAGGTGATGGGATGGGCCCCAGGAATCTGTACCTTTAGTGAGTACCTACAATGATTCTGAAAGCAGGTGGTCTGTGGGCTGAACTATGAACCACTCAAGGAAGTATCACATATAGTAAATTGGAGGTTACTTGGAGCATCATAGAGCAGAATCTAACTCCTGTAGCTGAATAAAAAAAAAAAAAGTGAAGAAATTATGGAAGAATGGGCAGGCTTAAGGGAAATAACGGGGTTGTTAAAGCACTCAGAGATCTGCAACAGTGGGAAGCCATCATCAGCTGCAGGGCTGAAGGAGCAAGGCGAGTGCCATAGTGTCGCCAAATCCCATGAGCAATGGCGGGTGATGAGGGCTCCCAGCAGAGGCCATGGTTAAGGAGGAATGCAGCAAATGTTAGAGACTCTACATGGAAGCAGGGCAGGCACAGTGAGGGAGGAGGTGGAACCCAACTGGAAGGCAGCCTCAAGACCCCTGAATGCATTCCTCCAAGGGCTTCAAGGGCATGGAACAGGGCAGAGAGGCAGTAAATGGATGATGGTGGTACAAGTGGCAATGAAAAATAATCATCACGTTCTAAACCTCAAGGACAAGATCACAGACATAAGAAGGGCGGGCAGGACAATTCCAGGAGTGAGTAGACCAAAATGAAGCAATCACTACCACTAAGAGAATCAGTTACAGGAGATGGCCCAGGCCATGTGCCTGGGACTCAGGAGGGGATGTGGAGGAAGAGAGAGTGTGAAGAGGAGGAAAGAAGATGGTATGGCTGGGCTCTGCTGCTCGTGCACCTGACAGATCAATCTGTTGCAGTCAGGACTGAAAACAGTGAGAATTTCATTTGAATGTACTGTAGTAGCCTTCCAGGGACATTCAGATTGAGTAGCATCAGCCTCCAGAGTACCATCCAATGTCTTCCTTTGCTAACGGCATTGCCAAAGCTCACTGCTGCCCTCTGGATAAAACAAGTCAATGTAACTAATACTCAGAGCACTCATAAACTGTCTTGTCATTATGACTAATGATGGAGCATCTATTTCCCTCACTAGATTATGACCACTATTTAACAAATTAAAACTGTGTGTGTGTGTGACTGGGCTATATATTTCAGCTCATCGTATAGCTGAGATATAATGAGAAAAAGGAATTTCTTTATCTTTTAACTAAATTGGCTCTCCTCCCAAGTCCCCAAGCATTGGTAAGTGGAAGAAAAGCTAACTGTTCAATCTGATTTAAATCCCCAGTAATTTAAAGAGTCCTGTAGGCTATCTGAGGTCACTACTGGATAGAGCTGCCCAATGGCTCAGTTAGCCTGGCTTTCCCTGCTGCATTACAACCTAGTTGAAATGGTGGAGTCTAGGTGTAAGTGTGGAAGAGAACATGGCTTACTGGTTCCCAATCATGTTGGTGGCGTATGGACAGGACCCTGGCCTCATAAGGTTCATGAGTCACCCTGGAAGGAATCTGTGTATCTCCGGTGGGCAGCCATCACCCAGGTCACCCTTCAGGGCTGAAATCTGCAGCTGGAAGACTCTGGCTCTAGCAAGGTCTTTTCAAGAACATTTCCTACTCACTGACTCTGCTTCTCTTCAACTCTGAAGAGCTACCAGACCCTAGGTTTCTGCTATTTTATCTTGAGCTTCTTTTTTTTTTTTAAAGATTTTATTTGTTTATTTGACAGAGAGAGAGATAGTGAGAGCAGGAACACAAGCAGGGGGAGTGGGAGACAGAGAAGCAGGCTTCCCGCGGAGCAGAGAGCCCGAAGTGGGGCTCGATCCCAGGACCCTGGGATCATGACCTGAGCTGAAGGCAGACGCTTAACAACTGAGCCACCCAGGTGCCCCTTATCTTGAGCTTCTTGTCCTGGTTATCTACTTGCAGCCTTTGCTGGAGGGTCACCTTGCTTTGTCACAACAAGCCTGGCTCTCAACTCAGCATCCTGGGGGGAAAGAGAAACAAGGTAGATTCCAGATTGCCAGCTAGACCTTTCCTGTCTGCTCATGTCCTTCCACCCTCTTAGGTACCTAGATGACCATGACGTGTCGGCATAGGTCTCCTGTACTATAAACTTCTCCCAAAGATCCAAATGGGCATGTTGGGCAGCTCCTTCCCTTGAACGATCCCTTCAATTTACCTAAAATGTATACAGTCAATCCTCATTTTTTGCTGTTTTTGTATTTGTGGGTGTGCCTAATTACTAAAATTTGTCTTAACCCTCAAATCAGCACTCTTACGCTTTCATGGCCATGTGCAAAGGGGTGAAAAATTTGACTTGCCTGTTTTACATGTTTCCAGATGAGGTCAAAAAAGGTGACACTCTGCCTTCTCATTTTAGCACTCACACTGTAAATGAGTATTCTTTTTTTTTTTTTAAGATTTTATGTATTTATTTAAGAGAAAGAGAGACTGTGAGCAGGGCAGAGGGAGAGGGAGAGAGAATCTCAAGCAGACTCCCTCCTAAGCACAGAGCCAGACACAGGGCTCCATCTCAAGATCCTGAGATCTTGACCCGAGTCGAAATCAAGAGTCAGACATTCAACTGACTGAGCCATGCAGGTGCCCCTAAACAAGAATTGTTTACATGATTTATTTAGTGCCCAACTTTTCATATTTTTGTACTTTGTTTTGGTGATTTTGGTTTTTAAGTGGCCCCTAAGTGTAGTGCTACAGTGCTGTGTTGTGTTCCTAGGAGCCAGAAGGCTGCAAAGTGCCTTATAGAGAAACTACATGTGATATAGGCTGAATGTTTGTGTCTTCCACAAGTTATATGTTGAAGCTCTAACTTCCAATATAGCTGTATTTGAGGATGGGACATCTAAGAAGGTAATCAAGTTCAAATGAGGTCTTCCGGGTGGACCCTAACTAATGTTATAAGAAGAGATGGGAGCTCTCTGTCAGTGCACTCAGAAGAAAGGCTAGATGAAGGCAAAGTGGCCCTCTAAAAGCCAGGAAGAAAGCTCTCACTAGAAACCTACCATAACGTAGGGCTTAGACTTCCCAGCTCCCAGAACTGTGGGAGGGAAATTATATTTCTGTTGTTTCAGCTATTCAGTCTGTGATATTTTTTTAATAGCAGCCTGAGCAGACTAAGACAGCATGTGTTGGATTAGCTTATTTCAGGCATGTTTTATAGAACTATTGTCTGTGAGTTCAATGTTAATGAGTCAATGGTAGCTATTAAATAAAGTGTTTTTAAACAGATAGATACACACAAAACAGGGTTATATATTGATTGTTTAATGAATTAAAAACTTCTGCTCTGTGAAAGATGCTGTCAAGAGAATGAGAAGATAAGCTACAAAGTGGGAGAAATTTTGCAAAAGACACGTGATAAAGAACCATTCTCCAAAATATAAAAAAAAAAAAAACTCTTAAAACTTGACAACAAGAAAATGAACAGCCTGATTTAAAAATGGACAAAAGACCTGGACACCTCAGCAAAGAAAATATATAGAGGGCAAATAAGCATGGGAAAAGATACTCTACATCATATGTCATTAAGGAAATACAAACTAAAACAACAATGAGGTACTACCACATGCCTATTAGAATGGCCCAAATATAGAACAGTGACACCACCAAAAGCTGGTGAGGATGTGGAGCAATAGGACCTGCCATTCACTGCTGGTAGAAATACCACATGGTGTCTTCACTGTGGAAGACAGCTTGGCAGTTTCTTACAAAGCTAAACATATTCTTACCATGTGATCTAGTGGTTATATGCCTTAACATTTTCTCAAATGAGTTGAAAACTTAACAGCCACACAAAAACCTGCACAGTGGATGTTTATAGCAGCTTTATTCATAATTACCAAAACTTGGAAGCAATCAAGATGTCCTTCAGTAGGTGAATAGGTAAATAAACTGTATATTCATCTGCTCCAGCTGCTGTAACAGAATACCACAGGCTGGATGGCTTACACAACAGAATTGTTTTTTTTTTCCACACATCTGGAGGCTGGAAGTCCAAGATCAAAGTGCTGGAAAATTTGCTTACTGGTGAAAGATTTCTTCCTGGCTTGCAGATGGCTACCTTCTTATTTTGTCTTCACATGGCCCTTCTGTGTGAGCATGGCTCTCCTTCCTATAAGGATGCCAGCCCTATCAATTAGGGCCCCACCTTTATGACCTCATGAACTTGTTTAGCCTTAATTACCTTTGTAAAGGCTTGTCTCCAAGTACAGTCACACTGGGGGTTAGAGGTTTAGCATATGAACATTAGGGAGGAACATAATTCAGTCTGTTACACTGAGGGATACCCAGACAATGGAATATTATTCAGCATTAAAAAGAAATATGCTATAAGCCGTGAAAAGATATGGTGGAGGGGGACCTGAAATGTCTATGACTAAGTGAAAGAAGCCAGTCTGAAAAGGTTACATACTGTATGATTCCAACCATGTGACCTTCTGGAACAGGCAAAACTATGAAGACAGTGAAAGATTAGTAGTTGCCAGGGGGTGGGGGAGGGGAGGGATGAATAAGTGGAACACAGGAGATTTTTAGGCAATGAAAGTGTTCTCTATGATATTATGGTGATGGATAGGTGTCATTGTTTGTCAAAACCCATAGAATGTACAATACCAGGGGTGAAGTCTAATAGAAACTCTGGACTTTGGATGATTCTGATGCGTCAGTACAGGTTCCTCAACTGTAACAAGTGGTGGGGACTCTACTCTAGTGGAGACTGTACTCTGGTGGGGACTGGTCCTGTTCTAGAAGACAGTGAATATGTAGGGGCAGGAGGAATATGGGAGCACTCTGTACTTTCTGTTCAATTTTGCTGTACACCTCAAACTGCTCTAAAAAAACAAAACAAAACAAAACAAAAAAAAAACCTTATTTAAAGGAAAAAAGATGTGACCAGAGGCTCACAGAAACTTAACTATGTATGTCTCCAAGGAACAGTGGTCCAGTATTTGCTAATTCAGTGTTTGTGGTGATTTTATAGACCAGAACCACAATGTGTAAGGAGAATTGACTAGACACAGGCCCACTCAAGGCCCAAAGCCAGGAGGAGCAAATAAGACACTCATCTGGCTACCGACCTCTCACACTTTCCTTCCTCCTTTTCTTCTTCCCCCTTCTCTGGGGTCAGAGACAGAACCCCTTCCCCTCCACACAAACTGGCCTTCACTAACCAACTTCCTGTCTTAGAAGTACCTTACGTAAAGTTCTGGGATCTGGTTGGCCAGGCAGACTCATTGCTAGATGGTAGGGTAAAAGACATGGGGACAATGTTTTCTCAACATGTTAGGCAGGTTTGTAAAGCTAGTGTTACACTGCAAACCCCTATTACGGAATGCTGGAAGGTGCTTATTATCTTCACTCTCTTTGAATTCCTCCTTGACCCATCTCCCTAATTTCCTGCCCCTCCCCACTGCCTTCCTCACCTCACCTCTGGATATTCCAGGCTGATGAGGAAAAAAACAGATCTACTGGCAAGGCAAGAAGAGCAAAGTTCATTAATTATTTGTGACAAGCCATCCCCCTTTCCTCTGAGAGCATTGTAGGACAGTTTTGCACCTTGAATATGATAGGTGTTCAGTGAGAGGCAGCCCCCTGAGTCAGAAGCTATCAAGTAAGAACTACCATGTGGTTGCCACACCTTCCAACGGCAGGTGTTGATTTATATCTTTTCCCCTTCCTCCTTCCTCCTTTGATTGTCACACCTTAGTGATCACATAACCAATGTCCCCTTAAGGATAAACCGCCCCCCCCACCACCGCCAGTATACAATCATCTTGGCAACACCTTTGCTATCTTATTCTCAGTCACTGCCTCCTCCCATGAGCTACCAGCTCTCAAGGAACCATACAGTTTTAAGGTGTTCATCAAATGTCTTCACATACTTCCTTTCACAATGGAGGAGGCATTTCGGTAAATACCGCTAACAACTTGAAATGAGACTGCCCTGGGTGAGTTAAATTAAGAAATCAGCATACCAGGCCAATACAGCCATAGAAGTAACTCTGTTGAATGCCTATTGATAAACTTAAGGGAAAGTCGTCACATAAACTAAAATCAGAAAAGGCATTAATTAGTATGGACACAGAGAAAAAGAAGACTCACAAAGGTATGTGTCTCAGAAGAATGTACTCTATCAGTGACTATGTATTTGGTCTGCCTGGCAAGGCTATATGTCTATCTCTAATATGGAGGTGGATAAAACAGGTCACAGAATCCAATGCCATTGTGCTCCCATTACCTCGGTTTTTACCCATGCTCACCAGTTGGGTGCTAATATGGGTTGGTCAAAAAGGAAAGAGGGGGCTACTCAGGCCACCATGAACGTAAAATTCTAAATTAGTGTTCTAGCTTTATACATCCTATCATTCAGGCTTTGCTTAAATGAGTCAGCATCTCAAGTCTAGCCAACCCTGGGACACTTACAAGATCATTTCTGCACCGACAAGATTATGAACCAGATTGGGGGAAATGGTGAGTTCTCCAAGGTAAATGCTGATTTGTGGGGTCTGTCTGGGGGAGGACAGTCTCTACATCACTCTAAAGCTTCTCTACCCTACTAAATCCTGTTGGGGCTAAACAGCAATTCTTGGGTAATGCAAGAATGATATTTCCTTTGTTAGATGTCATAGTGTTTCTCGCTGCTGGTTGGAAATACCCTGGGGGCCTTGTTATCCCACAATGCTGGACACTTCTGCTTCTGGTGAGACAAATGTTTGTAAAACATTGAGTAAATTCATTAAAAATTTACCAATACTTTTACAACTTCAGGCAAAAAGTTTCTGGGAAGTTTGGGTTTAAGAGGAACTTCTACCCCATTGCCACCCTCCCACCCAGTTTCCCTGTCTAGATCACAATGGGGGCTGCAGGCACATTGGTAACGTGGGATTTCTTTTCTAAGTTTTGTTGTTATTGCCTCGTACCAAACAGAGGTGGCATTAGTCAAAGAAGTGGGTTGAAGCTGTTTCACTTTGAGAGTTAACTGCAGCTACCATTTCTACTGTCAAATTATATCTATGAATGAGCTTAAAATATGCCCAAGATCTTGGTTGTCTGCTTTGGCTATTTTCTAACAACTTCCCTTCATTTCTGGACAGGTACTGGTGCCCTGCCTGGGTTCCCCCCACCCTTGGGCACCATGAGAACACTTGTACAGAAAGCAGCCTGTTTTCATTCCTGAAGGACAGTGCATAATAGCACAGTAACAGCAAAAGTTAACCACTTGTATTTTAAATAGAATTTGGTTCGGAATGTGATCCTAGCCCTATAACAAGCTATCAATCCTATGCATTCTTCATTTATTATATGACTCTAGTCAGACTTATTCTTAATAAGGTGGCTCTGGTTGTGACATTCAACCATCTCTCCAGAGATTTTAGCTGGTCTCTTTCTTGTGTTATACTAGAACTCAGGACCCTATTATTTGGATTTTCTTCTAAGATCTAGATGACAATCCAATCCCATGAAAATTGTGAAAATCATTGGGAAAAGCTATGTGGTATCTACCTCTCAACTGGCTGTCAGCTCTTGTACATTTATAAACAAAAAGTAGCATTTTCAACAACATTATATGACAATTCCTAGGTAGGAAATTTGACATGGTTGGGAACTATTTTAATAATGGTTGTTCGATGTACTCAACCACATATTTACATAGGTCAACATCAGTGTCTGGTTAATTAAGAAGTTTTGCCTTATCATTCTCTTTGTTCCCTAAGTGGGGGAGTTGGCACACAGAGCAACTTATTTTATTTTTGGGCTCGTTCTTTGTTCTTTTTATTCTTGCTGCCAGTATCCCTACTTCAGATTTTGAGGAGATCTGAAAGATCTGCCAGTTATCTGTGCTTCCAAAGATGGGGACTAGAGTGGAGTTGCCTTCCCCTGTCTACCCATTCCCAGTTCCCATCAGTTACCTCACCACCAAATCAGATCTCACCATCAGGGTAATGTTAGAGGACTCTTACTAGAAAATAGTGGTGATATCGATGCATATCTTATTTTTAATACAATTTTTAACATCATTGGGGGAAAAGTGGCTGATAATAACCATATTATGTTAAGTTCACAGTTGCTGTCAGCTGTGATGCCATTAATGTTTAATCTGATAATTTTCCAAGGCAAGGAGACTCTTCTGTAAGGTACCTAATGTACTATGCAGAGAGGGGAAATCTTTCCTGCTTTATGAAATAAACATATTTATTTATTCTTATTTTACTTAGTTATAAACGTTATTTCTACAGTCTTCATGGATATTTATGTTTATGAGAGAGAGTAGCTACTTGATTAGCTTATAAATCATTTCATATCTAAGGTTTCATATCAAATTCCTCCTAAAGATTAAGTAATTTTATGCTTGATTTATTTAAAAAATAAAACTTTATTTTAGGCAACACAAGGAATTTTTAGAAGATGTAAATATTTTCAGAACATGTAATATTTTCATCCAAGATTTTCAGTTGTTCTGACAAATGAAACAACTTACATGTTTCTAAGCTGAAGACTTACCCAACAGTATAAGAAAGCAAAACAGTACAAGATACTTTTTTTGACAGATTTAAAAGCTTATTTCTGACTTTTGGTTCAGTTCAGAACTTGATTAACATCTTCTGGCCAGCATTTTAAGGAGCAAACTAAATTCTGTTGCAATGAAAGAAAATGAAATTGAGTTTCATATTAAACTTTAGACCTTTGAGTTTTTTGATGGAATGTGCGAGTCTAAGAATGAACAGGTCATTTGTGTGCCTCTATGTCCAGTCTCAAGAAGAACATGTGGGAGGGAATTGGAAATGATTAAAATGGACTCAGTTTTGATTGGTGAATCAGAGGTCTCAGAAGTCAAGTTCAGATCCCATTTGAAAGCCACAGACTGGCAGAGACAGAAGCCTCTCAGTCCAGGTCTCTGTATTGTTCATCTGGTTGTGTGATGGGCACGTTGCCCACCTTTGACTCAGCCTCAGGCAGGGAGGCTAGTGCTTCTCATATGATACAATGCTATCCCAAAACCTGAAACTTGGGGGAAAAAATCAATTCATGTCAGCTTGTTTGGTTTGGGAAACCATTATTGAATGTTTAGTACTAGGCATGATGTCATACTTGAATGATAAAATTTTATGGCTCAAAGGAGTAGCTATAGTCTATCCTCATATAGTAATTTAATCGCTATGTAAGTGGCAGTTTAAGAAGACAAGATGTTGTGTGATTTCTGCCATGTTCTGGGGTGTGTAACATCCAGCAAGATGTAGCCACGTGAATCCAACCTTGAATTATCACACACAACCACTTAAAAGAAGTAGCTTGTGAAGAAGGTGTTTAAGGAAGTTTCTGGGTAGTTCCTGGGTTTTACAAATGGTTCTACATGGAAGAATGAACAGAAGCAAAACAGAAAGGACACTGATGAGGCAGAGCCCAGGACAGTTTCCACTGCCTGCACGTGCCTGCAGCAGCAGAGAGTTTGAACCAACTTCTAGTTGGAGAAGCCCAGCCCTGGTCACTGCCTTTGGCAGGGACCCTGCCAGGAAGAATCTGCTTCCTGGCATTGGTTTGCTGGGCAAGAGGTTTAGGCCCAGGAGAGATGACTGGAGAAATGCAATAAACTCTGTTATCCTTTGCCATGGGGCCAATACACAGAGAAAACAGGAAAACAGGGCTGTCTTTCAAAGTAGGAAACTGTTTGGGCACCATCTGGGACAGTTTTTGTGGTCCTGCTGCTCTCCATTCTGGCTTCTGGTTGCTGGTGGCAGCCCTATGTTCTCTCAGGCCGCAGGCTGTGGAGGAACTGCCAGACACATAACTAGTTCAGACTGGGTCTGAATTCCCCCAGGAAGTACAGCACTGAATGTGTGTGTATGTGTGTGTTGGGGAGGGGTGGGGAGGAGGCAGTTATCACCCATCAGGATGCCTGAAAGACCTAGTTCCTGGGGAAAAAAACACAAACAAACAGGAATAAGGTGGCTTATCATTTGGGAACTTAGAGAAATTCTCACTTTGTAGTAAAGCATTAGGCTGTAAATTATGTACAATTTGGAAAATGTGCTTTCCTGGTAGAGTCATTTAAAGAAGGGGAGAACACAGAAGGATGCATTTTTCTTATTGTTGACTGAATTTCTGTGTTGTAAATATGTATATAATGCTGGAAAATAAGAATTAGAAGAGTAAATGAAAGTGAAGGAGGGGGTGCTTCCTTTGAGGCAGAATGGTGGGAGGCAGGAAAACGAACCATCCACCTTCTACCACCATCACTACCACTATCACCACACACACACACAAATATGAACACAAATATGCATCATTGTCAAAGTGTCCACCTCCCCTATACCACTATCAATACTCTTGGTTCACAAGAACCCAAAATTATGTGAACATGTCCTTCAAACTTACAGTTTAATATTCTTTTTTTTTAAGATTTTATTTATTTATTCATGAGAGACAGAGAGAGAGAGAGAGAGAGAGGCAGAGGGAGAAGCAGGCTCCCAAGGAGCAGGGAGCCCGATGCGGGACTCGATCCCAGGACTCTGGGATCATGACCTGAGCCGAAGGCAGACGCTTAACCATCTGAGCCACCCAGGCGCCCCTACAGTTTAATATTCTTAATGATTATTCATTTTATTTGCCATAAAATTCACATATGTTAAATTCAATGAGTTTTGACAAATATAGACTCCCAAGTAACCACCATATGAAGATACAGACCTTTCTATCACCCTAAGAATTTTTCTGTGCTCTTTTGCAGTCAGTCTCTCCACCTCACTCCAGGTACCAGGCAACCATTGATCTACTTTCTGTTCATATAAATCGGATTTGCCTGTTCTAGATTTTCAAATAATGGAACTATAGCATGATTATTATAGTATGATGGAATTTCATATAAATGGAATTATAACATGATGCTTTCAAAAAGTTAAGATTCATGTTGCTACATAAATGAGTAGTTTATTCCTTTTTATTGCAAAGTAATACTCCATTAAATGGATTTACCACAATTTATTTACCCATTCACCTCTTAATGAACATTTGTGTTGCTTTCAGTTTGGGGATATTATGAATGAAGCTTATATGAATATTAATGTACCAGTGTTGTGTGGACATATATTTTTATTTCTTTTGATAAATACATAATAATAATATTCCATTTTCTATTGCATTAATTTCTACTCTTTTATGATTTCACTCCTTCTAATTACTTTGGGTTCAAGTCACTCTTCATTTTCTAGCTCATAAGGTAAAAATCTAGAAATTTGAACTTGAGAATTTTCTTATTTTCTACACTCCCCAGCTTTATTGAGGTATTATTGATATATAACATTGCAAGTTTAAGGTGTACAAGGTAATGATTTGATACATGCATATATTGCAAGAATTTTCTTATTTTCTAGTGTAAGCAAATAAAACCACAACTTTCCCTTTGGGGACCACTTTGACTTTACCTCATAAATTTGGATACACAGGCAGTTTTTACATGGTAGTGAAGGACCATAAAAATGATCATGCAAACTTATATCCTGCAAGGTGATCTTAATAATCAATGGGAAAATTACAATTGTTCTGTGATCCTTAAGATTTTTGTTATGATATTAAATGTATAAGAAAATGAAAAAAATCGTGAAACTAATATTTATTTAGTACACTGTAATTTAAAACATTAGAAGCATTAAAGTGTTTATAATGAAACACTGAGAATTAAAGTGTTTTCCTCACTTATAAAAAACTTAGGAAATAGATACAGAGTTTCAATTTGGGAAATGAAAAAGTTTTGGAGATGGATGATGGTGAAGTTTGCACAATGCCACTGAACTGTGCACTTCAAAATATTAAATGATAAATTTCATATTATGTATATATTACCACACCTGAAAAAAAATCAAAAGATTTGGAACAGTGCTTGCTACCTCCTTGTATAATTTATGATGAGGAGTGATCACTGTTTCTATGCCTCTGTGAATTTTCATATTCAGACCTTCTTAAGTTTGAATCAGCTTCCAACATTTTATCTTTTGCACATATGAAATATTCAAGAGTCCTTTAATGTAAGTTTTTGCCGGTGTCACTTTCTCTGGGACATCTTTATCCTTTTCATTGCAAGCACTTTCCTCATTTATGTCACTTTTACTACATTCCCCTGACTATAAATCTAGACTCTCTCAAAAAGCAGAAATATTAAGTTTTCCACATTAGCTATTTCTTCTTTAATTCCATTTGCATTTGATTCAAATTGTCCTTCCAACGTGATCACATTTGCTTGTTTGATGTACTTTCATCTCTGTTGGCCAGTTCCTTCTTTGGGTCACCCATTTTTGTAAAATGTCATGTGGTTTATCAGTGGGAGACAAGAAGGAAACAGCTTTACTATATGTGTGTGAACTGAATAATAGAGGAACAGCAACAAATCACCAAAGAATTTTGGAAGAAGTGATGTGATTGGCCACTGACCATGGTGACTATTTGTTATTTGCATAGTGATTCATGGACTGACAAGTTAACAATGAAGTCTGTAGAATTGCTTACAGTAATATACTGTGGTAACTGAAATTTGAACCATGTTGATGGGAGACTTATATTTATGGTAGCTGAAATGTGTGCAGATTAGAACCTGTGCAAAGTACTGTGTTCTTTATTTGTGATTTCTTTTTGACCCATGAGTTATTCAAAAGTGTGTTTAATTTCCAAATATTTGGAGTTCCCAGATTTCATTTTATATTGCTTTTTATTTTAATTCCATTTTGAGCAGAGGACATAGGCTGTATAATTAAAGTCCTTTTAAATGTATTTAGATTTGTGTTGTTGCCTAGCATATGGTCTATATTAGCTAATGTTCCATGTGCACTTGAAAAAAAGGTGAATTCTGCTGTTACTGAGTGTAACATTCTATTAGGTCCAGTTGGATTATGGCATTGTTAGGGTTTCTAAAACTTTAATGTTTTTTTTTGACTTTTTCTATCAAGTACTGAGAGAGGAGTATTGAAATATTCAAGTAGAATTGTGGATTTGAATATTTCTCTTCTCAGTCCATCAGTTTTTCTTTCATATATTTTGAAGTTCTGTTATTAAGAGCTTGATGATTGACCCTATTATTGTTATAAAATGACCTTCTTCATCCCTGATAATATTTCTTTTCCTAAAGTCTATTTATCTGACATTAATATAGTTACTCTAGTTTTATTGTGATTAGCATTGACATAGTATAATTTTTTCCATACTTTTACTTGTACTCTATCCTTACCTTTATATTTAAGGGTATTTCCTGTAGTAGCTTGTAGTGGGTCTTGCTTTTCATTTAGTCTGGCAATCTCTGCCTTTTAATGGGAGTGTATATAAATGTAAAATATAAAATCCAAATGCAAGTTGGAGACTATATTTAGTGTAATTATTGAAACCCTCATTGCATTTATATTTTCCTTTAAATATGTGAGTGTATTTAAAGAGCTGTTTTAAAATTCTTATTTGCTAATTTCACTATCCGTGCTGGCTCTGTTTCTTTTTACTTATTTTCCTCCTAGATATAGGTTTTGTTGCTTTATTTTGCATATCTAATGACTCTTCATTAAATGCCACATGTTATCAATGTTGTGTTGCTGAGAATTTAGCTTTTGTTGTCTTCCTTTAAAGAATGTTGAATATTATTTAGCAGACAATTAAGTTACTTGTCATCAACTTGATTTTGGAGACTCATCTTTGAGTTTTGTTAGGAAGTATCTAAAATAATTTTTACTCTAGAGGTAATTCAGACGTCATCCTAAGATATAACCCTTCTGTGGTCTCTACTGAATGCACTGGGTGTTCAATGAAGCCTCTTCACTGTAGCTGGTAGGAACTCAACTTTCTCCCAGATCTGTATTAGCTGAGGAAATTGTTCAGCTTATAGTAATTCAGGCAGCTGTTCTAATGTTAATCCAACCTACCAGGCACAGATTAGTATTCAGACAAGGGGTGTTAGTATTCAGGTCTAAGGGCATTCTTGAAGCTCTTATTTAACTTCTTCCTCTCTGGAACTCTGCCCTACAAATGACAGGTACCTCAGTCTTCCCAATCTCCTACATTGCTCTCCTCTACTCAGAGAGACCACAGCCTAAACTGCCCCCTTCCTATGGTTTAGAAATTGCCTCCATGCAAAAATTTGGAACAATCAGAGGGTCACCTTGTTTGTTTCCTTGCTCTCAATGGCATCTAATATTTACAGGATTAAGTTCCAGTTCCTTTACATAGTGGCATCTGTTCTGTATAGATAAATGTTTGTGATTTGTCCCCCATAACTGACCACCTGGACCTACACATACACAGACAGGCTAAAGAATGTTTTTTGTGGGGTGCCTGGGTGGCTCAGTCAGTTAAGCATCTGCCTTTGGATCAGGTCGTGATCCCAGGGTCCTGGGATCAAGCCCCACATCGGGCTCCCTGCTCAGCGGGGACTCTGCTTCTCCCTCCCCCACTCCCCCCTCCTGTGTTCCCTCTCTCACTGTGTCTCTCTCTGTCAAATAAATAAATAAAATCTTAAAAAAAAAAAGAATTTTTTTTGTAAGACTTGTGCTGTGTGAATAACTTTGGGAGTCTAATTGTTTAAAATATATTATCTGGCCTCCAGGTCAGAGCTGGCCCTCCTGTTCTGGACACCAAGAGCTACAAATCTTGTCTTACATCCCCTCCTGCTCCAAGCTGGGCTGGCCCCCTGGAATGGGATCCGGAAGAGGAGGCCAGACACACATAGCCCAGGCTCCTTGAAAATATAGAAACATGGTAACATGGAAATCCAGCTTGCTCCAAACTGCACATAGGCAAACAGATGTTCAATTTCAAATCCTATTATTTGCCCTATAAATATGGCCGTTGTGGGGATGGCCAATTGGAAGTCTCACCTGCGGGGAGAACACTCTGCCCATGCCTCTCAATCAAGACTCCAGCCTGGCTGTTTCCACAGGGCTTCCCCAGCTGATGAGATTGGACATTGTAAATACCCGATTTGATATAACTCTGCCTTGTTCTCGTTTATTGCCTACTACTACCTTCATCTATGTGTAGATTCCTTTCCTTTTCTGTTTCCATTAGGTTTCTATAATAATAATAATAAAGTTTTCCTTCCTTTTCAAAACTGAAACATGTCTGTTGTGAATCTTTTGTGCAGAACAGCATCTTAATTAGATTTTTTTTCCTACTTAGTATTTCAAGTTTTTCCTCAGGATCCTTTATGTTATGAAGACCTAGCCTCAAGGAAGAAGAGAACATAAACAGCTGGATTAAAAAAAACTTTGCTCAGCATTGAGCTCAGATGCTAAACTTGATTAGAAGACAATAGTCTTAGAAATCAGGCTTTTAAGAGACAGAGTTTTCTGAGAAATCCCACAGTTTTCATTCTACTTGTCAAGAAACTAAACTTAGAGGGTTAACTACAAAGTAGATCACAGATCTGGGAAAAATGTGGGACAGGCGGAAGTTCCCTCCTCACGGTAGAAGGAAAGCCTTAATGAGGTTGGGCTGGGGGTTAATGGGGAGAGGGCCAGAAAAGAGGAGAATCCTTTGGCTTCTCCATCACAGTCAGAACCTGGGATGGAAGTAGGGGTAGGGAAATGCAGAGGGTTGTGAGGGAACATGAGAATGTTCTAGAATGCTGTTTTCCTAGGGATAGCTAGAGAGACCGCAGACCTTCCAGAGAAGCAGGTAGTGAGACCGGTATCTAACCTGCATGACTGGGTGACTGAGGGAAGGGCTGAGGAAAGTGGACCTCATGACAACCTCACTGAGCTCTGCACACTTGGGTGAGGTCACAGCACAGTACCCACATTCCAAGGTAGAAGACTGTGAGATCACTGACAGGGTCAGCTGCTAGAGTCTGGTAATGTCTAGGAGATCGGACCCCAATACCTTCCTAGATCTTGGCACCCTGTGACCAGGAAGGTCACATTGCAACAGCAACAGAGGCTACCAGTAGAGAGGTCTACATCTGGAGAGGATGCAGGTCAGTCAGCTGTGAGCAGGAGACCAGAGAGCCACCTTCCCTAATACAGGACACACATGATCTTGTCTCGCCCCTCAAAGTTAGAAAAAAGCACGTGAAGAGGGATGTGGGGAAGAATCTCTAAGTAATCAGGTATTAACTCTAAGAGGATTATGTCTGAGCTGGAGCTGGACAATGACTGAAGTAAAATATGTGAATTTGGATGAAAAAAATCTTGCATTGAGCTGAGTACTGTAGAAAAGGAAAGACTTCATCTCTCCCCTCTTAGGTTTGTATCTCATCCTGTAAATTAAACTGACAAAAGACACTACTGGAAGAAAAGCAAGCAAATTTTACTTGATGCTAGTATTTATATGTGACATAGGAGACTTCACAGAAGATAAATGAAGACTCACAGAAATAATTAGACCTAAGAGCTTACATACCACTTTAACAAAGAACAATAAAGCGTGGAGATGTGACAATGGAAAGGAAAAAAGTTGGGCCCCTAGAGTCATAAATTATGAGGAAATTAATGGAAGATGAGGGTTATTTTAGTAAGGTTTATTTGCACAGCCTCATCTTGGCATTGACTCCCCATCTCCAGTCACTAGAATGTTCTTCTCTTCCTGGTACAGCAAGGGTCCTGTTTTTGCAGGAAATATATACTTGGTTTTTAGCCAGACAGGGAAGGTCAGAGAGACCTTCCTGCACCTGCTGTCTCTAAGTTGCCTTCAGCTCAAAATAATCAATATGCCAAAGTGGAATATTTTGGGGTGGCATATTCCGATCCACTTCAGATACATTGAATAGTATGGAACAAAGTATCTGCTCCAAGTAGAGTGTGAGGTTTACAGCAACGTTGAGTCAATTTTAGAAATAAAATCAGTTACGTTTCTGCATGTATTTGTCTTGTAACTGCTCAATTTTTACCTACTAGAAAGGTTAAAAATAAAACAAGCAAAGCATTCTTTATGATGTAGTCCCTCTTACCACCTGTACTTTAGACTCCAATATCACTAAACCGCTATCTATCACTATCTTTGACTGATGTCACCACTCTGTGATTCATATCTGCAAACTCCAGTAGCAAGCCGTTCTTTAAAGGCTGAGAACAAATCTCATTCACCCTTGCATTCCCAGAACCTAGCACAATGTGTGTCAGGTGGTAGGTCTCAATAAACATTACATGGATGTCTGGATTAAAAACATCCCAACACTCATGGCCAAGCCACAGTGAGAAAAAACAAGAGATGGCTATGTGATTGAAAAGGTCTAAATACCTTCCTCTGAAAGCTTGTCCTAGGACCTGAGATTCTTCCACCAGAAACAAAGCAAATTCCTTACTACTCATTATTCCATTGTTAGGCATTAGCACCTTATCACAAATAAATTCAGCTGAGTGGGGGTAGAGAACAGGGTTCTAGAGGAAGGAAATAAAGAAAAAGGGGCTCTATGGAGTACTGTAGGGAAGGCAGTTCCCCTGGAGCAGCCAGGGTGAGGCTTCTTAGGGAAGCTTAAGCTGCTGGTGAGGAGTAGGGGGCAGGAATGGCCTCATGGACATGTGACCAATACATCTGCACAGGCCCCCACACTTAAGAGGGCTCGTCTTGGTTTAATGTTTTGCTGTTGCCATCTTGAAATATTTAATAATTTTTGAACAAAGGACACTGCATTTTCATTTTGCACTGGACCCCTTAAATTATGTATTTGGGCCTGGTTGAGGGATGCCAAATGAAAGGAAAGGGCACAGAGAAAGAGAAGACAAGAAGAGGCACAAAAGGAGTTATTCCACCTTCATGATTGTGCATAAGGTCAAGCTACAAACCAGCAGGATGGCCCGGAGAACTGAAGTAGCAGAGAAACCGGAGTGGCCACCAACTAGTGTTTCATGTGTCTCATAATTAGAGGTGGGCTTTTCAACCATCAGAGCCCGTGGGACTCTCTCACCTGCTTCATGTACTGGGTTTTCAGCCTCCTTTTCTGTGGTGGCACTTCAGTAACACCTCCTGGATTATGTCAGTGATCGCTCAGGCTTCCTTCCTTTGAAGGACACCTAAGCATTGTATTTCCTTTGCTAATGTCATATCAGTGACCTAAGTGATACTCCAGGAGGTAGCCAGACACAAAGATCATCAAGGCTGATCTGTACATGAAGAAAGAGTGGCAGGAGAGATGCTGGAAATCATATAATAAATTAATCATTAAATTGGACATCTTCATCTTTTTTTCTTAATAATCAGTGGTTACAATCATTAATATCATATCTGAAAACCTATAAGATACCCTCCTGGTTGACACACTGTAGTTAGGAGTGTCCCCAATCCCTTTTGCATGATTTGAAACAAAAGATGACAATCTGCTTTATCTAATGCATTTCCTCAGTGAATTCATCATTAGCATTGTGATCTTCCTTTCCAGATAAGAGTTCTTCACATACAACTAGTCAAACATTTATGTCTCTACATGTGTTTTTTCTTCTTTAGTGCAAACTGGACTGAAAACTGATTAAACACTTTGTTCTTCATCTATAACTATAATAAGACTAAAAATTGACAAGCACTGCACGAAGGAAAGTCCCCTCTTTGTCATTTTTATGAATATCTTTATAAGCATTTAATATATTTGGCTCTGTGCTAGACTTAAAGCAAATCTGAAGATAATCCTTGTCCTCAGGGAAGTAATATATCTAGAGCACATGGGAGAACACTCAAAAATACCTCCTCACTGCTGAAGGGTGGTTGTCAACTGCAGATATAGAATACCCAGGAATGGTGTTACAGAAATCTATTATGCTACAAACATAATATACTAAAGATAAAATGAGCTTTTAATTTGAATATGAAGGAGCAGAACAGGAACTAGGATTTTGCTAATCCTCAAATTAAATAGCAAGACTTTTTCAGAGTGACATTAAGTGAGAACACAGCACTGGTGGCCAAAGAGAACGCCTATTCATTGTTTATGTGCTATTCTGTGCTACGTCCTTACAAAGAGTCTCTCATTTATTCTGCACTAGACACTTTGCATTGCCAGCACTGGATCAATATTTTGTTTAATGATAAAGAATATGAATTTAAATCCTGTGCTCCCAAACAGAAATGTCACTTGGGCTTTCTTAGTCCTATAGAAATCATTTAGTAAATGTCACCAGAATAAATGATGTCTTCTTTTATCAGCCTTCACCAGTTACCATCTCCCCCTACTCACTCCTAGGGTCCCTCTCTTTAGATGGGGAGGGAGGAGGAGGCAGCTGCAGAGTGGATCTCCTTACTCTGGCTGCAGTTGGTTCTTCATCGTCCCAATAGGTAAACGGAGACATCAATGCTTGGAGGCTATTTTATCTGTCCTCTCTCACCCCAATAGGATGGTCTCTTAGCTTTGGCATAAGCACCATAAAAGAAAGCTCACCATTTCCTGGAGTTGTCTATTCAACTTTTGAAATAAACATTTTAAGAAAGTTATTCCATGTGTCAAATTAAATATCTATCTTTTTAAAATTCTTATACACTGGCTTTCAACTTCTGAAGGGCAATCCATCTCCTTTATATCTCCAACCCTTAATAGTGGCCTGACAAAGAACAATGTTTGTAGAGCAGTGGAAAGCTGGAAAGGGTCGAGGTTATGAACAATCTGGGAAGTTGGGATGCTGTACAGAGATGATGCTTAGAACAAGAGAGATGCAGAATCTGGGGGAGGTTGATGAGTTTGGGTTTGATAATGTTAGTAATCCCACTTATAAATCGCAAACTAGAAAAATCCAGTAGGCAATCAGGAGTTGAGAAGAAAGTGATAAAAAGTAAGAATTAGATGAAATCATTCATGACAAGTGTATAGTGATAGAAGAGAAAAATGAGATAATTATAATCCAACACTGTCATGTTAATTAGGTTAGAAATAAATGAACAGGATTATGCCATTATATTAGTTATAATAAGATAAAGGATAGTATTATGCTAGTAAATCAATGAGAAAGAGCTGAAATGTACAATTTGCATGACTGAGTGATGTGGAAGTAAAATAAGAACCTAAATGGGAGAAAGCAGGTATTATCAGCAATTGGCCTGAACCTGAGACCTAGCTGCATGATGGACATTAGCATGTTGTGTGGTGATGAGAGTTACATCCTCATATTTCCCAGATGACAATAATTTGCCAAGAGAAAGAGTGAGCTAATAAGTTGGAGCTTCTTTGACTCTTGCACCTTACTGCTTCCCTGAGATGCCATACTATTTCCCTGCAACAGGAGACAGAACTCCCTGGAAAGGTATCAGTTTGTAGCATTTAGGAAGCTTCTACTAATTTGCAATAAGCCTAGCTCAATGCCTGGCCTGGTGTGAACAACTAGAAGACTGCATGTGTGGATGTAATAGTATCACCAACAGGAGGTTCTTAAGATTGTCAAAGAATGAAAATATGGATCTAATGATCATTTTCTGTCACTCGGATAGTCCTTTGGACTAAGCGACAAGATCTTGAGGAGACATCCTGGGGAGGGGGGCTCCAAATAAAATCTCAAGGAGAGTTCTCTACGATGGTGCAAGCCTTTAGAGCATGGCTTTGTGTTTCTTCATGTAAATGAGGTTGGCATTCAAGTTGGGCAGAAGTGTTTTTCTCATTTAATTCAAGTGCAGATCCTGGCAGAGCACTGGCTTAGAGGTCCCTGCACACAAACACTGAAGGTTCTTAGAGTCTTTGGCTCAGTTTGTCACCTTTAATTCTACAGAGCATTGATGAGAGGTAAGTCAGATGGACATTAGTGGCAGATGGTGGTAGGGTCTCTGGAAGGTGACTTCACAGAGCCGCAACATGTATACATTACTTCCAAAATATGCAAATAATATATAACTTCAATTTCTATAACTGTTTTGAACTTTTGTAAGGTCTCCACTCCTTTGTAGCAGATACCAGGAAAAATTGTGAAAGTCTGTTGGGTTACATCTGCCTTTCGTTGACTTGGAGCTATTTTACAACTCCAGTAAGTTGTAGAAAACTGATAGCAATGCTAATGTTTCTTGCAAGTTGTGACCCGGTAGAGATGCAGTTAATAATTGCCCTGTAGCTATTGACCAATTTTTGGTATTCATTTCGTTTGGTATTCATATTCATCAGTCTTCCTGATGGCCTGTATGTGTGTGTATGCGTTTGTGTGTGTGTGTGTGAATTCTCCTTTGAATAAACTATAAAATCTTACGAGTTTCCTCACAACTTGACTTAATAAAATCTTTAACATGGGAGAATTATGGCTTTATCCTTCAAAAAAAATCTTTTGACATAATGTAAAACTGACTCCAAGCTTGACATTCTATGATATTGCTATTTCTTCTGGTTTAGGTTATTTCCAGGAGCTACTCAGTCTTTTTTAATTTCACATTCTCCCTATTGCTCCTTGCCATCTTCATAGCACATCAAAGTGGCACCTTGATGTGAGGGGGATGAGGCACATATGACTTGTGGTGGTGGAGGAGAGACAGATCTGAGGGTCACATGGTGCCTGTGTGATCATTTGGCCATCATCCTGACACCTCTCACAGGAGACTGTAGACCCAGGCATATACTATGTCTTCATCCTTACCAAAGGTCTTGGTGTCCTGAAACATGGCGCATGGAAATTTCTAGTTCCAGTGCATGTTTGGGCGGCCCATGAGAAACCTGGAGTGCTGTCCTCCATCAGTGCTGTGCTGTGGTTCCTTCTCCATGCTGAAATGACTACATCTCAGAACTAGAATGGTCTCAGTCTTTCCTATTCTCACATGGGTATTTCTTCCTTTAAAGTGTTGACTTCTAAGTATGAACCTTCTGCCCTTTCTCTGTCTCTCTTTTCCTTCCTGCCATCCACCAAGGCCAAATGGGCAGGCATTTCACTTCCTCTTGCTGTCCGATGGACCCTTCCCCCCCACCCTCTGAAGTGTCACTCACTCTCCTCCTTTTCCCCTGGACTATGATGACAGAATGGTCATTATATGCATGACACATGGAGAAAGGGAATGAAAGGCCCATAGATGTAATAGCTTCAAAACATCATCACTCTTGTATAGGATACTGGCGTTCTCAAAGTTAGAAATCATCACTGGAAGACAGATTCAGAGGAAGAGAGAAATTGTGGAAATCAGAAAAGAGGTGGGAAGGTGGCTTGAACAAGGACAGCTAAAGCACCCTCTGGAACACCACCTGTGAGCTTGAATAATACAGTATCTTTATAAATACCCTTGCATAACAGGCAATCATTCTGAACCACCGTCAAAAAAGTATTACTTTATTTTGGGACTTTGGCTTCTAAAAACCCATATTGGCCCCTAGGGATAACTACATTTTAAAAAATCTGCTTTCAAACCACATGCTTAATAATAGGTTTAGGAAATTTGCCAAGAATAAACATTAGCTCACTCTTCTGTATAACTCGGTTTCTACCTTCTCTTCATTTAAAAAAAGAAGACCACATTTTACTATTTCAGTGTTTTTCAACTTTTTCTATTGCCCCTAACACCAGAAAGTGAAAGAGAATAATTCTGGCGTCATATGGACTCTCAATAGGCAAATAATACTCTCAAGAAGTATGAATTTCCATGAACTTTTGACCACTCGAAGTGTGAATTTAAATGCAATGTGTTGAGAAGGCTCTAAGATTTCTGGAGGTTATCTTTTTCTTTATCTCTCAAATGAGACAGACATTATGACTATAAGACAGGAGTTTTTGACTCTGGATAGTAACTATGATAATACTTCCTTAAACAAATCTGTCCACATGTGCAGGTTAAATAGCTCCTTACAGAATTTCCCAACCGAAAAAATGAGGTGAGAACGGAATTGTGTAATTAAGACAGTAAATGATTCTTCAATGTAGCACAATCAGTATTAACCTAGATAAAATTTCCCATGAATTCTGTGACCTTATAAAATAAACGTTTACACACAACACATATACACTTAGTCATCCTGGAAATAAGTGCTTGGCTCTTTCTTCATGTAGAACATGCGTGTTGGACTCATTCTCAGAGGAAGTCAGTGGCTAATGGTTCTTACAGTGGAGAGAGACACAAGAGTACCACTAGGTTCCTCAGTAGCTTATGTTGTACCAAAAAGCTCAGTCCTTGTCCTATAAAATCCATGCAAAATTATCTTTTTGACTATATCCAGATATGTTCATACATATCACAATATGCATATGCCTCTTCATATACAAACACCAACTCAGAAATCTTTCTTGTCTTAAACTATGAAATATCTGTCATCATCCTCCACTATTTATGAAGGATCCATTCTCTGAGCCAAACAGTGGGCATATAAAAATGGGAAAAGAGAATGTTTGTGATCCAGGAGAATGTGTTCTAGTTATTCTCCTGGAATGTGGGTCATGGCTTATTGTAGTTCTTTGACCTCAGGTCTCTGGTCCACTGCACCAAATACAAAACAATCTCAGCCCAGCCTTGCCTGGGTTGAGCTCTGTCTTCTGGAAGCTCTGGTGGGATTGCTGATGTTTTGCAACCATCATAAATTGCTTTCCTTTTGAGACACATTGTAAATCCTGTTGATGTACACTCAGTCTTTATAGCTCACTGCTTTCTATGCCAGAGATGGCTGCCTCTAGTTGTCTGTTCCTCAGTGATTTCTTTAGAACTTGCTAAATTTAAGAAACACTAAATTTGAACGCGCACAAGAATGCTAAATATCACAGTCTTTATTTTCATAAACACTAATCTTGCTTCAAGGTCATTATCCACACTCCATGGATCCCCACTGATCACAGTGATATTAGTGTTGATAATGGTAGCAACTATCATGGCTGTTGGTGAGCTGTGCTCTAAGCAATACCTCATGAGACCAGTGGTCACAGTGGCTAAATGCTCTTCTTAGATAGCCTCATGTTGAATCCACAGGAGGTGTAGAAGGGAACAGGTGAGATAAGTCCTGGATCCGGACGCCTGCCATCGACCTTTGGGACTCACGCCACTTCAGGTGTAGGGAGTATCTGGCTCCTGACAGTAGTTCAGAACTAGAGTGGTTTTGGATGACTGGTCAACTGTAGGGGAGGGAAAAAAAACAACAACAACCTTTTCTTAATCCTCCTGGGTTCTCTGACCAATACCCTGAAAATTAGTCTGACAACAAGAGAAAAAGACAGTTTATGAATGCATGCATGCATGGGGGCATCAGTGATGAGTAACTCAGAGCAGTTGGTTATATTTGGGGCTTCTCTAGCATCCTAATAGAGGACAATAAATTTGTAGAGAAGAGACACGACAAAGGAAAAGAGCCTTAGGCTTTTAGGGGTGGCAAACTGTGGTAAGGTCATTTTTTTCTTGTGTCTGCATTTTTCCTGTGCCTCCTTCTCAGTTGCCTTCAGCTCAAAATAATCTTTTCAAAGTGATAGACTTGGGCGCCTGGGTGGCTCAGTTGGTTAAGCCACTGCCTTCGGCTCAGGTCATGATCCTGGAATCCCGGGATCGAGTCCCGCATCGGGCTTCCTGCTCAGCAGGGAGTCTGCTTCTCCCTCTGACCCTCTTCCCTCTCGTGCTTTCTATCTCTCATTCTCTCTCTCTCTCAAATAAATAAATAAAATCTTTAAAAAAAAAGTGATAGACTTGTGGGTGGTTTATTCTGATTGCCTGCACCACCCAGGAAAAGGTGAGCCCAGGAATGACAGCTCTGTTTTGCCCCACTTTTTACATGAGAAGCACGAAGTCCAGTTTGAAAAAGAATGAAAGGTGTTGCCTTGAAGAATTTTGTTCTCATATTGGGGATCCCGATGGTCCAGTAGACAGCATGACACTGACTAGTATTTACTGAATGTTTGCCACTAACCAGGGCCTGACTCAGGACTTCATACACACTAGATCATATAATCCTCATAACAACCCCCAGAAGGTGGTACTGTTCTAATTCTTTTTACAGATGAGACCCTGGAGCTATAAATGAAAGAACTTGTCCAGGGTCCAGAGTTAGGGCTGGGGCCAGGATTAGAATGCTGACATGCCCTTCATTAAAGCCCAGTCAGTTAATGCTCCCAGACCAGCGCACCCCAGCTGCTACTGCAGTCCTGTTGTCCTTGCCAGTCAATGGGGTGAACACGAGGGACTGTGACCAGTCTCTGCAGGGAACACTGTAGAGCCCAGGTTTGAACTCTGGTATGCCAGACTCCAGAACCTACTTCTTTCTTGTCAGCACAGTGCTGCCCCTCCATGAGAGGCCTTGGCCTTTCATGCTGAGATGCCCTTCAGGATTTGGAAATGGCCACCATCCCAAGCATAAAACTGCCCCCTTCCTACTCTCGGCTTAGGAAATTGATGATGTATTTGGTATGGGACATTCTCCTTTGCCGCCTCCCCCTCCACTGCCCTCTATACACAATCTATACTTGCTCTGTTCCATCTTTCCATCCTTCTACTGAGCTCGTAACTTAACCCTTCCTGAGTCTTGTGTTCCGGGCACCTAGCAGGGCCTGGCACAGAGCATGCACTGAGGGCACTGCTGGCGACCGAGGAAGGAATGACAATGGATCACGTGTTGCCTTCCCAAATATCAACAGTGCTCATACACGCAATAAACGAGAGGAGGGACTGAAGGTGACGCTTCCAGGGAAAAGCGCAGCCCCTGGGGCCTCTCTGATCATCCCCGGCCTCAGAGAGAAGTTCTCTCGAAGAACAGTCAGGAAGCCTCACTGTAGCGGCCTGAGGCTGGTGCACCTGTGCAAACAGAAGGGGTCTAATAGGTGTTTGGCAACCCCAAAGTGACTCTGCTGCAGCAACTCCTCAGGCAGAGCTGGTGATAACACTCTCTTGCTCTCTGGTTCCCACCCTCCCCCACCTGCATCCTTTTGCAGAAAGAGCAGAGGATCAGGAGTCAAGAAAGGAAAGTCTCCCCGTTCACCCCTGCCTAGCTGCGGGATTTTAGAAGTCACTTTGTCTACCTAAGCATTCGTTTTGTCAGCTCTGAAATGGAAATTACAACATACAGCCTGACTCCGCCATAGCGTTATGTAGATCAAAAGCAACTGTAAAAATGAAAGTCCTTTGTAAACCAAAGCACTCTACTCGCCTGGGTACCATCTTCATCTGCACACTCCATCTTCCCAGGGTGATTTAGGTGCAGGGGTCCCTTGGACACATCTCGGGACATTGCTGGAAGCCCTGACACTCAGGGGCAGTTGACTTGTCACGGGGTTTTAAGACCTGCTAGGAGCTTCTCCTTATACCATTTCTTATAAAAATTTTTTGTCTGAGGCTTCCATTTTTTGGCATCTGTAAAATGAATGTATGATGTGCCTTGAGGCCTGTAAGTAAAAACCACATCCCTCCTATAACTGTTCTGAGAAGGAGGTCAAGTTACAGGTCCTGTGAGAAGGGAACATCTTGGTTCCCGTTCTTGCTGAGGCTGAGGCTTCAACAGCTAAGCCACCCACAGAAGTACATGATGGGGCTAACCGAGGGGTCACCCCGGCAGCCTGCGTGCAAAAGCAGGTGGCTTCACTGCACTTCAGTGATTTGTGAGCAGAAGCAGTCCCTTCATAATAGTGAAGGGAGAAGGGATGGGAAGCGAGAGAGTGGATGGGGACATGGAGCCAGGAGGGAGTCTTGGTGGTGGCAGGGGCCTGTCTGGGCTGGGGTCCCAAGGGCAGTAGGTGGTTGAGAAGGAAGCATGGCTGCCTGGATTCTGCTCTGAACCTTTTTACTCCTCATTCCTTTTCATCATGAGTTCCTTTCACTGCTTTTTCTGCCTTCTGATGTCATGTTCGCAACCACGTAAAGATTGTTATTATTTGTTTGCTAGTGAGGGTGAGAGGCAAGCAAAGCATCCTTGCTCCCCCTGAAGGCTCTGTGTTCTTGCCTGGACTGCTAAGAAGGCTCAGGGGATACTTATGCCGTGTGTTACCACCTTTGGGTTCTCTGTGGGGAGAGGAGGTGGGAAGGGTGCTAACCTGACCAGAAAATGCAAGCCTCACTGGCTAGCTATGTGCTTGAAAAGTGCTCTGCTATCTGCCCCAGGCCCTGGGAACTTGAGATTACACTGTGCTTGGTTCATTAGTTCTCTTTGACCCAGTGCAAGGCTCTACCCTGGGATGAGGTCTCTAACCCTGAAGGCAGTCTGAAGATGTAGAAGGAAAAAAAAAATCACTAATATTTCAGTATTATGAGGGCTTTTAGAAAGTTCTAAACCAGCAACTATTTTTTTTTTCCCACAAAAGGAGACTGAGTTTCAGAGAAAGGATTGTCACAGAAGGTTGAGCAGGTTGTCCACTGCTCAGTTCTAGGGAATACCAGTTGCACTGTTGTCATTACAGACATTTTTCCCCCCACTGGGGGTAGTACAGTGTCCTGAGGAATGGATGCCTTTCCCTGGTGTGCATGGGGACACTGTGGGGATTAGCAGCTGTGTTGCTCTGGGGAAGAAATTGGCTTATTCAAGGAATAATAAGGGAAAAATTCCCTACACACTGCCATTCTTCTTAACTGGTTGAAGCCATTCAAACTATGGTTTACCGAGAATTTTCTATATAGGTACTGTTATCATCCTTATTTCACACATAGGGAAAATGAGATGCAAAGAGACGAAGCAATTTTCTTTTTTTTTTTAATTTTATTTATTTGACAGAGAGAGAACAAGCAGGGGGAGTGGGGGTGGGAGTGGGAGAGGGAGAAACAGACTCCCTGCTGAGCAGGGAGTCCAATGAGGAGCTTGATCCCAGGACCCTGGGACCACAACCCAAGCCAACAGCAGACACCCAACTGACTGAGTCACCCAGGCACCCCAGACCAAGCAATTTTCTAAAGGTTGCAGAACTAGTAAATGGTAGAACCATAATTTGAATCTAAATAGTCTGCCTCCAAAGCCTACATGCGTAATCACCTCAGTTATCAAGACCATATCTTCATTTTAGTAAGGACATTGTTAACCCAGAGAAATCTCTGGTGGACTAAGTTGAGGGAATGTGGATAATCCTCTATGACTCCTGCCTTATTCTAAGTTGCTCAGCAAAAAGAATAAAATAAAGAGGCATGTACAGCTGCATCCCTTACCCTCACGCCCTAACTTTTAGTTCCAGACTTGGGTTTGGTTTGCATGTTTCATAGGTCTGGCCACAGCATCAGAGAATATAGCGATTTTTCCATTATACTCAGTTTTTCTATAATGATGGACATAATAGTTACATTTAAATAATTATTTACTTTACAGTGTACCTTCACATTTACTTCCGCCTTTGAATTTCATAACAACCTAGGTAAGGAAAGCATTATTATTTCATTTTATAAACAGGAAACCGAAGCTCAAAAAATTTCCCAAGGGACAGAGGTGGAGATTGTTCTCAATCCAGGTGCTCTGACTCTTAATTCTATGTTCTTTATACTACATTCTATCAGGATATCTATATTGAGGTGTATATGTGTACCCAACTCTGTAAGTATTTTAAATTTTATTTTGATTGAAAACTGTGATTTTGAAAAGCACTTTGCCGAACACAAGTGAGGATTTCTGTATGAGTTTTGTCATGTTTGCTGGGGTCACATAGATACAGTCTGTGGTGATTTATTGGTTTGGGATGACTTGACATTACTGCCATCAGGACTTGTTGGAAATGAAATTTCCCACTCTCTCTGTTCATTGATTTTATGTGCTTATATGATCATTTCCCAAAACTTCAAGACTCACTCTTTTATGGCCCTGGTGGGACCTTTGTGAAATTTCCCCTATTTTCTCTCAAGGCATTTCAAGTTAGTCACTAGCCTTTGCGTCGACTTTTGTGATTTCATATACACTGTTCTCAATAGCACAAAAAAGAAATTTCCATAGAGGAAGCCCTCAGTCAGATGGCAAACGCCTGCAATGCCCAGGCGTTCAAGTGACTAAGCCATCAAGGTGTGTCTAAAATATAATCTTCAACCCGGAACTTGAAACTCCATGTAGACTTTCAAATCTGTGCGAGGTCTGCACACCCCTCCAATCAGCTAAGGTCATGTTCATCAAGGAGCTAGAAGGCACAACATTAGAAAGCACACATGTTTTAGGAATGAAAAAGCAAATTTTATGACCTTCCCGGTTAGAAGTGTCTTGGTCGTTAACTGATCTCCCCCCCCACCCCCCTCAGTTTTATGGAACGCTCTTGCCTCTGCCTACTTTTGCCTCATACCTATCCACATATTCCTGAAGAAACAAAAAAATGCCATGTATTCCTTTTGTAACCTCATTTCTTCTCCAAGACTTAACTGGGTTGGGGCTCATTGGTACTCCAATGGAAGGGGTCCAAAGAAGCTTCCAGAGTATTCAGGAAATGCTGTTTTCGGACTCAAAAATTACATTAATGCAGCATTATTTGTTTTTAGTCTGAAGTCATTTATACTTTATCTAGTCATCATAAAAAAAGCATATTTCTTCTCCGACAAGCATGCCTCTTTGTGATCCAGAGTCAATCACTTAAGCTATCTCCCTCCAACGGCCTCCGCTGCAAAAAAAAAAAAAAAATGGTGCCAGGCATGTAGATTGATTTTGTGATAAGGAAGGTGACCGAGTCCTTATTTATAACATATCCTGAATATCAAAAACTACACACACACACACACACACACACACACACCAAAATTAGTAATATTCTGTAGCACTTGGTGTAACCTATCAAATTACTGACCTTGAATTATTATGACTCATCCCCTGTATTATATTCAATAAAGTCATTCTCAAAAATGAAAGTAACATAAAATAAGGTGTTGACCCAACCTTTTGACCACACAGCAAACTGAAAGAGGACTAAAGGAAAAATCTTCTTCAGTGGGGATGTGGTTTCAGTAGACACAAAATAACCAAAAGGGCAATCTGCAGGGAAGACATTCTAAGTGCCTCTGAGACTCCACTTTCCCAGACAGCCCCACTTTGCCCAATTTATGCAAGTTCTATGAGGTGGACCAGCTATCTGCTCAGGCAAGCAGAAAACCCTGAGGAGGTATGGGTGGGAAATCTTTGGGGGAAGAGCCAGTGGCCAGGAAAGGAATGATTTTAGGAATTGAATATGCTGAGGGGAGAGCAGATGTCTTAGGGCAAAACTGTTTTTTTTTCTTCTTCTTCTTCAGAACTTATTTGTCATGATGGCTAATGATGGACAGTCTCTGAACTCAGTCATGTGCCCCATGGAACAGTGTACACTGTAAAAATGTATCTCAGCAAACATCCTTCTTCAAAAAACAGCTTTAAAACCTAGAACACATTTAGCATGGTAAGTGAAAATAAACAAAACAAGGCATTCTATAGAAGCCCTGTGACCCACTGTTAAAGGAACCAAAACCCACAAGCACAAGACACAAGTCATTATGAGGCAAACAACAGCTTGTTAGTGAGCTCGGAGGCTATCCTTGTGCTGTTACAGTCCGACCACTGCCCCCTGCTATGAATGACCCAGTGCCTTAAATGCCTGTTCTTGATTCCCTAGCTCTCCTCATAAATGGGGTAAGCAGGTGGGTGTGCACACACAATTGTATCAATTCCAATTCCTTCCTCATCTTTTAGGGTAGGAATGAGAAAGAGGCTAGGAAGGGTTACTGAAATACTCCTCCCCCCCAACACGCACACAAACACACACATAGAGTAAATCAAGAAAGACATCAAGTAAACAATGTTGTAGACTTGTTAAAATCCAAGAGACTTTTTTTTTTTTTTGAATTTTTCTTTTTCCCTTTTCCAAGAGACTTTTGTGTGGAGAAGAATATTCATTCCCATTTGCACTCTGTTGAAAGTCTAATTTATTGATCTTACATATTTATTTAAAATTAACTTTTAAAAGCAAGCAGCATTTCTTTAAATATTCACATACTTCTTGTCCCAATAATAAATAAATATATAACTCCTTAGGAGCACCTGGGTGGTGCAGTCAGTAAAGTGTCCGACTCGGTTTCAGCTCAGGTCCTGATCTCAGGGTCGTGAGATCGAGCCCCAAGTCAGGCTCCACACTTAGTGCAGAGTCTGCTTGAGATTCTCTCTCTCCCTCTGCCCCTCCTCCTGCTCTCTCTCTCTCTAAAATAAATAAATCTTAAAAGAATATTGAAAAATATAACTCCCTAAACTGTTATACATTGATTATAAACTTAAATGTATCTAAAATCACACATCAAGTATATCAGATTTCCTTAGTAACTCACTGTAGTAGGCTCAATTTTGACCACCCAAAGATTTCAGGTCCTAATTCCTAGAACCTAAATGTTACCTTGGGAGGAAAAAGAATCTTTGCTGATTTCATTGAGCGTCTTGATATGGGGAGATTATTATGGATTATCTGGCTGGGCCTCAATCCAATCATAAGTGTCCTTAGAAGAGAAAGACAGTGGGAGATCACAGAGATACATATGTGACCACAGAACCAGAGATTGGAGCGATGTGGTCCTGATGAGGTCCCGTGTCAAGGAATACCTGCAGTCCCCAGAAGCTGGAGGAGGCAAGGGATGGATTGTCTCCTAGAGCTCCTGGAGGCAGCCAAACCTTGATTTTGGACTTCTACCCTCCTCCAGAATGATGCGTGAATACATCTCTGTTGTTTGAAGCTACCAAGTTTGTGGCAATTTGTCATGCAGACACAGGAAATGAATATACTACTTAGCACCTCAAGAAGCAAACAAAACAATATAAAATGTCCCTGTGGTTATGAAACCCTTTTAAAATCTTCTTAATTATTCCTGATTAAAAAGTGCAATAGATTTGATTTCGCCTCTTAATATATATATTTTTTTAGGTTTTCCCTAAGTCTACCTACCTAGGTTTTCAGCAATTATACTGTCCCAAGTATAAAGATTTTAGCTGAAACCTCCTTAACTTGGGTGGGTCGTTGGACCTGGTTGTACAGGCCAAGATGATTCAAACCTGAGCCACTATTCAGACTGAGGTCTTTCGTGATAGTGCTCTCTGGGTTTCATCACAGGATTTTACTCACCTTTCCCACTGAGTTTAGGTTTTGTTTTTTGTATGTTTGTTTGGTTCGTTGGTTGGTTGGTTTTTTGCAGCTTGAGGTCTTTAAGTTCTTATGGCCTATAACTGTAACATAGTGTCATCACCTATAGGATGATTATGTATGTCTTACTGGTAGTTCATTATACCAGTAAGGAAAATCTAGTGGATTCATTTTCTTGGATGGGCAATTAGTTCTCCTTTTAATGATCTTAGAATGCCCCTGTTGAGATGGCTTCTGAACTGATTGTCATCCATGCCTCCTTGCTCTCAACTGTTTCTACCTAGTGCTTATGTGAGACCAGGGGCAGTGAATGGCTCTTCCTCTCACGAATACAACTCCAGGACTCCCTGGATGGTGTGCTTACCCACTGTTGTCTCCTCCTGGTCCTCATTACACTTCTATGAAGTCACTAAAGATGTAAGCATGTTCCACTACATACATATGCCACAAGCAAGGGTGAGGGCATTGAGTCTATGACTAGAGGCCTTTCTTCCGCTCCGCATCCTTAGTGTGTGGACTCTGCTTGTGTATCTTGCTTCATGAATTAAGCTGTCTTGCTCCAGATGTTCCGCAGGAAGAAGTGCAAAGATGGCCAACTGCCCCTGTGGCTAGCATTCCATCATGAAGGCAAAAGATTTCCCAAAATGTGCTCTCCCAACAAAGCCTTCCATTTGCCTCTCAATGGCCAAAACATGTCATAGGACCTCCTGGCATCAAAGGACATTGGGCATAGGTGTTTAGAATTTCTAGTTTCTACTAGAGTGAGGCAAGCAAGGGGGAAGGTTTGGGAAGAGCGATTGATTAGACAGCCTCTCACCTCCCACACAACTTCTCTGTGCACATTTGCTTTATGCTTCTCTCTATAGATAGACCTCCTTCTTCTGCTTCACCTTTTATGTAGCTAAAAATGTCCACCTTAGCTCTAGAGAACCGCCCAGCCCAGAAGCCTGTTTCTTAATTTGTGACCTATGGCATTTCTGCTTTAGATTCACTGGGGATACTTGTTAAAAGTATCCTGTGCTCCAAACCTGCTGCATCAGATACATCCTGAAGATCAAAGATCCTTAAGGTCAAATATTCTTCAGCTCCCATCCTGAAGATACAGTGGTGGAGCTTGGGGATTTCACATGATTCTTATGTACACTAAACTTTGAGAGCCCTTGTGTCCCAATTCCAGATCATGGGGAAAGGGCTACAGGCTGGCCCGTCTGAGTTCTGTATGCATAACCCTCAGTCCACTCCATTGAGGGCGCCATTCAAAGGCAGGAAGGCTCAGAGCCCATGGCATCAGCCTCCCATTGGTGATGTGAAGAGTAGACTCTCTAAGGAGCATGGGCTAGGATAAGAAAGGTGACTCTGTTAACTCTTCTGCTACAGGGCTCACAATTCCCAGCATGTGATTTCTCATTTCACAGGAGCCCCGTGAGGATCGCAGGTACCCATCTCACCCAGCAGGCTTCTGCTTCTGCAGTTCAGGCACTGCCTCTGAGTCAGTGTCCTACCCTCTCCTGTCTGGTTAGGCCTAGCCTGCAGGGAGGCCACTTCATTTCACCTCCTTCCCAACCATTACCTGACCATTCCTGGCCCTGTGTTGCTCAAATTTGAAATGCTATGGAGCTTTTTGCCGGCGCATTGCAACTCAGGCCAAGTAGCAAGTTCAAAATTTATAGCCACAAATCAAATATGAAGAAATATAACGTTTTGAATTTTTCTGTGATTCAACTCAGTTCAGTTCCATTTGTAAAGTTCATTTTTACTGATAACTGATAACCTAAATCTCTTAATTTTTCCATGTTAAGGTAGCTCCTTACTTCCAGTTTAAAATTTCATCTCTTTTTGTAAGGATGCAATCATATTTGGAGCCCCCAGGGGTGACCTCAGTATTTTGGGGGCTTAGGAATAATCTGGGTTTGGGGCACTCCTTTGCCTTTGATGGCTACTGTGTGGTCATGCTCTGGGCTTTGGAGAACTGTGCCTGACATCCATAAGGCATCACTCCTCTTGCCTGGTCTTTGATGTGGAGTGCTGGCTGTCCTGCTGACTCTGGGCTCTGACCTGGCTCCGATCAACCATGACACACACATACTGCTGTGTCCTCCAGATCTGCTCCTAGACCTCTCGTGACTCACCAACTCTGGGACTCCTTTCACACCCCTGCCCGGGTATTCAAAACTCTCAATTGCCTATCCTTATTATTCAGTGGTATGCGGGATTCTGCAAGGCTATGCTAAGGTCTGTCTGCTTGGCCACTTCCCTCAGTCATTGCTAATCCAAGGTCCAAGAACCAAGTTGCTCCAGTGCCATTCGAAATCAAAGCTTTTCTATGAGACTCACTGTCCTCTTGGGCTCTGACTTGAAAAGTGCTATTGGAAGTCTCTGAAATATAACGAGTGTCTTTACCGCACTCCATGTAAAGCTTGACCACAGGAGGGACCAGATTCCACTACGAGCTGTCTTATTAAGTACCGTGTGTTATTCTCTCTGAATCTCCTCCTCTTGCTCACTGGTAAATCTTCCATTTCCTTTCTGGATAGAAGGGTAGATACATCAACTGTCATTCCTCACTATTCTGTGAAAGTTAGTGCAAACTCAGTGCTCCAAACATGGTTCTTGATCACTAAAGTTCAGCTCTTCGAATTCCATGGAACCCATTGATTTCTCTCAACAAATCTGGTACTTACAAGTAAAAAGCCCTCGGCTTTCAGATGATTGTGCCTACTCTGCTTTTAAGAAACCCAGTTGCAAATTTTACAGACTTCCTTCTTATAGGCTGATTGCTCTCCCTGACGGCAGCTCATATAGAAAGTAGCACTGATACTTGAAAAGTCTGGGAAAGTGTAGAATAAAAGTAACGAAGAGCACACAGGTCAATATAAAACACTGTCCTCCCATTCACACACTCAGTCACATTGCCTTACATATGTTTCATGTGTGCTAACCTCGTCTCTCCTCATAAACTAGAAGCTCCCTGATGGCAGCACTGGGATCCTACCAGAACAGAATAGAGGAATTTCCCTTAAATCAGTTTATCATAATCAATGCCAGGCCACCTTGGATATCATTAGATATGTCAAGAAAACTAAAACTCCTAGGGGGCCTCTCTCTCTTTCTTTTCTTTTCAGAAGAAAAGATTTTAACTATACCATCACAAGATGTGAACCAGTAAAGCAGCCTTTTATCTAGAATCAAGGACTGTGTACTGTAAGGGTTTTGTTGCTATGGAAACCATGATACTGCAACTGAATCCTCATTTGCTTCTATCAGGTTTTGCTGACCACAGATAAATTATACATTTTACTGAGCCAATCCTTGTGTATCAATAAAGGTGGTTTAAGGGACCCCTGTGGGGCTCATTTGGTTAAGTGCCTGCCTTTGGCTTGGGTCATGATCCCAGGGTCCTGGGATTGAATCCTGCATCAAGCTCCCTGCTCAGTGGGGAATCTGCTTCTGCCTCTCCACCTACCCCCCCCACTTCTGCTCTCTCTCTCTCTCTAGATTAAATAAATAAATAAAATCTTTAAAAAATAAATAAATAAAATCTTTTAAAAAAATTAACCAAGAATGGTCAGATAATGGTTGGGAAGGAGGCGAAATGAAGTGGCCTCCCTGAAGGCTGGGCCCAACCAGACAGGAGAGGGTAGGACACTGGGTCAGAGGCTAGCTTAAGAGCCATGTAAAGATCTACTTTCATGAAAAACAGTGAATATCACTCGTTATTAGTATTAAACTTTTTTTTCAATTTTGTAAAACCAAATTGGACATTTTACATGAGGCAAGTCTCCATTACACTTTATACAAATATTCTCTCCCAGGAGTAGTCCTAATCTCCAGACTCTATGTCCAACTGTCTGCTTGGCATCTCCACTTACATGTCTGACAATCCTGACACCAACCATTCCAACCCTCCTCTTTACCATCATAGTAATGGCATTACCATTCTACCTGTGGCTCAAGTCTAATAGCTGGGAATCAGTCCTGATCTCTTTAGTTCCTTCACATCAATTCTTTGGGAAGTCCTGTCAGCTCTACCTCCAAAATATACCCTCAATCCAAACATATCCCACTCCCTCTACTGCTACTAGGCTAGTCCAAGAAGCCATCCTGTCTTAGCTGAACTGCTCCAGCAGCCTTCTAACTGGTCTATTTGCTTTCATACTTTCTCCATCCACGGGCCGCCCCCCGCTTCATTCTTCATAATCACACAGAATGCTCTTTTTAAAGGTTATATTTAATCATATCACTCCCCAATTTAAATTTCTCCCATAATCTCCCATTGCAATTAAAATAGAATCTAAACTCTGTTAGAGCCCAAGGGCTTCCCTGAGCTGGTCCCACAAATGCCTAGGACCTAATCTTGTACCCTTCTTCCCATCACTCATTGGCCTTCTCTTTGTCTCTGGAAAATGCAAAATTTGTTCTGGTTCCATAGTCTTCTCTTTTTTGACATTTCCTTTGGTTGGAATGCTCTGTCCCAAAATCTTGACCTACTCCGGCTTCCTTTATCATCATACAAGACTCAGAGACAATGTCACCTCTTCAGAGAATTCTTCCCTGGCTACCTAGCTAGACTAACTACCCTCTGCTGTAAGACACTCTCTACCCTATTACTGTGGTATTTTTTTTATAGGGACTATTACTCCCTGAATCCCTCCCCATCTCTTCCTCTTCCCTTTCTCCTTGTCTTCTTCATTTCCTTCTTCTTTTCCTACTTGTTTGTTGGTGCCCCCATCACAGCATAGAGGTCACTAAGATAAAGATTTCTCCCATTTCCCACTGTAATCCTAGCCCCTAGAATAGTGCCTGGCTCATTGTAGGTGCTCAATTAATAAATACCACTTATTGAGTGGCTTCTGTTTACTGGGCACTGTAGTAGATTCATTAGATATCTATCTCTATTTCTCAAAACAAGCTTTTGAAGATTTAAGTGTGCATAAGTTGAAGCACAGAAAGGTTATGTAACATAGCTAATTAGTGTTAAACTCAGTTGAATCCAGAAGGTCTGTCTGATTTCAAAATCCATGGGTTTAGTTTGGTTGTTTGTTTGTTTGTTTTTATTCAACATTGCTTCACTCTACTTGATTTTCAGGCTCCGCATTTGTGACCAAGCATCGTTGTGTTTGTTTTTCATATTTGATTTTGCCAAATGATTGCCTTTTTACAGCCATTGATATCTAGTGTCATTTTTGCTAAGATTGAGGTTAATAAGTGGACTCATCTTTTAGATTATTTTCCTTCATAGGTATAAGACAATTTTTGATCAAATATAATGAAACTGATGATGCTAATGAGTATCATGGAAAAGAGTTTTTTCTGAGACCTTAGTAGATATTGATAGTAGTATTTAGTAGTTTTATCCTCCTTAATCAATTTCTTTGTGGCTGGCTCTTTTACAGTCATTAGGTCAGCTTGTATGTTTGCTTCCCCCTTACTCCACAGAGCTTTTAATTTTCTATTTCAATTTATATAGAACATCAGCTTATAGACCTCAGATCCTTTTTTAAAATGGGTGTGGGTAGTAAGAGGAGGTGGAAGTGTAAACCAAAGTGAATGCATGCATTTGGAAGTGTCCTGGCAATTGAGTGATGTCATTCTGAACATCTTAAAGACAAACAATGAGAGTGGGAGAAACTTGTGGTGAGTCAGGAGGACAATGAGCCCAGGACTGACTGAATGGAGGGCAGATATTCCTGACTTGGGCTTCATGTCCCAGCTGTATTTTTATATCTCTACATGGTGGGGCAAACCCAGACGCAGTGGGAATTACCCAAGATCCGTGGCGGAAAGTGCAGATTTGTGTCCATAGACCTCCTCCCACCCCTCTCCTTACCTTCAGATACCCATAGACTTCCCAGAATCTTCTCAATTTACCCATCCCTGCCACAAGCTGGTGGATGATACCCGGGACCCCGGGTTCCCAGCTGCTCCCTGGTGCCTGAATTAGTTGTTGTATCACTTGCGGGTCAAGGGGACCAGAGAATAGAGAACGAGGAAATATGGAAGACCTAAGACTTACTCATTAGTTTGAAAAAAACTAAGAGGCCACACCATGGGCTCCTGAGGTACTCCCTACTCCAGCTTCCTTATCCTACAACTGACCCCATCCCTTTGCCATTCTTCTTCGTTCTTTATGGTCAGCTTCTTGGCATCAGCTTATACCCTCCTTTACCTGTGCTTCGTGAGGTTCCTGTGCACTACCCTTGTCCTGCCTCATCCCCCTCACCCATCAACCTGTCCTAACTCTCTGGGGTTCCTGTTGCTCAGGGCCGAGTATCTCTGGCCTTGTCTTTTTCTGTCAGTGCACGAAAGGAGATCAGCTGGCCCATCTGCACTTTTTCACTGAAGTCTACCTTCCCTTTTACACCATGCCACCCCCATCCTCGCCATTTGGCTTTAAAAACATGAAAACTTGTTCTCTACCATCAACAGTGCTCATACACCCCCCAGTCAGCAAATGTCAGTGGTCTGCTGAGATTTTAGTGCCCATTGCCTAAGAAATTTTATTTCATGCATAGGGTATCATGCAAAAAAAACGTGTGGGTGTTCCCTACTTCTATTTTACAGTTTTGAAGCCTCAAGAAGTTAAAATTTGCCTATCTTTTGTTGGTGCTCAGTCCACATTGAAAGAAAGTCTGCACCATTCAAAATTATTCTCAACCATTAAATTCTGCTTAAAGAGGTTTTTCTTTTTTCCTCCAGGTAGTTAGGTCAGATACTAACCTAACAAAAATATTTAACTACTTTTTTTCCGATTTATTAAAAGTATAGTTCAATGTGTATCAATCTGCTTATTAATCTCCAAGTTTATGTGAATAATTACCATCTCTATGTACTAACTTGAAATTTTATAATTTTTTAGTTCCAAAAGGAGAAAAAAAACCAAGTTCTTAAAGTTAAGGGTAAAGGTAAACTGCAATCCAATTAAATTATTTTCAATATTTCTAGATATTTTAGGTGATAGGCTTTTAAAAAATAATGTTATAAAAATGTCGTGAAAGTATATTTTTATATTTCATAAATCTTGACTATTCATAGTATGACAATACTATCAATATTGGGTGATTGGAAGCAACAGATTTCTTATGTAAAACAAGGCTGTATTTCTCAGAGTAATTTCTTTATTGAGCATAAATATAATTTTCCCCCAGCAAGTCCAGAGCACATTCTGATAGCTTAGCCTGCTTTTCATCATACCCTTATGAGTATTTTCCTAGGACAGTAAATATTCCTTGAAAACATGATTTGTGATGACTGTATACTATTTGATTAAATGCTGTTCCATGATTTTGTTGCTGTCTCATGAGATTTTAGTTGGTTCTTATTTTTTCATATTTAAAAAAAAATAGCATTATGATTTCTTGTTTTCCCCTGACCTGGAAGAGCAATGATCAAGTTAAGACCAAGTCTAAATGCTACTCCTGGATGCTTCAGTCCTTCAGTATTTGTCTTGTGGATGCCATGGGGAGTTTTTGGTTTTAAGTTTCCTGACAGCTTTGGCCTACTGCTTCTTTTCTTCCTGGCCGATAGCCAGACCACCTGACAACAGCTGGGTCAGGATGGGTAGAAACAGGCCCAGTTAGGCTCTGATGGCCAAGACCAAGCTGGACGTGAGGTTCAGCCTCTCTCCTTGACCATTCTTTAGCTCTGGGCCTTCTTTTCCCGTTGGATAGCTTGCCTCCCCTTCTTCCTTAGATCAGTCCTCATCTGATACTATAGTGTGATGGCTTGTTTTCTTTCAGTTCTAGTTCTCAAATTTCTCTTCCAGTAGCTGCATAGACAAATTTGATATTGTGATTTATAACAGGATGTTTGGTCTTTGACCCCATTCCAGGCACAGAGCTCCTAAAACCCTTGGAATTTTTTAAGTGGTGAGAGAGAGAGAGAGAGAGAGAGAGAGAGTTGTCTTTTGTAATGTTAATGAGGGGATGTTTGGAAACTACATAAGGATGGGAGCTGGTTGTCTGGAGAATCAACCAAGTAATTAGAAGGTTGGAACACAGTCCTATTGGCCCTGACCTCTACGGAAGGGAAAAGGGCTAGAGACTGAGCTCAATCACCAATGCCCAGTGATTTAATCAACCATGCCTATGTAATGAAGCCTCCATACAAATCCAAAAGGATGTGGCTCAGAGAGCTTCAGTGTTGGTGAACACATGGAGATTTGGGGAGAGTGGTGCGCCTGGAGAGTTCATGGAAGCTCCATGCCCTTCCCCCATACCTTGCCCCATGATCTCTTCCATCTCTCTCTTCCTGAGTTATAGTCTTTTATAATAAGCCAGTAGTCTAGTAAGTAAAATGTTTCTGAGGTCTGTGAGCTGCTCTCCCAAATTAATCAAACCCAAGGATGAGGTTGTTGAAACCACCAGTCGACAGCCAGTTGAGCAGGAGCACATGTGACAAGCTGGCTGGCAGTTGGTATTTGAGTGGGGGATGGGCAGAGCCTTGTAGAACCGGAACTTTACCTTATACAATCTGACATCATCTCCAGCTAGACAGTATGGGACTTGAGTTGGATTGTAGGACATCTAGTCGGTGTCAGAGAATTGTTTGGTGGCATGGGGAAGAAACCCACACACTGGAATTAGTCGGAATCAGAATCTTAAAAACCTAGACTTGTGTCAATACCACAGTCCATGTTGGGCTTTCACATTCCATCCCCAGAATTGGATCCTGATCTGGCAGCTGGGTTCTGCTTTCTGCCAAGGAGCTCCTTAATACCCACAAGCCCTGTCTGCCTCCCAGACCTGGAGGACTGTTCCTTTACACATTATAATCGACTCCTGTATGCTAAACTCAATATTCTTGGTTTTTTTCTTCAAATGTCCTTTTCCTGAAAAGCAGAGCTCTCTTCTGGTGTCTGCAACTGCATCCTTTCTCTAAGTGCTTGTCCCACGCTAGTGACAAGGATCAGCTCCTCCTGTGAGTCATCACCCTTTCTGATCTTGGCTCCTCTTTACTCTGTTGGCATGCGACCCTGCCTCTCTGCGTCTCTTCTATGTCTTTATGTGGAAGTAATAATAGTCCTTGCCTCATAAAGTTGTGAGATGCAATAAATTAACACATGCAAAGAGCTTAGAATGTTGACACGTAAGCGTGTAATGCGTCTTAGCTCTGTTATCTTAGAAAATTTCTCTTCAAGCTCTGTTAGCACCAGGCTTCTCTTTCCTCAGAGTCCCACTGCAGGTGTGGACAAAGGCAGGCAGGAGAAAGCTCTCGGACTGCTGCTTCTCTTTCTAGGATATAAAAAATGACCTAACAGCCCTCCTGCCAAATTCAGAGCCAGCAGTCAATCGGGTTTCCCTTTTATCTTATTTGAAGCAAGTTAATAAAAAGAAATGTTAACTCCTGAATTGTACACAATGGGACTCTAATGGATATTTGCTAAAGGGAACATTGAACACATGTACAAAGGGTTTGCTTTGAGCTGTATCTCTTTAGTTTCACGTTCCAGGCTCAATGTGAGGTAAGAGAAGGCTGGGAAAACTGTCGAAATTCAGTATATTATGTAACTCTCAAGAGGTGGACCACAGAAAAAGGGATGCTGACAAATTCATAGAAACAGAGTAGAATGGTGGTTGCCAGGGTCTGGGGAGGCGGGAAGGGGAGGCAAATGGAAAGGTATTGGTCAAAGGGTACCAACTTTTAGTTTTAAGATGATTAAGTTCTGGGGATCAACATTCACTGTGGTGACTATAGTTAGCAATACTGTAGTGTATATACTTGAAAAGTTGCTAAAAGAGGTCTTAAATGTTCTCACCACACAGAAAAAAAATTGTAATATTGTGAGGTGACGGATGTGCTAACTAATCTTACTGTGGTCATCATTTGGCAATATACATATGTATCAAATCATAATACTGAGTACTTTGCATGTATACATTATATGTCAATTCTATCTCACTAAAGCTGGGCCAAAAAGGCATGCTGGGAATCCTTCACAGGTGGGCCAACAACTTGTGATCCAATTTCCAAATTTAATGGTGGTAAAATCAGTTTATTTCTGTAATGTTTATTAGTGAGAATACTGAACCAAGCCCAGTCGGTGATGTTGAGCAGAACAGGTGAATATGTTGTAAAAGGTTATAGCTGAAGATTATGCACTGAAAACTAGAATGGCCTGTTCACTGGGACATGCAAAAACTTGTCTTGTGACTCTGGAGGAGGATGTCACCAGGGCAGTGTACTGCTATCCCCACCAATCGTGACTCCATGTTGAAGGTGGACAAAAAGAATGAAGAAGAGATGGTTTTAATAGGCACATAGAGACATTCTTTGGAGTGTTGGCTGGTTCCGTAGTAATCATTTCTGACTTGTTTCACTTTGTTTAGAGCCTGTTAATCCTTCATACATGTGCCTAAAATTCTTGTGCTGAATGAGAAAAAAAATAAGGTTGCCACTGGAAGATTCTAAAAATGGACAGGAGAGCTCTTTCAAGCGCATATTCAGCACGATTAGAAGTCCCATGATGCAGATGACCAGCATTGGAAATGACAAGGAAGCGTGTCAAGTGGAAAAATGACTGGTTCATTCTCATCTTCCCATTGTGCCCGGTCTGAGGCATCACCAGAAATAGCAGCAGCAGGTCCTGGAAGCCGTGGCCGTCATCCGAATAGGACATGAACAAGGGACGAAATGGGGATGAGGAGGCCGGTTATGCCTCATCCCTTCCAGCCCCCCCTTGTGCACACAGGAAGTCACAGCCAGGACTGTCATCCCTTCCAGCCCCCCCTTGTGCACACAGGAAGTCACAGCCAGGACTGTCATCTCTTTGGACAAAGAGTGATGATGTAAAAAGAGCCTGAAACATAAAGATGGCAAATACTCATCCTTAAGTCATGCAAACTGCCTGCCTGACCCTTCATCTGCTTTGTTTTTTTGAACTTGGACATCTCATCGTGTAATTTCCTTGGTCATATATCCCCTTCTGTTCCCTGGGAATGAGACGCACTTTCTTTTTCTCCTCAGGGACCACGCAACAGCTATTTTAGAATGGTTCTAAATCCAGTTTAAACACGAAAAGAGGGAAGGTCTTTGAAAAGAGGTATCTTTGTTTGGTTTCCTTTTTTTTCCTTTCTTACAAAAATAAAACACGTCGAGGTAAGTTAAACAATGGACTTAAATGTCGCTTTGAGATCATGTTCATTCTGAAAATATAAAAGTTGGCTCCTCTAATGTCCTCACTTTAACCCTGATGTTTGCACATGTAATGCATTTAAGTTGTTGGTATTTGTTAGCTATTCTTAGGCATAATTTCATCAACCGCTTTTTAAAAAACTTAAATTTTCCCTTACATTTGGGACATCTTTCACTGAACACCAAATAAGTTAATAATAAATTCAAGGTTTTGAAGCTTTCTTCATAAATATCATTAAATTTTTTAAAAATTGCCTTTTTCTATATATGCATCATTTTAGGATTTTCAGAATACTTTTACAATAGTTGCCTTTGATAGATATGCACTCAAAGCAGTAGCATCTAGTGTATTTTTAACATTTGAATTCTTGCAGAGTAATTTTCTGGATCATTTCCTTTTCATTCCTTTGAGAACTTAATGTGGGCAGCTCCTGCTTTGTGCATGCTGTGTTAACTGAAACTCATTTGTATCAGAACCATGCAAAATGAGAGCTGCTATATGTTTGTTTGTTTTAATGTCATCAGGAGTCAAACATCACTTTAGGAGACCAGCATACCTTGGTATTCTGATAGCAGTGTCATTTTTCTCTAAAATTATTGAGAAATGATTTAGCCTGCCTTTAACAAACATATATTTCTTCTGTTAGTACCAGCCTCTGGCTACTCTCCAAGTGCAAGACAAACACAAAGGGCTCTCTGTGCAGTTCAATGTTCCCACCAAGTGCTTCAGCTAGCATTCCAGTCCTTGGTCCAATTCTTCCCACTGTTCATGAAAAGAGCAAGGAGAGTCCCCTCCGTGACCCTTTGTGTCCCACAGGGTCTTGTGGGTTCCCAACCATTGACATAGTAGCCAGCTACTGCCGAGGAGCCTGGTGAACCTGTGCCACTGTCCCGACACTCCTCACCAGTAACCTGGCCCCCAGGCCAGCCCATGCTCTGCTCTTTTGCCCATGCTCCACTCCCTAGCTCTCATGTCCTTGGCCCTTGGCAGTTTATTCAAATGGAAGGTACTATTAGTATGCCCCTCATAGGGTTGTTTCAAGGGTGCAATTAAATGCCTACAATGCACTTTGCATTTTGCAAACATGCTGTAAATATTCAGTAAGTGTTAGCTGTTATTACTGCCCCATAGAAAACAACTGAGGCTTGAAGCCATTTTCTTATAAGACATTAACTCGCACTTTTCAAGAGCAGTTCGAAGCTTCCATTCTAATCTGATCCAGGCCACTGTATTAGTCTTCTGCAGCAGCTGTAACAAATTACCATACATTTGGTGGCTTAAAACAGCATGGATTGATTATCTCACTGTACTGGAGGCCAGAAGTCCTACAGTCCAGGTACCACTTAGGGGATTCTTCCAGGATGCTCAAGGGGAGAATCCATTTCCTTGCCTTGTCCAGCTTCTAGAGGCTGTGGCATTCCTTGGCTCGTGGCCCCTTCCTTCATCTTCAAAGCCAGCAGCACAGCATCTTCACATCTCCTCCCCACTCTCTCTCTGTGAACTGCCTCCGTGACTGTATCTTCTTCTGTGACCCTGACACTCCTACTTTTCTCTTCTCAGGAACCTCCTCATCATTCACCTCGTCAACCCACCCTGACAGTCCTTGATAATCTCCCCATCTCTATCACAAGATCACAGTTGTAGGAGATTAGGATGTAGACATAATTGGGGATCTGTTATTCCATCTACTACCACCACTTTGAAGATTTCATTTGATTTCTCATCTTTAATAAAAACCAAATTCTAGGTGACTGAATTTTTGAACTCCACCAACTCAACTCTCAAAGCTATTCATTCCTAGGGTTGTTTACACATTATCATGTATCAGAAATATCCAGACAAAAACTCTGACAGACATTTTGAGTTGACTGATGCATCACTGATTTCTAACCCTTTTTTCCCTTTATTGCCTCTGTTCAAAAGTCCATAATTCTTTGGAATGGCCACATGGCACAGTTTTTGCCAATGAGCTATAAGTAAAAATCTTTTGCCAATTTTGAGAAACTGTGCTTGCATCATTAAAAAGGACATACATCCTCCTTTTTTTGGATGCAGACCTGATAGTTGGAGCTTCAGCAGCCATCATGTAATCATGAGGAAAAGGCTGGTCAGGGAATCACAGAGACATTGACCCTACCATTGCTGAATTACTGAAACAACTTCAGTAACCACCCTAGCAACTTCTGTTATGTTAGAATAAGTAAACTCATATTTGTTTTAGCTACTGTACTTAGGTTCTCTGTTAGTCATAGCTGACTAAGTATAATGGTAGTTTAAAAAATTACCTAGCCTAACCATAAATGCCTCATCCCTCAGAAGCCATATAGAGGACTGACAAGAGTGGGAATAAACACTAATAATATTATAATGAATAATGAATTTATGCGATTATATGACAATTTTTAGACTTATTAATGGAAAACCCCTCTTTTGAGTAGAGTCAATAACTAAGCAGAACCAGACATAAATTGCTGGCTAACGTAAGCTGGCCAAGGAGACCTTGCCAAGTATTTTTCTTTTTAAAAATATTTCCCATTTTTATATTTAATCTCAGCTCCTGCTTGCCCTTAAATGCCTTATTTCTGTAATAAAGAATAATTTTCTGCCTTTGTTTACACTAGACTTGGTTTACTTGTTTTCTCACCATTGTCTTTTCTTGGGCCATTGAGTTTTGTTTCTTTCAGTTCTGAAATGTCAAGGTTCTGTATCACTGAAGAAGCAAAAACCTTTGTTTTTAAAGGCTAAAATACTTCTCTCACAGGGGCTTTCCAAAAGAACTGAATGGCATACTCAGGAGTGCAAATTATAGGGAAACCCCTTAGTTTCTCTCATCCCCCAACAGGAGCCAATTTTCCATGAGGCATTGACTATAGACTCAAAAAAGGCATGTGCACATCTTCTGACCTCGGAAGACACTTACAATGGGCCAGAAAGATGAGTGGTCAGTAGCATGTATGTAGGATCATGTGGAATTCAGGTTGCTTAGTGAGAACCAGAAAAAGCCTAGAAGATAAGAGAGAGAGGTTCAGTTGTCAGCCTGTCTTGGCAGAAGCTTTAATCTTTAGAGAAAAGTCTATAGTCCTATCTAAAACACTTTAATTAAATCATGAGAACTGTTCCCAATGTAATTCTTATAATGCCAGAAAACTCATGGAAAATTGTGTAATTTCAGATATTTCAGCCCCATTTGTAGTATGAACATTTCAGGAATATTCATATATATACATATTTTAAATTTTAAGATGCTGTCGATTTTGTAAAGCACTATCAATTTAAATACAGCTTTTGTGTGTGTAAGAAAAAAGGCAAATCACATTGAATGGACAAACCAATTCTTACACAGACTAATTTCAGGGAGACTTAAAGTATGCAAAGCAAGAATTTTAGTCTTTGAAGGAAAACAGTTCTTTGGGCTCCTTTAGAGAGATCTAAGCTCAGATTTCTCATTTTTGAATGAGAGGAATGTGAGCTATGGCGATGGGGGTGGGGTGTCGAGGGGCTGCTAGAGAGAAATGCCAAGAGAATTAGGAGAAAGGAAAGATCAGATGTAACTTGATTGATATTTACAACAAATGTAAAACTTGGTTATCTTCAGAGAACAATAGAATTTCCTGCGTAGATTTTACTTATCCTGGCCCATTTGAAGATAAACAGACCTGCCTTTGGCAATATTGTGAAAAGATGAAGACCTTTTATAGCTCATGGGAAAACACCCAGGAAAATCAGGAATGTGAGTTTGGGTTTTAACTTTACAATTAATTTATGGTGTGACAGCAGCATGTTGTTTAACCTTCCTGGCCTACAATATTCTCTTTTGCAAAATTAGCACAATAGACTATTTGTCTCCCACAAAATATCTGAGCCACTGGGAGCACAGAGATATATTTCTTTGGGATTATCCAGTGAGTTGTGGGCTGGGGTGAGATGGGGGAGTTCCCTCCCCCCTTGTAGCAGAGTGGCCTCAGGGCCTTGGCTGGTGAAATGCCACCTCTGGGCTGAGTGGGCAGCAGCGCTGGGGTCAGGAACTGACAGCAGACACCCATCAGCAATGTTCAAGCTCCTTAATGACAGCCCCCCAGGCAAAGGGGCTGATGAGGAGTGAGAGCAAAACCCACTGAAGACCACAAAGATTAGCAGAGGCTGAAAAAAAGAAACACCTTCACTTTCCAGTCTGCGAGACAAGGACAGGTGGTGAAAGCCAAGTGGTCAGTTTATCTCTGCCTTCAAGCCTTAGCTTCCTACTTACCATGTCTTCATGGTCTGTTCTGAGGCACTAGTAACCACTGTTAACCTGACAATCTGCTAAGTGATGGAGCCGTGGGTAAGAAGAGTTTTAAGATGACAAAGTGACCAAAATGTGAGATAATATAATAAACTGAAAGTAAGGGAGCAAAATCTGCAAATGCAAATAGAATGATTATGATAATAGTGAAAGGAATCGTGGAGAACAAAGATTTATCATAGCACCCAGGCTGACCAGTGTCCTGTGCCATGCAATCAACAACAATCACATGCTTTCTACTTATGAATAAATAGACTTAAGAAGGATCCTTCAGAACCTAACGTAATCAGAAGAACAGGAGCTTTTGTTCTCATTCTAGAATGGCATTTTTCAAAATTCAGGTCACAACTCAACAGGGTGTCATAAAATCAATTAGTGGTCATGAGTAGCAATTTTTCTCTCTGATGGAATAACGTAGAAGAGGAGATACCAGATTACTTCACACAGTAAGTTATGTGGAACTTTGGTGTGCGTGCACCCTCATTCGCGCATGTTGTGACATGATGTAAAATATATTTCTTACTATGGGAAGCTGTCCATAAAAATTTCAAAAAAAAAAATAGTCCTGGTGTGACATTAGGTGAGGCTCCCAGAAATTTGGGGGCAAACTTTGTGTTATGGTTTAATTGTGTTCCTCAAAAATATATGTTGAAGTCCTAATCCCCAAGACCTGTGAATATGACCTTATTTAGATATAATGTCTTTGCAGACCTAGTATAGGCTGATACAGTCGGGAACGATTTAAACATAAGGGGAATTTCACATTTGATTATATGCAATTTATTCCGGAAGAAACACTCAGTGAATGCTTAAAACGACACTAGCAGAACTGAACTGTGTAAGAAAACCCAAAATACACGCCCATACCTGAGACACCTGGACTAGCTACATCAGTTCACCACGTATTATGAGCCACACCCATCCATGTCCGTCATTACAACTTACCTGACTGACTTCAGAAAACTTTCCTTCCATGACTTCACTTGAACTCACAAGTTGTAACCCCTTCACAGGCAAAGTTCTCTGGCAAGGTAAAGTACCATATATATTGTAATAGTGACGCATGCATGTTCGTTTAGTAAGTGTGAAACTGCTATTTTTATCAGGTTCTCTCTCTCTCTCTCTCTCTCTCTCTCTCTCTCTCTCTCTCTCTCTCTCTCTCTCT
>NW_027397068.1:53581324-53646138 GCF_003265705.2 Callorhinus ursinus | reverse complement strand
TCTCTCTCTCTCTCTCTCTCTCTCTCTCTCTCTCTCTCTCTCTCTCTTTTTCTTACAGGGGTCACTGATGACGTTTTTGAGTTTTGTGCCCCAATCATGTTTTTCATATAAACCCTGTGGTTGTCACTGTGGGATTTTGCAGGGCACAGTGATGTTTGGGAATGCCACATGGCGTGATAGTAGAACTGAGTGTATGGTATTTAAAACCGTAATACTAGTTGAGATCATCGAGTGGGTGAGTGTAGTTACAGAAGAGGCCAAGGGTTGAGTCCGGGGGCACCTCAACCTTAACAGATAGAGAGGAGGAGTCAGCAAAGGAATCATCTGGTGAGACAGGAGGAAACTCAAGAGACATGCTGTTCTAGAAGCCAAGTGAGAATAGCATTTGAAGGAAGTCCTAATCAATTGTATCTGGTGTCACAGAGAGATCAAGAAGGGAGAAGACTGACTGAGAAGTCACCACCGAATTTAGTAACTGCTGAATTTAGTAATTTGGTGGCATAGTGGGGATAAGCCTACTTGGAGAGAATATATTTTTTGAATAATCATGAAATCAATTTTATTTTATTTTAATACAAGTCTTTTTCAAGTAAGCTCTGTCATTAACATGCACATTTATGTCTTGTATGGTATCTTATAGATCAAGTTCTGCTAATAATTTTTATTTTATTTTATTTTATTTATTTATTTTTTTTTGACAGAGAGAGACACAGCGAGAGAGGGAACACAAGCAGGGAGAGTGGGAGGGGAAGAAGCAGACTTCCCGCGGACCAGGGAGCCTGATGTGGGGCTCGATCCCAGGACCCTGCAGTCATGACCTGAGCTGAAGGCAGACACTTAATGACTGAGCGACCCAGGCGCCCCTCTGCTAATAATTTTTAAATATTGCTATGGAGTCCCTCCTATGCATCTGACAGTGGGATAGAAGCACTGTATTTAAAGGAGCAGATTCTAGAATTGAGACATTCATTTGTAAATTCTGGTTTCACCACTTACTAGTTGTCTCAAGTACGCCTTGCTCTTCAGATTTCCAAAGTGAGGTTAATATCCTATCTTAGTTGGTCATTGTCAGGATTGGGTAAGTAAAGTGCTTAGCATGGCATCTGACACACAGGATGGTTCATAAAGGTTATTAATATTTTTACAATGATAGATGTAATATTTGGCCTTGAACTTACAACGGAGTTGGGGAGATAAGACATAAAAAATTAAATAAGCATAAATAAGTATAGCCAAAGTAACCAGGGAAAGTGATACTTAAAATAGGACCGAAAGGAGGAAGAGCAGTGAGAAGGGTCCCCTGGGTTTGCTATGCACCTGCCGCTCTGTGATGCCATAGCCACACATACTTGGTTGGCCCTCATACCACACTATAAGGAAGTACTCTCCCCAGTGTGTGCATGAGAAGACTGATGCTCCAGGAGGCTATCTTCCTCCAGGTACTCAATTGGCAGGGGGCTGGAGATGGACTGGGTGTGTTCATCTCCCAAATCTATGCCTGTGGTGACAGAGGAGAGCAGCAGAGAGGTGTCTACCTCTCCACTCTCTGCCATATGCAAACGCTAACAAGACAGCCAAACCAAACCAAACCAAACCAAACCAAACCCATGGCATGCGAAGCTTCATTTTAGCCTGATATATAAAGAACTACATCTAAGAAACAAACCGAAGAGAAGCTAGTTGCATATTCTTACCCTGGACCTTTTCTTCTTCTGGTAGGGTTATTTATGTGGCAGAGCAGGGTTTTAAGGAAGGCATGGAAGGACAGGTGGGAATGAGAAACAAGTGCGCATCAAGGGGTGCTTACAGGAAACAAACACCGTGGTGTCTATTTCCCAACCGGGCGTGTCCACAAGTTTACTCTGCAGTGGACTGTGCACCTGCAGTCCAGGCTCCTGTGGGGTTCCTGTTGGGGTAACTAACAATGGGCCGGTATTTGGACTTTAGGAAGTCTCCATGCTAGCTGAGCCTCTCACTCAAGCTGGTAGGACAAGGGCAACTGGTGTCCTGCACAGTGTGGTTCGAGAATGGCTTATATCACTCTCCTCCAATGAGCCATTAAGGGTTCTTAAAGTGCTTCCTTGAGCAGACAGGAGGGTCTAATTGGAAAAGATACGCTGTGCTGCTGGGCATCAAGTTAGCTAATTGTGAAGCCCTAGCAGAGACACTCAGTCTCCTCACCTACTCTCAGTGGGTAAAGGCCATGACCTTGAAGGATAAACCCATGACACACAAGTTTTAATGGGCTGAGAGAAAACGAAACATGAATCTTTGTAGAGCTCTGTGGGACTTTGAAGAAGAGCCGGCCTTGATGAAGAGGTGTGCTAGTTTTCTAGGGCTGTCATAACAAATTACCACAACTAGGTGACCTAAACAACAGAAATTTATCCTCTTACAGTTCTGGAGGAGGCTAGAAGTCTGAGATCAGCTGTTGGCAGTGTTGGGTCCTTCTGGGCGTTGTGAGAGAGAATCTGCTCCATGCTTCTCTCCTATCTGCCGGTGGTTGCTGGCAGTCTTTGGTTTTCTTTGGCTTGCAGACATTTCTCTCCAATCTCTGCCTCCATCTTCCAAGGCTGTTTTTCCTGAATCTCTGTCTCTGTGTCTCTTCCTCTCTTCTTATAAGGGCATCAATTTATATTGGATTAAAACCTCATTTACTCCGATATGACCTCATCTTAACCATTAATTACATCGGCAAAAACCCTATTTCCAAATAAGTTCACTCTCTGAGGTTCCAGGAAGGACATAAATTTTGGGAGGACACTTTCCAGCCCTGTACAAGAGGGGAGCATAACACAATCAGGCATCATTGTCTGTGAGAGAACAGTGGGGAAAGGAGAGGAAGAGGCTCTGAAGGAAGGCTTAGAAGGACACAGAGTATCAGTGAAGTAGGCAGGATTATAATAGGAAGCACATGTGCCAAATGGGGGTCATTGAGACTTTAAAGAAGGAATCATTTATATTAAGTGGTGGGGTTGGGCACTGTCATGGCAGGTTTGCTGAAGAAGACCACCGGCCTTGTGGGATTGGCTGTATGTGAGAGTCCACATGAGAGGCTAAGAATATCGTACACAAAGATTCTTGATGTTCTCGAGCAAATTCTTAAAAACGCAACATATAGAAAGTATACAGAACAGATTACAAATGAAAAGCTGAGTATGGTTAAAGTGGAACCAGATGTTAAGAAATTAGAAGACCAACTTCAGGGTGGCCAACTAGAAGAGGTGATTCTTCAGGCTGAAAATGAACTAAGTCTGGCCAGAAAAATGTTACAGTGGAGACCATGGGAGCCTTTAATGGAAGAGCCTCCTGCCAACCAATGGAAATGACCAATATAATCATCATTGAATGACTAGTGGATTGATGGGAAACGGATGTAATTAAATGTTCTGTTATATAAAAATGCTTCTATATTATTGACATAATCAAGAAAACTAATACAGAGCATATTTAGGACAATTCTTAAAATTGATGACTATGGTAATAGGGACTTGTGAATCCATTTTTGATATGTAAAGCATTCATTTAAGCAATCTTAAAGATTTTTGTTGTTGTTGGGTTTTTTTGTTTGTTTGTTTTTCGTTTTTTTTTTTAATAGAGAGGTTGTGGAAAGATTCAAAAGTTAATTGGAAAAATTTCTATAGATTTTCAATGCAGAAGCCATAACCAAAATGTGAAGTATTTATAGTGGTATCTTCAACACATCATTTAATGATTTTTATCCTAAAAAAAAAATAGGAAAGATACTTAATTATTATTATTGTTTAGACAAATTTATAGGTCACTAAAGTGAAGTAGTAAGAGTAAAAACCATCGAGTTATAGTTGTACAGTTGAGGAAATTGATTTGGTATTTGAAAGAAAAATTTCTTTCTTGAAAGAAAAAATTTCTTATAGTGGTAGTTGGAAAAACTTTCCTGTTTGTCTCATTTAAAGAAGTTAGCTTTTTGTTCTTAGCCTTTAGTTTTCTCGATCACCCAGAGTACATCAGGATGGTGATAGAATTTATGTAAAAGGAAAGACATCAAGAGTTCCTAAAGTTTTTCATAGGCTTGTATTCAGAACCTCTTACTCATACATGGGTTGTAACTTCAAAGTGGAATCACTAGGTAGTTTTCAGTAAGTTTCCAATATGAGTGCAGTTGGTTATCAAACCCAAGATAAGTGCTAATTCAAGGAAAGAAACAGCTGACATAAATTACTCTTCACGTGTCCTCACCCTTTCACCCTAGACCCTATCATTTCTAAATACTTAAATGTGGTATTTTTTAACTTCAAAGATAGTACTTTTGTGTGTGTTTGTACACATATGTTTTTGCGTCTTTTGCTATCCCTTGTGGCAAAGTACAATCATTCAGAATTTTCAGAGAGAGAAAATTGTATTTTTTTTCTGATATATCTCTCCCCTTACAGAGCTGTAAATTGAATGGTAAATAAATATTAAATGAAGTGGGGAAAAAAAGGTGGTGGGGTTAAGTAAAAACAAACAAACAAAATAAGAGAGTGGTGAAGAACTCCTGAGCTAGCAAGAGCAGGGTGCCATTTTCACAAGCCCTCTCACCCCCTCCCCTTCCTCCCACCACCACAGAAAGGAGTTCCACTTGGGCTTCTACCAGCTTCTCTGCCATTGACCTGTTCTGTGATGCCTCTCCTGTCCTGTCTTAGGGCCTCTCGGATGCAGTGATGTGGGCTGCCTGACATCCAGGCATGCACAACATTGTGATGGATGAGTTAGTGCCAGCGCCCCACCTTTGAAGAAAGGGGGATGGAAGCCAGTTGATGCCAACTTCCCAATTTCTTCCCTAGCTGACTATTCTGTGGTATATTCTGTAAGATTCCCCAGAAGGTTCTGTGGGATTGAGCACCAGTTGACAATAGCAGTGACCAATTCAAGAACTCATCCTTGTTTTGGGGTTTACTTCCTCCTCCTTTACTGTCCCTGCCCTCTCACACCTGTTTCCTAAGATAAGTTCCCAAATAAACCACATGTACACAGCCTTCACTTCAGGCTCTCCTTCAAGGGAAACCAAGGCTAAGCAGCCACTCTCAGCCAGTAGATTCAAGGGGAGTAAGGGATTTCTGGGAGAGAGTGAGAGAGAAGGGGGGTGGAGAGGAAGGGAGGGATGGAGAGAGAAGGAGAGAGCAGGGGAAGGGGGGAAGGAGAGAAAGAGAGCTAAAGCTAAAGAAAGCAAACTTCAGTCTTCTGAGGAGGAATACAGTCAGACAACCCTCAGGCTAGAGGGCAGGTGGGAGGAAAAATACACAGCCCAAGCACAATCTCCTCCCACCCACGGTCCCCTTCCAGAGCCTTCTATGGCTGAATCAATTCCCAGAGGGTGAGGAAGGGTTAGCCTTCATGCAGTTCATAGAGGCCAGCTTCCCAGGGCACAGACTAGGCAAGAAGGTTAGAAAGCAGAACTGGAAGGAAACAGAATTGCCAGACAACCACGTTTACCCACACACCAGTTTTCTCTCCTGCTGACCCTGAGTCTTACAGAATTGACTGCAGCACTGACATGCTTCACAAGGCCATCTTTTCAAAGTGGGAAATGTTTCTAAGATGAGGTTGTTCTTGCAACCACACAGAAATAACTTGTTGGCTACACATAAATTTTATCACCATTGAACATAACCATCCTAGTAAACTCAGTTATCATCTGGATTAAGCAGCCTAGGATATGAAGACAAGTGTGGATGTGCATTCAGAACATCCCTTGATTCAAATCCCAGAGCTGCTACTAACAAAAATGGTGCCCTTGAGCAAGTTTCCTTCTCTGAGTTTCAGTTTTCTCATCTGCAAAATAGGATTAAAATATCAACCCCACCTCACAAAAGTTTTGTGAAGATTCAATGAAAGAAGACACTGTAAATGGTGGCTGTCTTTTCTAGTACTGCTCTCTTAATTACTGCTCATTTATTATGCCTCAAACTTCTACTTATCTCCATAGAGATGTATGTATGTTATTAACATATTCATATTGAATAGGATTAACAGTCTCAGAAATCTAAAAATTTCTTTAGATATTTGAAGATTCCTCTTAAAATTATAGTTGGATAAACTGTAATATTTTATTACCCCTCTGTCTTCTTGCTCTTAACTGTATAAAATATCCTGAAGTTCATCTTAAGTGACAGGTGAACTAATTGTTCTTCAATTGCATTCAGACTTCAATGGTCTTTCAGTCGACCGTGATGAAGTAATTTATGCTCAGACTCTGGACACAGTTGCCTGATTGCTGATGGTGATGAATCACTGAGGGAAGGGCCCACATTTCTGTGCTGTTGGAGCTTTTCATTTAAATTCTGAGACTGCTGGGTTGCCTGCAGGTTTACTGGAAAATGGCCTCTGCTTGGAAGCCTGGTTGGAGGGACTTCTTGCCACAGGGTTCATCCTCTGCTATATTAAAAAGGTTTTGTGAGAATCTCTGACTTACATGTTAAGGAAAGAATGTGCTCTGTCTCAGGTGTAATTCATCTTGTATCTAAAAATGTGTGGTTCTGTGAAATATAACATATTTAGTTCTTTTTCTCTTGTCCTTTGAGGAAAATCTACCCATTTCTTTTGAAGTAGTGGTGCTATATAAAGGAAATATATCTTTCTGGCCTTATAAACAATTTTCTCATTTTTTTTCCTCTTTCCCAAATAGGATTTTTTTTTTAGTGTGAAGGAAGAGAGAAGAAAAAGAATTTAATGAGAGAGAAATATGGATACAAATTTATGGTAATACTAGCCTTATTTATTTTAAGGAAAATAATGAAGCTAAAGCAAATTGGATCACAAATAAAATCAGATGTATTATGAAAATAATAATGTTTATGTTTTCTCCCTGGATTATGTAGTTGTTAAACCATATATTTAATTTGTTGGATATTTTGTGGTTATTGCTCTGTTTATAAAAATGATTGCCAATTTCAAGCCTCATTCAGGAGAGTGAGCCAGAGGGCATTGTGGTAAATGTACACTAATCCTACAATAGTGTTTGAACATGAGAGTTGGCACTCCTTGGCAGGACTCAGGTGTTACAACAACAGAATCAGAAAAATATCCTACATGGAAACTTTTTCTCGGAGTGAATCTCTGATGGTGTGAATTGCTGTTGGTGATGAATCACTGAGGGAAGGGCCCACATTTTGAATATATTTTGAATCTCTGCTTTGAATGAACGGAGCAAGAAGGAGCTGTGAACTACATTTTCAGTTAGGGAGATGTGAAGGGGGCTCATGGAAGGTGGTAAATTAAAGGATGAATTAAATCTTTCCTTTAAAAAAAGAAATCAGAAGAACCCTATTTAGACTAGGCGTTAGGAATACTATGGCCCTTGGTACTCAGTCAATGGGAAATTTTAATCATAGATCCTTGGGAAATTGACGAGACTACTCATTGCCCTACACTTCCCTCTGACGGCAAATATCTACCTGTCCTAGAATTGTTGAAGCCCTTCCTCTTCTTAGAATTTGGACACCCCTCTTTGGGGAAAGGTGGATTTAAGGAAGCACTCTCTCAGGGTGTAGGATGGGCACCTGGCAGTAAGCATCCTGTATTTTGCATCCAATGTGCCTCACTGGCTTCATCCTAGTCTTGGCCCTGAGAGGCACCCAACATTATCTGAGAGGTCTGAGATTTAGGCAATACAGTGATTTGGGTGTCTCCCAGGCACATGCAGAGAAGGGGAGCACTTTGGCTTGGGTGCTGCATCAGCTCCAGTAAAGAGAAAGTGCTAGTTGCTATGCCTCAACCTCAACTGTGTCAAGTGACAGGTTACTCCTCTGACCAAAATGCACCTGGAATGTCAGAATGCATCTGTGACTGATTTGTCTCCCAGAGTCAGCCGAGGCTGGTCTGCCTGCCTGCTTGAGCAGCTGAGAATGTGTCTTTTCAAAGCTGTCTAGTTTGACTATTTCTCAAGTGGCTTACAGATGGCTGGGTTGGTCTTCTAGTAGATTCTCTCTGGAGCATGCTCTCCAATTCTGACCTTCTATCCCTACTTCAGGGGCCTTGAGATCCACCGCTCTATTCTGTTTGGTAATGTGGCAATGACTGTGGACATTCTTCTGGTCAGAATGCCCAGATGCTCGTTCTCGGCTGTGTCCTCTCCAACATGGGGGGATGAAATTGTTCCTGGAAGAGTTCTAGCACCTAATGTCTTGACTTCTTGGATTTTGTATATTTAGACAAAGCTTTTCCTTATGATTCCCAGATCTGGCTTCTTCTTCTCTACTCCCCAAAGCACCTAGCCAGTATCTTGTTTATTGCTCTCTCTGCCCTGTATCCACAGTACTGGTGTACACATCTTGCCCTCCTCACCAGATTATGGGCTCCACAAGTCCAGCGACAATGTCTCAGTTAGCCCTGATTCTCCACAGCAGATAATCCAGTACCTGGGACTTGGGATGTGTCCCAGAAAGAATTCTTAAGTGAATCAATGAGTAAATAATTGAATTTGTTACTATGGGAGGGAATTCATCGAAATTTTTGCTTCTAATTGGACAAGAAAGTATTCTTCTTGGTTCTCAAGCTTCTCTTTGCTAGTCAAAGAACTGCAAGAGGAAGGTGTTGTGGTAACTGAGGGATGGCCAGAGCACGAAAACAGATGCTGGAAAGAAACATGGTCATGAGTCAAGCTTAGGCATTTGTTTAGATAATAAGGGAGTAATGCCAGAGTTAGTAATGAGGTAGACTAGACAGTTTAAAAAGTACAAAATGAAGAAATAATTGTTAGTTGGGATCCTGCCGCTTTAGAGTGTCCGTGAAAGTGTTAGCAAATTGTAGATATGTTGGATAAGATCCCTAGACTCTATTATTCCAAATATATTGTAAAATTTCTTATGACTCAGTAGAGCATATCCATGTGGTTGAGCCAGGAATGTTGTGATGTGATAGGAAGACTCCTCAATGTCATGCCCCTCTACCATTGTCTGGTTGGTTGGTTTTGAATGAGGCATTTAAGCTATGGATCAATTTTTGTTATAGAAAATAAATAAGAGGCTAAGTGATACCTACGATCTTTCCAATCTCCAAAATGTTATAATTTTATACTTTTAAGTGGTTTTGGAAAAGACCCAGTTGTTCAGAGTGTTCTTTACTGGGAAAAGAAAAGATCCATACATACTTCTCTCCATGAACATAACTTAAATATTTCAATGCAATTTGGTACATGTTCAATGATTCATTTGAAAATATTAATATTTTAATAAATAACATATTAACAAAAGCTTAACATGTGTGAACTGTTTAATTCTTAATACAATACCTGCATTTCTCTCAAAAAACAAAACAAAAATACTTTCTACTTGAAACTCCACACCATGATGATATTCTCATTATAGTTTGCTGAACCACATTTTGTTAGGACTGATAGGAGGGGATTACTCCTATAGTCCTGGAGCCATAGAAGCCTCCCTGATGGGAAAAGTGATAAGCGTGTCAACAGGGCATAACTAAGTAGGTAGGTAGGGAAAGGGCAGGAGGGGAAGGCATCCCTCATGTTTGATTCCTTCTGCTATCATTTTCTTCTACCACCACTACCTCCGTGGAGCCAGAGGAAGCATGGAGAAGACAAAGATGACTTACCTATGTATTACACACGAATTGAAACCCAACAGTTCTCCTGTCCTTTCTGGCACCCTATTTCCCCAGCGCTCCCAGTTGTGCAATGGGGTGACCTTACATTGGACCCAGAAGAAGGAGTTTTGGCGCTGACTTAAAGAAAAGCTCCTGATGAAAATAGAATTCCTTTTGCTTTACAAAAATATATAAATTATGTACACAGAAAAATTCTTTATGGTCTGACTTGAGCATTAAATCCCACTGATGCTTAGCATGCTACATTCATTGGTTCACCAAAGTGGGTTTAAAAATGAGATTTTGCAACTTTCTAAGTTGGTTTAATAATGAGGAAGATGGTCAGGCTTGCCTTTTCTCTGTTTTAAACTAATACAGGTTATGATAAAGACAAATCAAACTTCCTTCCTCTGTGTTTCTCTTCTTTTATAGCTTGGATCCTTACAGAATAACTATCATCTCAGATTAGGGTAGGATGCCCTTGAGAAGGCCCTACCCAAAGGAAACCAACTTTTTTTTTTTTTAAATCAGGTGCACTATGCTATATGCCTTGCATTCGTGATCACCATGCAAAGATATTTCTATGGGGTGAGGTTTACTTGATTGGAATCATAATCTTACATTCTTGCCTATCTCTGATCAACCACAATCAGTGCCCAGGGAATTGTGCAGCTGATCCAGGATTTTTATTTCAGAGAGAACCTGGGCTATGCATCTGTTCTTTGTGGACAAATTCACCCTGAAATCCCAGAAAGTCCGGAGATGAGTCATCTGCTATATGGCTGCTCTGGTATATGAAACTGATCAAACTGGTGTTATCTGGTGTGTGATCAGAGTGTAGCTGAGGGTTGGAGATGTAGGAAGAAGGCAATTTGAAGAATGACAGCTATTAAAATGAAACAAGGAAGGAGCAGCGTTACACTGTGGTCCAAACAACTCTGCCATTTGAGAAGGGACTCTGTGTTGTCAGTGAAAAGCTGATAGGGCAGAGGAAATGAGTTGCTTTGGAAATGTCAAGGTTGGTCAGAGTCCTCTTTGAATAATAAAATCTTTACTGCACCATCAGCAGCGATTAGAGACAGGAAGGAGATGGAGTTGAATGAGTGCCCAGAGAAAAAAATGGAATCAATTCTGTATACATTTTCCCCGCTAACATAGACCCTCCCAACCACAGAGCAACCACCCCCGAGAAAAAAATCACGCACGCTCCTCTATCTCCCTGACTTACTTGTATTTTCCACCAACTTCATGACAAGTTTGAGTTCTTCATCTTGTAACACAACATATATTTTCCCCTTCATTTCTCTTGCAGAGTAAAATATGGAGAATTCGAAAAAAAAAGGAGTATCTTCACTGTTCCTTAAGACACAGTCCTCATGCTGCTTTTTGAAAAAGGCAAGCATTTTGACTCCATGACAAAAGAATAAAGTACGAAGTCAGTGCTAGTTTTTGTTTTTCTTTTGTCTTTGTGGATTTGTATAAACAATAGTGAGGCCCTTCAGGTGGGTTCGCAAAGTCACCGGTTTGGGCAGAAGAAGACGCATACCACTCTTCCATATACTCTCGGCCCTGCCCAGCTGAGGAAGGGCATCCAGTCCACAGCTGTGGGCAGGAACAAAGTTGGAAGAGACATAATGACACCCACGCCTTCTTGTCAGCTCCGTTGCTCTCACTACTCCTTCGGCTCTAGGCTATCTTTCAAAACCTTGCTCAAATATAGCCTTCTCAGGAAGCCTTCTTTGGTACATACTCCCTACTGTCCCACTCACAGTGAATCATTTCCTTGTACTATTTCTAGACTTTGTGTGTATTTCAGTATCTTGAAACCATTGATCTGCATTGTTTTCGTGCGTCTCTCTCCTACTACTACAGACTTTTCCAGAATAAAGTGAGAGAGTCAGGCTTAAGGATCAGCGAGCATGTTTCACGCGACAGTCATTATTATATCTCTGGCATCTGATCGACTACATGCCTGGAACATATACATACTTAGTACATAAAGATAACTGATAACAGTTTTTGAGTACTTACTCTGTTTAGTCATTGTATATTTAAGCTCATTTAACACTCAGGATATCACTTTGTGTGGGAATATGATCTCCATTTTTCAGATGCATAGAGTGAGGCTAAGAGTAGAAAGGTAATGTGCCCTACATGTTATAGATAGTAAGTGTCAGAGCTATGGCTGGACTCCAGGTTCATTTGACTTCAAAGGCCATGCTCTTGTGCTCTATACTATGCTTCCTCCCCAGTGAATATTGATTTTGAACAACTGGTATTTCTACTGGTCTTGATGGCGATTTGCTTGGCCAGAGTTGTCAGTTCTCAATTTTCTTTCCAAATTGTCCACTTTCCTGGGCCCCCTAGACTCCACTGGTCATCAAATGACTATCTTAGACTTAACATTTTGATGAATATTGCTTAGTTTGTAATAAACAGTTTATTGGAAAAATATTTCCTTTATTCAATGATCACAGGGAAAATCCTACCAAAACCAAAAATCCCTAAGAGCCATTTGTGATTATGATGGTGTTATATTTCACAAGTACAATATTGTGGAGGTAAAATAAATTCATTTTTGTAAGTAGTAAAAACAAACAAACAAAACCACAATCTCTCTTTCTCTCTTTTTGAAGATTTATGTATTCATTTGAGATAGAGAGGGAGAGCAAAAGTTAGGGGTGGGGCAGAGGGAGAGGGAGAGAGAGAATCTCCAGCAGACTCCCTGCTGATGTGGAGCCCAATGCAGGGCTTGATCTCACCACCCTGAGATCATGACCTGAGCCAAAATCAAAAGTCAGACGTTTAACCAAATGAGCCACCCAGGTGCCCCACACAATCTCTCTTTTGTAGTATTGTCATCCTGGAGGTCATGGAGAAAAAAATTAAATTCAATGGGCTTTCATTGACCTCCTCTTTTGGGGCTGAGACCTGTTTTTCTAACGCCAAGATGCCCAAGCATAATATTAAGAAATTACTGAGGAAATTCACTTCCAGTATAGAAGATTCTGTTAAACCAATCACCTTCTCCTCTCTGTAGTCACTGCAGAGATCAGAACTAGGAGTTGGGGGCGGGGGGCAGGGTCCACCATGCTGGGCAATGGAAGAAGCGCTTGCCTAGGACCAAGCTCTAGTGTGCACCTCAATCACCTGGAGGATTTGTTCAAACACAGATTGCTGGACCCACCCCTTGAGTCTCTGACTCATCAGGCTTGTGGTGGGTCCTGAGAATTTGCATTTCAAACAAATTCCCAGATTCTGCTGATCCTGCTGGTCCAGGTGCCACACTCTGAGAACCACTGGCCTCGCCATTAGAAGGGCCTGAGTCTGGATCCTGATTCCTCGCTATCCTAGCTGGGCCTTAGGGAATTTAATGATCTGTCTTGACTCCTTACGAGTAACCTGAACTGTAAACTACCTGTTCTATCCATTTTCTAAGACTTGTATGAAAAGAAATGAAAATAATATATTTGCAAATTACTTAAAAACCTATTATTGCTGGTATTACTCATATTATTGTGAAAGAAGCTATAGATTTATGTCACCTCAGAGAGGAGCTGGCAAAACTTTGGAGTTACCCAAAGCCAAGTGGGAAAAGTTTGGAGACTTCAAAATGCATGTTGTACCCTGAAGTACCTTGGGAACCAGCATGGAATATAATGGAAAGGACACCGTTTCTGTGCTATGAACCTGCTTATGTGTGCTCAAACCCCATTTCCCATCTGAAAAATGGGAATGGGAAGACATATCTTGCAGGCTTGCCAAGAGGGCTAATCTCGACAATGCTCTTAGAGAAGTAGCACAGTGCCTGGCCACAGTAGACACTCAGTAAATACTAGCTAATATTTAGATTTCAGGTTCGTAATATAGCCATTCCATCGAGGCAGCCAGTCCCCTGATCCTCAAAGTTCATACTCTAACTGTGCTGCTTTGAATGAGCTATTAGACTCACTGACCTCCAAGGTTACTTGCAAATGAGATTCTAATGTCAGCACAAGCAAACGAATCTGGTCAGTTGGCTGCACCAGGACTGTTTTCCTCAGTCTTCCCTTATAACTGACAGCTTGACCACTCAAGTCTTTGCCCTGACCTACCACATAATCGTTAAGCAGACTTTCTGGAATCCCCTAGCAGGCAAAGCACTAACAAATAGGAAAATTAAAATAACATGAAGATCGATGTGCGGAGCTCTTCCTTTTCACCCTGGATGATGACAATTGAATCAAGTCTAAACCAGAGAATGCGTGACAGTGCAATGAGCTCTTCACTAACTAATGTCAGATCAGCTTCAGCAATCTGCTCTGGGTGGGTGGAAGTTCCAGGCTTGCAAAACCCCATAGTTCACAGAAGCAACAACTGCAGCACAATTGCTGACCAAGTTGTGGAACCCGATGCCATGTCATGGGGCTGGAATGCAGCTCATGGTACCCTGTTGGACAGACTTTCCTTTTGTACCTCATGCTGATGAGAAGTTATTCACTCAGGCTGCGTGTCCTCTTGCACGTTTCATGGACCCACACTCTGTCCATTCAACTCGACATCACGAGTGATACAGATGGGTAGGGTGTCCTTGAATGTGCAAGCCTGTTTCAGAGATCACAAGTGACTGACTCAACAAACATGGGAGAGAATTTGCTCAGCTCCTATCTTTCTCTTTCTTACTGGGTTTAAGGAGACTGGGTGGATCATGGGATCGGTGAGGAAAGGTGAGCGTAAGGCATTTTGGTTCCATGAGACGGTGTCAGTTGCCTCTTCTGACATTCCTTGCCATCAAATATGAAAAAAAAAGTAATTCTTTACATGAATGCCTATTATTTTACTTTTTTCCTAATTTTTAAGTTAGGAGTGAGATGATTTTGTTTTCTTATGGAAACATTTCTTGTGAGTGAAAGATAACGAACCATCCCCTTTTTAGACAATTTTTTTCCTGACTCATGGTAAACTTCCGACTTTTCTGCCCTCTTCCTGCACCGAGGTCCCAGTTACCTCTAATTCTGAGGACTTTTTCTCACGTTCTTCAGTGGTCTCAGCCTCCTAGAGTACTAACTTCCTTTCCATATGACTCATTGCCAGTTTCTATGGTGCCTTCCCGATTCATAGTCCTCTGGTCTCTTCCACGCAGATGAACTCTGTTTTCATTCTATCTCAGCCACACCCCAGCAAGGCCATGTCTCACTCTTGGTCACAACTCAGATGTGCTTCACTTCCAGAATGGCAAATTCTGATATCCCTCTCCTTTTCTCGCTCCATTCCTTCCTCTCTCCTTCTTTCCCTCTGCTTTTCCTTTCATCTTTATTAAGATAGCCAGCCCATGACCCTTACCTACCCTACCTATTCCATCACCTGGATTTGGTTCCATTGTTTCTGCAGCAGCCTGAACTCATTGGCTGAGCACATCAATTTGGTGTCGCCTATGATTCCCTCTGCGACACCTCTCAAATCCATCTCTCCTTCCTATTCTTGCTGACTCTCTCAAAGATCTCCTACCTGACCGTCCTTTCTTCCAATCTGCTCTGCTCTAATCCATATTAGTTACCCTTTCTAAAATGATCACCCCAATTTTAAAGCTCTGTGAAAGCTTGTGTAACTCTTATCCTCCAAAACCTTCTGCTTCTTCTTCCCAGTCTTGCTCATGTTTTTCTCATCTCCACCTGAAAAATACCCTCTGCTTTTATTTAAGTCCACCTCAAATAGCACTTCTGATCATCTACCTTCACTTCATCCTTTTTCAATGTTATATTTCTATGCTAGTGGTAATGGTTTGTATATTTGTTTTATCTTCTTGCAAGGTGATCCAGTGTAAGGCACATGAGTGTTGGATTTAGAGAGAGATCTGGATGAAGATCCCAGCTGTAGTATTTACCAGTTGTATGATCCTGGGCAAGTCTCTCCATTTTGCTAAGACCAAACTTCCTCCTCTATAAAAAGGGGATAGTACTACCTACTTCATGGGGTTGTTATGAGGATTAAATGAGATGAAATGACTGCCATATAAGAGTCACTCAACAAATATTATTTCTTCCCTTCTTCCCCATTCCTTGTGTCCTTGAGGTAGAAGACTATGCCTTACCCATTTTGTATCCCTTGAAATGTCAACAGTGTCTGGCCATCAATAAATAGGCCATCAAGAAATATTTACTGAATTCACATGTCTATACCATGTGTCTTTCTTTCTTGTTGAAGGTTGGAGCTCCAGAGACAAGCATTCTTTTATCTGCAGTCCATTTCCTACTTAATTTTGGTAAGTTTAAAGCAGAATATTCTTTATATGCTGAGCAGACACTTAATTACATGAAATTACCCTAGTACGGATAATTGTATCTTCTCTATTGAGAAAGACTTGTGGCTAGGTGTTCTATGTCTGGACTGGAGTAAGGATTGTGTGTGTGTGTGTGTGTGTGTGTGTGTGTGTGTGTGTGTGTGTGAAAATCTCAGTCATAATAATGATATCTGAGAAACTTCCTCTTCAGTTTATTGACTCAGCATGATCCAATATGGTTGTGACCAATCATGGCCCTCTGCCACATATGGAGCTGATAGGAAATGAGCTGGGAAAACTGATTCACATCTTTAGAGGATCCGTGTTACAAAAATCAAATGATACTACAGAATTCCTGGTGGAATAAGTGCTTCTCTGAGGAAAACAAGGTTTCCAGCCCAATGTTTATTAAAGGTATTGTGACATAGTAAAAAGATCATTGGCTTTGGATTGGAAAGGCCTTCACTTGATCTCAGCTATACTACATATTAGCTGTGGATCCTCATGCAAGTTACTTGGACCTCTTTCCCCTGTAAAAGATGATCACATACCCGCATCACAAATTATTGTGAACATTGAATGGCATACACATGGAAGCACCTGGTGCAGTGTATGGCATATACAGAGAGAACAATTAACAGATGTTAGTTAAAACGTCAAAGAGTATAGAGCAATTTTTCATAAAAAAAAAAGACCTAGTGCACTTTGGAGACATACAACAGTATCCATTGTGCTGTCATTGACTACCTATGTACCTGAGGGATGGTTTATGTGTCAGCTTGGCTGGGCTTTGATGCCAAGATGCCAGGCCAAATACCAGTCTAGCTGTTGCTGTGAAGGTATATTTTAACATTTCCATCAGTAGACTTTGAGGAGAGCAGATTGACCGTCCATGACGTGGGTAGACTTTGTCCAATCAGTTGAGGTCTTAAGAGAAAAAGACTGAGGTCCCCTGCGGAAGGGGGAATTCTACCTCTAGACTGTCTTCAGACTAGAGCTACAAGCTCAGAACTTCACTGGTCTCCAGCCTGCCACCCTGCTCTGCAGATTTTGGACTTAGCAGAGGTGCAAGCCAGTTCCTAAAAATAAATCTCTCTCTTTATGTATTTACACCTCCTATCAGTTCTATTTCCCTGGAGAACATTGGCTAAAACAGCCTGCCTTGCTCACTAGGTGGTAATTAAACATCAGAAACTCTATCCAACAACTCGTCTTTACATCCTCAGCACCTAGCCCGGTGCCAGATACATGGGAAATATTCATGCTTATTGAACTGAAAAAGAATGCAATAATACAATTGTAAGAAAGGTGCTTGTACATACCATTACATTAATCAATTGCACTACTTAGTTTTTCATGCATCAAACATTTTTCATATTACCATGCTTGACACTGATGATGCAGAAAGACAAGATAGAATGCCACTTCTCTAGCTGTTGTTTCATGGTGGGTTAGAGTGGATAGGGCTGGTGCATAAATTGAAGGTAAAATTGGATGCTTGGGAATCAGTGTCTCCAGGTGAGAGAGCAGGAGAGCCTGACATAAGGCAGGGGCAACTAGGAGAAAGAGAAAGGGATGAATTCAAGAGAAGGTTTAGAAGGTGGAAATAGAATAGTGAGAAATAGGAGAGGAAGGTGTCTCCCATGACTCCCCGGTTTCTGGCAGGGTGTCCAGGAAGACACAGAAGAGCCCAATTTCTCATCATCTTATCTGATCCTAACATTCCTCAGCATCATAAAATCCAACCCCCTCATTTTAGGGATGTAGACATTGAGGCTGAGAGAGAACAGATCAATTGCCCCAAAACCTCATAAATCAGGAACCGGCAGAGCTAGTCTTAGAATCGTAAACCATGCTGTTTGGCTACAATGCCCTCTCTCCAGCCCCCACTATGCTGCTGGCAAACTCCTTGGGCAATGAGGAGTGAGGAGGGGGCCCCAGAGAGTCCCTGTGATTTCTTCGTGGTGTAATTTCATTCTCTTGAGCGATCAGCCTGTCGTGCTCTCTGGAGGTACAGCTGTACTTCATAAATGACCCAAGAGTCATTCACTTCCTTTCCAAGAAACTAGAGAGTGAGGCGGATCTGCTATGCTTTCAGTTGCCTGTCCAAGATGGGAAAAGGAGGAACATCTATTTGTAGTTGGAGAGGGAGAATGTTAATTGGTAAAAATGAAAGTACGTTTTCTCCAAAAGTGTGAGGTAATCCTATTTTTTCTTCAGAAGTACCCTAGTCCTGCACGGAATCAGTGTTCTCTTTCGAGTAAATGACAACACTTGACTTGTTGCCCTTTACAACCTGCCCATCCATCTCCTTCCTGCTCTGTCTGCCAGCCACGGTTGTTAACCCCGGCATCATGAATCAAGAAGCTCTAGCAGCCTGAGCCCTCTTCGTAACCTGGCAGGTGTCCAGCAGCTGGTAAGGAGAAAGTTGCTTTCTCTTTCTTGCTCTCCGATGGACCTGGAAGCTGGAACCAGGAACCCAAAGCCACCTCTGGACTCCCACATCATTTTCCAAGTCCCTCTTTGCCCACCTCTCAGCTCTCATTTGTCTTGACTCTCTTAATATGGCCCCTAAGTTGGGGTGACCCACAGACTGCTAGCCTCTCTTTGAGGACACCTATTCACATAGCTGGACCTTTGCCTGGGTCTCAGTTTTCAAATTCTTTTTTTTTTTTTTTCTGACAATGCTGCTGCCCCTAGACCAGCTGGGCTCATGTTTAATTTATCTCAGGGCTAATTATAGCCTGGCTAGGGGAGGGGCATGGTAACCTTGGTCTCCCACCCCAGGCCTGCCTGCTGCCAAGGTAACTAAGGAATGGTGGTGAGGGTGGGTGGGGAGACGAGGGAGGAGACAAGGGTTTGTGTCCCCCTCCCTGCCCCCAACTCTGGGCAGCCGTGCCAGCCCTCCAGCACCTCCTCCCAGGGAGCATCCTCAGAGGACACACTAATGGCAGAAACACAGGCACAAGGCCAATGGAAAAGACGCATGGCAATTCCAGCTCAGGCCAACTGTGCGCAAGCATCGGGATGCTCTTTCCCTCCCCTCTCCCTCACTTACAAGGTCAGGATTGATAATAATACCTGAGATGATGCTGGTTTTTCCACTCTCTTCCAGGTGGGCGCACCAAGTCCAGTCTGAGGTCCCACAGCAGAAAAGGCCAGTGCCTCTGAGTCTTTGCTCCTGCTGTTCCCTCTGTGTAGATCCTGCCACCTTCTTTCTGTCACCTCAGTCTCTGAATTCTTCTCTAATCCCTCCAAGGACACATTTTTCTAACACTTCTCCCCACTCCCTGCCTTGCAGGACTGTTCTCATGTTAACCACTTGGCACAGTGGCATAGTGGAGCCCAGGTAGTTGAAGTGGAATTTAGAATTCTGCAAGACACAAGTGCTCAACAACTGTTAGTTCTTTCCACTCCTGCTTGCACTCTGAGGCTTGCCCATTCTGGTGTTTTATTTCACCCACCATTTAGGACATCTTTGAATCGTGCTTTGAGGCAGGCTTCGCCATCATAGAGTGAGTGGTGTATGAGTGGCTGAGTCTGAGGGTCACTTGGGCTCTGACCCAACACCTGACTCATTCCAGTGGGATGGTAGTTCAAAGACCAGGCCTCGGCCCACACCCCCACCCCAACCAAGTTCAGCTGTGATTTGACAATCATGAGTTCCTGAATCTCAAGGGATGGCAATCAGATCCTTGCCAGATGGCTAGGCAGCTGGATGCTATTTTTATATAAAATCGCTACAGAGCCTGTAACCATTAGAACTACCATTTTCATGGAGGCCAGCTCAGCCTTGCTAATTGAGCGAATTTGGAGCACCTCCAACCATTCATCCAGTTGATGAAATTGGTGCTCTCCAAGCAGGCCATATCACTTTGAGTCCAAATTCATAATTTAGTCTCCACTGGTGGTTTCCTGAGAATTGTTGTCCCGAGAATTGGGGAGGGCACAGGAAATATCAACAATCACCCCTTCATCATCAGATTGTGATTTGTGAACTAACATTCCTGGCCAGAAAAACTTTGAAGAGGCTAAAACTGTCTCTTAGCCCACATTCTTTTGCAATTTGAAATGACTGATATAATTAGACTTTCATATCCGACTGCTTAATCCCTTGGTTAGATTTCATGCTTCCAATTATTCATTTCACCCTGGGTTTCCAGTGTAGGCAATCAAGAGTTGCCACCCTGCCTGTGAGACTCCTGCGGTCCCTGGTGGAAGGTCACAGTGATGGCTGAGTCCCACTCCACAGTCTTCCAGAGCTCTGTTTGCCCTTGGGTGTTTGCCATCTAGTGGGCTGTATTCCAGAAGGTCAGAGCCTGGGGTTGCCATATCTACTGCGCTGTCCCCAGCACTGACTCAGTGCCTGGCACATAGAAACTGCAGAATAAATATTTATTGAGTGAATGCCTCCCGACCAATCAGAGGCTGCGTAATGGCGTTCTTTGTCTTTGCGACAACAAATGCTTCTCAAAGGTCAGGAATGAGAAGATGAAAACAGAATTGAAACACATTAAATCAAGGCACGACATCCCCACCCACGGCCCACGTACATCTGCAGCTGGGGTTCTGATCAGATACCAGGTGCTCGCCAGAGTTTCTCTCCCTCCACTCTTAAAAGAAAACTGGCGGGGCGGGGCGGGGGGGGGGGCTGGGGGGCTCAGGCGGTTAAGCATCTGACTTCGGCGCAGGTCATGATCTCAGTGTCCTGAGGTCGATCCCCACGTCCAGCCGCTTGTCCAGCCCCATGTTGAGTTCTACGCTCAGCGGGGAGTCTGCTTCTCCCTCTGCCCCTCCCCTCCGAGCTCTCTCTCTCTCGCAAATAAATAAATACAATCTTAAAAAGAAAAAAGAAAAGAAAACTGGGGACTCTTGGGTACCAAGGTAGAGTGGTAAAAAAACAAACAAACAAAAAACAGTGGGGAGAGGGGAGTTCAGAAGGAAAAGTCTAAACATCCCCTTCCCTATAGAAATAATGATAATGGTAAAAATTATAAGGCTATATTATATCAAGTACTTTCTGTGTGTCAGGCACTGTACTGTACATTTATTATTTTATTAATCTTTATAACAAGCCTATGAGGCAGATATTATTATCATGCCCATTTGTGGAGGAAAAACAGTCACTTAAAGAATTTAAATAACTTTCTGAAGCTGGTGGGTAGGGAAGCTGGAATTCACCTCAGGTCTGTCTGACCTTAGCGACCAGCCACATAATTCTGTTCTTTGTCCTTTGCTGGTTTGAATATTTAAGAATAAGTTCCAAGTCTCATTGCAAGTCTCATGAGTTGTTTAACTCATAGCACCTGGCTCAAGGTCATGCATGCCATGTGGAGATAGTCAATATTTGTTGATTTGAAAGTAGACATAGTCAAAAGGCACTGGGATAAGGTTATTTCACTTGAAAATAGAGCATGTATGAAAGGAAATTTCAAGCCAACCAAGGGAAGGCAGAGTGGCAAGTGGTCTTGCAGCCTACAAAAGACAGAATGTGTCATTAAAGGTGTTTGGGAATTCAAATCGAAAGAGTATGTTAAAGTGGCTACAGTAGGGGTGCCTGGGTGGCTCCATCGGTTAAACATCTGCCTTTGGGTGGGGTCATGATCCCAGGGTCCTGGGATTGAGCCCTATGTGGGGATCTGCTCAGCAGGGAGTCTGCTTCTCCCTCTGCCCCTCCCTGCTGCTTGTGCTCTCTCTCCCTCCCTCTCTCTCTCTCTCAAATAAATAAAATCTTTCAAAAAAAGTGGCTACGTTATAAGAAATGATCACACCTAGGAAACAGCTAAAAGAATCCTGATCTTTGCTCTGACTTGATCTTTTCCCAATGATTATGCTAAAGAAGGCGGGTGAAACCTCATGATGGTGCACAGGTCTGTGGTCTCCACAAGTAAATATGAGACACAACTACTGCAGGTTTGTACAGTGTCCCCGCCCCGATTTTCAAGCCACATCTCTGTCTTGCTTCTTAGGAAGCCAGTTCCTACTGGGCAGGGCTGTCATGTCCACTCCCAGAGACATTGTCACACGGCTCATCTCCTCCAGAACTCTTGTGAGGCATACCTAGATCCTTCTCAGAATGCTACCTCATCTTCTCTAGTAACATTTAAAGAAAATTGAAGAAAGTGAAACATTAGATGAGAAAACAAGTACTTTTAGAACAGAATGATCAAGCTCCTTCCAATGTAGACTAGAGTCAGATACTGCCTAGAGCTATGTCTTGTGGTCAGTTTATATTTACTATATATTTTTCACTTAAATGCATACATTAATGAATATCCAACAATTATTTCTGTATAGGATACTGTGTGTAACATGTTGTGGTAATAGAATCATCCCCACTGATTGGAACAAAGAACTTGGGTTGGATGATGAAGGATCTGGCGATCAATCTTAAAAATGATCAAATGGGTTTCAAGGGAAGGGTGTGACAATTTTTTTAAAAAATCAATGTTGATGAATTCTTCATAAAAGGTATTTTAGGTAGCATTTGGCGAAGGGAAAATGAATTAATTTTATTTAATTATTTAAATGAATTAATTAATATCCCCAAGTACACCTGAAAAACCTCACAGTACCTCAAAATGAATAGATCCCAAGCCATCATATTTGTCCAAAGAAGCTTCATGTCTTCATTTTCTTGTTAACAGTAGGTCCATTCTTTAATCCTTCCATTCCCTAATCCTCGGACTGTAAGCACAGTTGTCAAAGACAGCCTTCGCTTAAATTCGTTCAGTAACTAAGACGTACCAGGTTTTTTGGTTTTTTTTTTTTTTAATGATCTCTCTCGTCACTCTTTTCTATTCCTATAGGTTACTGCTCTTGGTCAGACTGATGTATTTTCAGCTTTTAATATTTCATTGGTAGTCCAACTTGTCTCCTTACTTAAATTTTTCTTTCCATCAGTTGTTATGGGCTGAATTGTGTTCCCCTAAAATTCATATGTTGAGGCCCTAACCCCCAATGTGACTGTATTTGGAAGTGGGGAATTTACAGAGGTAATTCAGGTTAAATGATCATAAGAGTGGGACCCTAATTCAATAAGAAGACGGAAAAAACTCTCTTTTTTCCTTTCTGCTAAAGCCCAGAGAAGGACACGTGAGGACACAGCAAGAAGGTGGCCGTGTACAAGCGAGAAAGAAAGGTCTTACGAGGAGCCAAATTTTCCAGCACCTTGATCTTGGACTTCCAGCCTCCAGAATGGTGAGAAAAGAAGTTTATGTTGTTTAAGCCACCTAGTCAGTGGCACTTTGTTATGAGAGTCTAAGCAGACTATATAACAGGCCACTCTCCGTAGCGTTATCAGAATTGTATGCATAAAACAATAAATTGATCTCATGCTTTAAAAACCTTTAAGGTCCCCGCACAGACTTATAAGTCCAAACTCGTAGCTTGGAACCTGAGTCTATCCTCTGTGTCACGCCCATAGCAACCGGCCCAGGCTGTAGGCCTTTACCTTGTTTTCAGCAAACATTCAGTGATCTCACTGTCCTTGGCATTTTCTGAAGCTACAGTGAAGCCTGATGCCTTGGGGGAACTGCCAGTCTGCACCATGTCTAGAAGATGAGTTGCATGTTACGGGATGGCAGGTTGTGAGGGAGAGGAGCCATATTGCAGACACAGTGACCGCCTGCCCTTCTTCCTTGTCAACAGTGCACACTGAGTTTGGGAGAGGGGATGGGCCCAGGTCCAGAGTGAATACTAATGTGTAAGCTAGGAGTTAGCAAACTTGTTTTATTTTTTTATTTTTTTAAATTTTTTTGGTGGGGGGTAAACTTGTTTTATAAAGGGCCAGGTGAAGGTAAATATTTTAGGCCTTATGGGCCATATGGTCTTTGTTAGATAGAGCTCTTTCTAGTGTGACAGCAGTCATAGGTCATCCATAAACAAATGATCGGCTGTGCTCCAATAAAACTTTATGGACAAAAACAATCAGTGGGCTAGATCTGGTCTGTGGGCCATGTTTGCCAGCCAGTTCCTGATAATGCCAATCCCAGACCACTGCCATTGTTGACCTAAGCCAAATAGGGAACTACTTCCAGATTTCTTGTTATATGAAGGAGGGGAAATTGCACTTTTTTAATGTCTTATTGTTCAAATTATAGGCCTTAAATCAACAGAATGGGCACCATGTGGGAGTTTGTTAGAAATGCAAAACCTCAGGCCCCTCCTCAGGCCTCCTAAATTAGAATGTGCATTTTAATAAGAGACTCCAGTGATTGGAAGATACACTATAGCTTGAGAAATGCTGGTTGAAGCCACTGTTAATTGAACGTTCTATTCCTTGCAGGTGAAAGCATCCTTAACTTACACCAATAAGCAGGGACCATATCAGGAACAAACTTATATACTTTACTAAGGATTTTGGTTTTGTCCTGAAGGAAATTAAGATGTTTTAGGCAGGGAGTTAGATGATAAGTTTTTTGCATTTGTCTCGTTTCTCTTATGAAACAATAAACTCCTAAAAATCCAAGCATGTGCCAAAGAAATACTCCTGTTATTTACCCTATGCTACAAGGCCAGCCAGGTAGACCCTCCACTACCGACCCACCGTCCTATGGAATTCAAAAGCAACTTCTTCTGTAAGACCTCCTGCCCATAACCTACCACTCCAGGGTTCAGAAGGATTCTCTACTTCTGGTATATCCTTGGAACTTAAAAGTGGCTGCTGGGTGGAACTCCATTATAACTGTGGGGAACCTGAGTCTAGAAAGTTTTTATCGTAGTTATATTCAGCACTGCCACCACCAAGCTTGGTCCATTGACTTTCTGAATATGTACTCACCTCTCCTGTAAGACTATAAACTACTTCAGTGGCAGCAATCAACTTTTAGGATTTTTGCATTCCTTCCACAAGCTAACAATTAGAGTCAAAGGATCTAAACATTATCAACTCCTTTGCAAGAGAGGTCTTTTTATATTCTTTACGTTTAGGCTCTAACACAACCCAGGAATGCTTTTATAAAGAATTAAACACAAACATTTGCTTTTAGAGCTGCCCTACTTATCAAGTCACCACATCCTCCTGTGGTTTGTTTATGAAGAGCTAAAACCCAAACACACACCACCTCTAGCCCAGTTACGCAGAGTGTGTGTGTGTGCTCACACTTAAGTAGCACGTCATAGTAAGCCCTTTAGAAACGGTATCTCATTTAATCCATAAAAGACCCTAGAAAGAGGTAAATTAGTACTCTCATATTACTGACGAAGAAACGGAGATAGAGTATCGATGTACCTAGCTTAAGATCAGCTAGAAATTTAGTGGTTGTCAGAGGGGGGTTAGAATCCAAACCCAGAGTCTGGTTCTTGAGTCTGTGCTCTGAACCAAAAAGCCGTGTTCCCATGAACAGAGTTCTGGCACATCAAAGGCCAACCTCTCATTGCCCTATTTTCTTTCCACCTGCAGGCATCTTCAACGAGGCTTTTCATGTGACAAATAATTTATCCTAAGCCCAGGTACACTGCAAATAAAGTGTGAGAGCCACTCATTCTATGGGCAAGTTCTGTGACAATTTCTATATTCAAAGCCCTTCCCCAGTAGGAGCTAATTATTTCATCTATGATTATTAAGACTGGGGAAATACCTTTACAATCAAATTAGGAGGGATTACTCTTTCTCTTGGCAGTTAGAGTAAAAAGATTTTCTCCATAATTTCAGAGACTACAGGAAAGATTGTGGAAGGAGTGCCTGTAAATATGATCTTATTAATCTATCTAAATTCCAGAGGCTTTATTTCAAAGCCTATGACCATTTCTAAACAGCTAAAGTAAAGCACAAAACAACACTTCGGTGACACTTGGGAGCATAGACAGCCGGGTGGATCTCTTGAAGCCTAAAGGTGGTGGTTTATCTTCAGATTATTCTGATCATCTGTCCCAATCCCTATAAGAATTCAACTCTTATTTTCCCCGGGCGCTGCCATTTTCTAAACCAAGAAGACCCCTGAAGAGACACAGATCATCTCCGACAAAGGCTTTTCTTTTCCAAGGGATTACAGCTATGGCTTCGTGCTGAACAAGTTGACACCAGAGGACTGGCTTGTGTATGCCTTCTGATTTTGTAACTGTTCCTAGCGATTTCTTTTTCTCTCCTGACGTCCTTTTTGGCCTTTTCTCCACTTTTTCTCTTGTCTCTTTTTTCTTTCTTGTCTTTTTGTTCCTCTTCTGCCATCACCCCATTGTTCAGACTGGGAACCCAGAACTATCCTCCTCTAACTACAATAAATAAGAGCGCCTGGGCGGTGCAGTCAGGTAAGCATCCAGCTCTTGATTTCACCTGGGCTTGTGATCTCAGGCTTGAGCCCTGCATCGTGCCCCCTCATCAAGCCTCATGCTCAGCTCGGAGTCGGCTTGAGATTCTCTCTTCCTCTGCCCCTCCTGCTCGTGCTCTCTCTCTCTCTTGCTCTAAAATAAATAAATAAATCTTCAAAATAAAATAAAATAAATGCTATAAAATAAAGTAAAATAATATGCAATTCTGCAGATTATACCTTCAAAACAGATCTCAAAGCCAATTCCCTTTTTAATCACCACTCTGCTCCAGTCCAGCATTTCCCTGTGTGAATGTCAACCCCAGAGACAGACACCTGGTGATACCACCCGGATGACTGTAGTGGCTTTTCAATTCAACTCCTGCCCAGCCATCCATTCTTCATACAAAAGTCAAAGTGGCCTAAACCACTGCATTGTTTAAATCCTCCCAAGGCCTCCAGTCGGCCTCAGAACACCCTCCAACCCCACACGGGATCTGGATTTTCCCCAGCCTCCCCGACACCTCTCACTGCATGCTAGCCAGACCAAGCTTCCGACTGCTCCTCCAATGGGCCAAATTCTTCTCCATCACACAGACTCCATCCTCAGCTTTCAGCTCTGCCAAGAAATCCTCCCACCCACCTACCCACCCATCACCTCATTTAGGTCTTAGCTCAAACATTACTTCCTCAAGAGGCCTTTCTAAACTTACACACTAGTTTCCTATGCTCCTCAGCCCTGTTCCCCTGAATTTTTCATAGAATTCCTTTGTGTTTGTACGTTTATGTATTTATCTCTTGCCTCTCACCATAGATGGTAACCACCATAAGGTCATGGACCATAACATTTTGGTTGATGACTTAGAGCTGGGTCAGGTCTATGGTAAGCAAGTCCTTGGTTATTATTTGTTGAATAAGTAAATCAACATAATCCGCAATACATGCACATCTCATGAAATACAAAATGGGTGTCTCTTTGGAAAACAAAAGAAAAAGCTCATGGATTCTCAAAGATACACAATAATGTAGTGGCGAGGTCTAGTGGGCCAACCCACACATTAATACAAGACTTGCTTCTGTGAAATGAATAATAGAAATGGAAATATCAATATATTTGGGGGCCATGTGTCAAAATTACTTTGCAAAAGGATGTCAATATACATACCAGGATCTAGTGTAAACAACAAACACAAACTTTCTCGTGATGATTTGCTCCAGCAATGTCACATACTTGCGCTCCAGCGACATAATCCAGTTCTTCCACGCTATTGGTTGAGCAGCAGCAAGTATGAGATATCTCCCCTCCCAGACCCAGGACATGAGTTTGCTCTAGCCTAGGAAAATTGCCTACATGTCAGGGGTACTCTTATGTTCACAATCATTACAGCCCGAACATTGGACAACTCATACTCTGGTTACCAGTATCTAGAACAAAACAGTTTCATGCATAAAGTTAACGTTAATTTCATCTACTTGTTTACATATAGACCTGCTAGTGGTTAAAAAGCAGAATATTAAAATCCTAGACCTCAAATTAACCCTTTATACCAGCCCAAATAACACTTCCCGTAGCATTCTTCAATATTGTTATTTTTCAACGCACATTTCCTAAGTACTTTTATATCTCTAATGTCATCTGATCTTTGAGGCAGGTCTTATTACCCCGACTTTACTGCTTGTAGTGGTTAATAAACTATTATAAGCGGCAAACCAACCCATTTATACTGTTTTATGATTCTCGGCTGGGACTCTGAATACCCTATTTTCCCGGCATCATCTCCCTGTGGGGTTCTGCCCAAAGCGACCCTGGGGAGAGGCGGGAAGGCAGGAGTGGGGAGACGGGACTTGACCCTCCTGGTTTGGTGCTTGCCCTTGGCAGCACCAGGGGCTCTTCATTCAGGTAGCGCCCCTTCAAGCCAGCCTCCTGCCCCTTCTGCCGACCCAGGCGGCGTCCCGTTCCCACTCGCCAACATCAGCGGCCTCTTGAAATGCCACTTCAGGATTCTCCAAAGTGTCTTATTCACTTAAGACAGGGTCATACCGCAGCAGTTTTTCGATATGTATTAAGTGGGTATCTAATACAATTATTGCTCAAAGCGGGAATAAAACATTCACACCGTGTGTTTACAACCATGTAATGAACCTGTGCGGAGATGGATGTCTGCTTGTAATGTGACGACAGAGTGGCCTGCGCGCCAGACAGGGCTTCAGGACCCAGTCCCGCTTCTTCCGCGGAGAGCTGGAGATGCCAAAAATCACCCACCGCTTTTCTCCGCGAAAACGACTAAGAGATTTTGCCCATACGGCCCGTGAGCGTACATGAGGGTGTTGGAATAGCATAGCCGTCCTCAGATGCTCCCAGATGAACTGACAAGAGCACGGAGTTAAGGTGAAGATTTAAAAGACAATTGTGGGTTTTGCAAAATATGTCCCTAGACCTCTAAGGGTCTGTGAGTCCCAATTTTATTTATTAAATGCTTGTGCAGTGCTTACCCTGTTAGCACTGTTCTAAGCACTTTACAACTCTTAGCTTAGTTAATCCTCATAACAATGACATGAGGTAGGAACCACTAGCATCACTTTCCCAGTGCACCCCCCTCCCCGCGCCCCCTCCCCCGTGTCCGCTTCTCCAGCAACCCCTCCCCATGTATGCTCCTCCCCACACGCCCCCCAATACTCCTCTCTGTTTAGTCCTGTGGTGGGGGGGGGCTGAAAGACAGCAAAAGCGTGAGCTTAAAAACCTGACCTAGTTTCCAGTGACTCCTGGCATGAATAGCTCCCTTCCTAGGTGAGTTTGGGTAGGTTAAGTTTCAGTTCCTTCCTCAGTAAAATGATACCAACTTCTCCTTCCCAATTTTCTGCTCCCGCAGTTCCTGGCAGCTTGGTCCACAGGGGCTGAGGAATAAAGCCTGGGATTCATCGCGGACTCCTCTCTCACCCCCACACCCCATCCAGGGGCAAATCCTGTTGGCTCTACTGCCCAGATATCCAGAATCTCATCACTTCTCACCACCTCTGCTGCTCCCACCTGGGGCTGCGTGTCAGAGTCATCTTTTGCCCCGGTCACTGCAGTTGTCTCCCCGATGGCCTCCGCGCTCTGCCGCTACTCCTGTCCCCGCTTCGCAGCCAGACTGATCATGTTAAAAGGTGAATCCAGCCACTCCCTTAACCCAAACCTTCCAGTGGAAACCATTTTAGCATAAAAGCCAAAGGTGTTACCAGGCCGTGCAGGGCCTCTGGGCTCACAGTGCTACCTCTCACCTTGTCTCCCGCAGGCCTGCTCACTCCTCTCTGGCCACGCTCGCTGTTCCCAGGGCTCCCCAGTAAAGTTCGCGGCTGGGCTCATGGCCCCTGTGGTTCCTAGGTCTGCAGTAACCTTCCTCAGGATCTCTCCCTGTCTTGCCCTCCTGACTCCTTCCAGTCTGTGCTCAGGTCTTCCCTTCCCGCTCAGACCTTTCCTGACCCCTCTCTTTGAAACCGTCCCCCCCTCCTTTCTGCCCTCTATTTCTGATGCTGTAGCACTTTTCCTCCTTGTCAGGTGGGCAGTTGGTTCACTGCCGTGACAGCCTCTAAGGCCACAACCAGGCAAGCTCTCCTGGAAAGGCTCAGGGGTTGAAGGAAGATAATTGAATCACATGGTTTATTAAATCCATTGAAACTCACACTGAAAGAACGATGGTAAGTCCACACGCTCAACATAGTCAGCAAACGGGGAGAAAAACCACAATATCCGGGTCCACAGCTACAACAACGTTCAGATGTCTGTTTTTCTCTCTCCCGCACCAGCCTTCCCTGATGGTACCCGGACCAGAGTTGAACTTGATCATGGGGTCTCAGCAGACAGAGAAAGTGTCTGACACCAGCATGTGGCCCTGCTGTGGCGTGGTAACCAGCCCGCTGGGCAGCAAGGATTTTGTGTTTTTTTTGCGCAAAGGTCACTTGGAAGCAGAATCCGTTTCCCAGATGTGTGGCCAAATTAAGAACTCATGAATATTGAGCGTCTCGTACATAGTTTAGTGTCGTGAATATCGGGTACCCCGGCCCTGCCATTTCTTCCTGTCTATGCACACGTGCTCTACTTTATCTTTCTAACACACCGCGCCTGTTACTGCTTTACCTATCTATGCTTCAGTTTGAGTTTCATCCATCCCAATTGTTTTCATCTACAGCTGAATGAATATCCTAAACAATATGGCAAATGCACATTACAGCCTTCGAACGTGTCCCATGCTTTACCTGTTTATTTTGTTTATGGTCTGTGTCACCCAACTGGAACCGGAGGTGCCATGAACAGAGATTTTCATCCGCGCTTTTGACCCCTGTGTCCTAGCACCTGGACACGTGCTTGGTACAAAGTAAACACTTAAAAAAATAATGGTGGAAGAATGAATGGAATTCTGAAAACCATGAAGATAAAATTAAATAGCGTATGAACTGCACTGGAATGGGAGGGACCATGAGCTGGAACAGGAAAGGATGGAGAAAGTGAAAGCCACATTCCTCAGCCCTGGTCCTGTCAGATGCCAATCCCTTTCCAAGACGTGCTTGTGGGCGTCCTAGTGCTCATTCTGGAACTGCAGAGCTCACCTCTTCTAGGAACGGTCACATTTGTTTCTGGGCTCTCGAAGCAGCTATTCCTTTGTGCACCCCACTCACAGACTAGTTGTCATCATCGATCTTGAAATAGTTGTTCAATGACTAAACTGTCATGGTTGTACTGACTGAGACTTCAAAACCTTTGCGAGGATGGAGACTTAAAATGACTTCAGTTACTTACTCTGATGAGGTCACGCTTCACTTGACCTGACGTGTAACCGGTAGAGGGCACAACCTCAAGAACCCTGGGCATACCGAGGTCTCAGGCCTTGTGTTAGAATGTTCTGGCTGTTGTAACAAAATACTACAGACGGGGTGGCTTATGTATTTCTCACAGTTCCGGAGGCTGGGAAGTTCAAGATCAAGGTGCTGACTGATAGGGTTCTGGCGAGGACTCTCTTCCTGGTGAGGGTCTCCTCCTTACTTTGTGCTCACATGGCCTTTCCTCTGCGTGTGTAGGGAGAGCTCTCTCCCTCTTCCTATAAGACCAGCAGCCCTATTGGATGAAGGCCCCACCCATATGATCTCATGTAACCTTAATTACCTCCTAAAGACTGTCTCCAAATACAGTCACGCTGGGAGTTGAACGGGCTTCACCATAGGAATGGGGGGAGGGGGGCGGTACAGAGTTCAGTCCATACAAGGCCTGATTTCTGCCCAGCAAAATATCTTTTTTAATGTTAGTTATCAACTTAACATATGATACGTTTCCTAAGAAATCCACATTTAATCTTTTGCTCCTCCTGTCCGGCCTCACCCATTTCACTCACCCACCTCCTGTAGCTATGTAAGTTTTGACCCTTGGCCTATTGGTTTAACCAGTAGCTTGATTTTTCCAAACCAAAATTTAGGACATACGGCATCATGAGTATGAATGTGCTTATGGAAGAATAGGACAAAATGCCTGAAGTTAGGATTGTTCTGGAAAAGCATGGCTATAAGTATGATGATGATGATAAATGACTTAATTCTCTGTATTTATGCCCCACTGGTTTGGGGAGACCTTAATTTAGCTTGTTGTTTAATGCCCCTCACACTTGACCAAAATCTACTTGTTGATTTAAATTTTTGGATAGTGAGGAGCTTATCGGTATTGGGCTATAGAAAATACACAGGCTGAAAACAAACAGCTCTCCACAGCAGAATTCTGTTAGGTTTCTTTGGCCATAACCCAAAGCAAGAGATTTTACCTTAGAACTTTGTACACAGGGATGCACTCTGATCTATTCTATTCTTTTTTTTTTTTTTAGTTTCAGAGGTAGAATTTCGTGACTCGTCAATTGCAGATTGACCCAATGCTCATTCCATCAAGTGCCCTCCTTAATGCCCATCACCCAGTTACCCCATCACCCCACCCCCCTCCCCTCCAGCAGCCCTCTGTTTGTTTCTTATAGTTAAGAATCTCTTATAGTTTGTCTCCATTCTACCCTTTTCTTCCACAATGCTTGTTATGGCCTACATAGTTGATTTCAAAAACAGGAACCAACTGTGACTTGTATTTTGAAAGACACTGTTCTAGTGGACCAGTCCACTAGGGTTTGGTTTCCTTTCTCTTAAGAAATATTTTGGTTAACCTGAAGATTTTTCTATTTTTTTTTTAATTTGGTCATCCTGATATGACCAAATGTCATTTGAGAGCGAGAGAGAGCATAAGCAGGGAGGAGGGTCAGAGGGAAAGGGAGAAGCAGACTCCCTGGACGCTGAGATCATGACCTGAGCGGAAGGCAGACGCTCAACCAACTGAGCCACCCAGGTGCCCCTTTCTGCTTATTGTTAAAATACATATAGATACTAGTTTTGGCTAGTATCTGGAGAACATAATTTCATCCTCTTCGAAACATATCTCCCGATACTTTTTTGGTCCCAGATAAGAAATTTTCAGAACTGGAAGGAACTGCAGTGGTCAGGGCAGTATACATCACTCAGATACTAGTACTCCTATGAAAGTTCCCAGTGTTTGGTAATAGGAGTCCTAGGCAGGCAAATCACAAAAACGGCTCTTTCTGTCTTTTCACTTCTTTGTCTTTGACTTAGTTTGCTAACTGCCTATTTGCCAAGATCTCATTCTCCTTTGAAAAGCTTGCAGTATGGTTTTCGTTTTATATTGTTTCTCATTTCCTCCCCGATTTTTCCAGGTCACAGTACCACCGTCAACTTGGTGATTGTGATTTGAGGTCACCAAAAGAGGCTTAATCTAGAGAGGGCGGGGAGAAAATCCCAATATTTTATTACACACCTCAAATTGCTTTCTGATGACAAGGAGAGCTTCAGAGGAGCTCAAGGAACTAGCAGAATTTTCAGTGGACTCAACGCCCCAGAGAAGTAAGGTTGAATCCACTAGTTGGTGGAGAAAGATGGATCACGTGCTGCCACCTATGGGTGGCACTATGAAACAGCAGCGTTTAAGTGTGGGCAATTTTCAATGCCACTTGTCTTTACAGAATCTTGTTTTGGAGGGGACTGAAGTGAGTTTGACTTATTCTCCAATATTTTATTTCTCAGGCAGCTTGGCTGCAAGTTAAAGCATCTGTGGATGGGAATGACCCATCTTTCATCCTCAAGAAGCCCTTCTGAAAAGTAGACCAAAGAGAAGGGGGAATTCCCACTCCGTCTCATTACTGTCCAAACCGACATACTTCCCCTTCAGGATGGTTTGAGGGGAGGCGGGACTGTCTGCTTCTGTCAGAGGGATTTCAAAGAACATACTGTTCCCATCCTTTAGATCTCTCGGATTGCTTCATGGGTCTCCTGAGATGACCAAATGTTATGTGCAAAGGGCAACTTTAAAGCAAAACAAAATATTTCCGCCCTGTTTGGAAGCCTGTTGAGTCTAAATGTACACCATTGTGAATAGGTTTATTTATTGGTGAAGAAAACCGGATATCAGGGCCCTACTGCTTCCATATTTAAAGGATCCCTGTTCATTAAAAAAAAAATACATACCTAAGTAGAGTTAACAAAATTATGTATCTAAAATGTTTACACTGGAAAATCATTAACATTTTTATGGAAAAACGCAATGCAGTTTGTGTTAATCATTGCAAGTATGTATGTAAGTGTAAGATTTATTTAAAATATTGATTCATAAAGCACTATAGCAATGGAATGAGCTACTATTGCCATGGCACACAAATTTAAAGCAGAGGGCTAAGCATTCAACTCAATACAAGGATATATTAGTGAACAAAGCAGACTCTAGAGCATACATTATAGTGGGGATCGGGGTAGGGGAGATACATAGTGGATAAATTAAGTTAAATAAATATATATATATATATATATATATATATATGGCATAGGAAGTAAGTGCTGTAGGAAAAAAAAGATGTAAGGAATGGAGATGGACATTGTGTGTGGGGTGGAGGGTTGTATTTTTGAGTTGGGTGGTCAAGGTACACTTTGTGGAGCTGACATCTGTGCAGTGACTTGCAGTTGCTGAAAAGTTAGTCACGTGGGTATGAGAAGGAACATTCCAGTCAGGAAAACAAGCAGCTTCTGCAAAGGCCCTGAGGCAGGTGTGTTCTGAGGTGGGGGGAGTTGGAACCTAAGAGGAAATGAAGCTGGACAGGAAATGCTGGGAGGGTGGCTTGGCCATGGCTCATGGGCTTTTACTTTCTTACTTTGGCTTTTATTCTTGAGTGCAGTGGGGAATCACTGAAGGTTTTGAGCAAATGAGGAATGCGATCCCTTAGAGTTTTGAAAAGAATGATACTAGCTGCTAGTGTGAAAACAGGGCTTTGGGCGTGAGGGCAGAAGCCAGGGGAATGGTTAAGAGACTCGTGGAGTAGCCCAAGGGGGGGAACGCTGGGCTTGCCTGGGCTCACAGGGGAGGTGATGAGAAGATACCCGACTCTGGATATAATCTGAAGATGGAACCAGCAAGGTTTATGGCTAGATCTGTTTTGAGAAGTGAGAAAGAGGGAGATTGGGGATGACCCAAGGCCGTTAGCCTGAGCACTGGAAGGTTGAGTTGGCATCAACTGAAATGGGGAGGACTGAGCATAAAGTAAGTTCCAGAAAGATATAACAGCTTCTCTTGGTCCTTTCAGGGGATCTCAGAGTCTGGATATGCAACCTCCTTGGGTCATACAATCAAGAGTCTAAATTTACAGCTTTTGGGGGCGCCTGGGTGGCTCAGTTGGTTAAGAATCTGCCTTCGGTTCCAGGTCGTGATCCCAGGGTCCTGGGATCGAGTTCCGCATTGGGCCTGCTTCTCCCTCTGCCTCTCCCTCTCCCTCTCTCTCTCTCTCATGAATAAATAAATAAAATCTTAAAAAAAATAAATTTACAACTTTCTGACTGCGAAGGCTTCCTCAGTTCAAAGGCCTTCCTAAGCCCACCTTCACAGAAAGTTTCCCCGGTTCCGCCACAGCTAACAAGTGTCCTTCTTAGACTCCTTCCTACTTTGTACTTCTCCAGTGTGCATTTTAGTGATGCTTTTATACCTGTGTGATTATTCACTTAATTACTATTGCCCCTACAAGGCCCTAAGTGCCATGCATGTGGGGGCTTCCAATCCTAGTTGCACCTGCTAAACAGGTCTGGCATGTGATAGTTTTCCAATAAATATTAAAGAAAGAATAAATCATAGTGAGATTTTAGGGGCCTTACAAGACCCTCGGGAGCCTATAATTTGGAATCCCTTGGAATTGCCTAACTTTACCCTGGGTTTATTTAACTACCTAGAACACTTTAGGTCATGGATTTTTAGGTGCTCAACACAGGCATTAGCAAAGTGGGCCTGTTCTAAGAGGCAGCTATTCGGAGCCAGGGAAAGCACAGGGCCTGGGTGCTTACATCCTGAAGGAGCCAGTTTGCTTTGCCTGCCTCGCGTGTGTGCCTGATGAGTTGGTCCCATGCGCTTGCTCTCATTCCTTCTCCCTCAGTGCGGTCTGGATGAAGGCACACGGGCCCTTCCGCTGTGGAGGCATCAAGGGGGTAGGGCACTAGCCGCCTCTGCCCTCCACCAGCACTCCAGGCCCCTGCTCCTCGGGCAACAACGGACCTGGCTAGGACTCCAGGTCACTTTGTCTCCCTACCATGGATCTGGGAGCCAAAGAGATGGGAGGTCTACAGACTTCAATAAGGAATGTACAGTGTCAAGAATACTTTCTCAGTTGTGACAGCCAAACACGTCTCCACATTGCTAACTGTCATGACGGTGGGGTAGGGAGATAACACCAGCCCCAGGTGAGCGCCCTGGTCTAATGTGTGTCTGTATTTTGTAGAAGGCCGTTTGACTTCTGCCCTGAAGGCCTCATGCTCTCGCCCTTCCCCTGACCCATCTCCTCAAGTAACCCTGTTCTGTCTATGATGAGTTTTGGACTGATGGGAAGGCCGGTGCCGGCCTCTCCCTCCACCAACTACTTCAACCTGTAGCCCTTGAAGCTGCCCATGTAATCACTGACATGTGCACCCCGGCTTTCTGACGGGTTTTTGATGTGGGGGTAGTGCTGCTTTTTTATACACTGTCTGAACCTTCACCCACTTAATCATGTTTTTATTGTCTGTATTCAGTATTTCCCTTGTTAACTTAAGAAATGGTTTTTGTTGATTATAATACTGATGATGGAAAATTCAAAAAAAGTTGTTAGATGCCAAAATAATCTTTGGCAGAAAATCCTGGGAAACTCCCGGACGAGTGGGAAAATTACTGGGTTTTGTATGATATGACAAGCCTTCATGATTCCTAGGAAGGGAGTTGTTAGCCGGGCTGCAAATGGGGAAACTGATGAAACAAAATGTGTTAAGAAATGTTCTATAAAGTGTGTGGTTCAGTAGAGATAGAAACAGATCTCGGTTTTCCACACTATAACCGGAGAAATGGGAGCTCAGAGAAAGCCTGAGCCTGAGGGTCCTCAAGAAATCAACGTAAGTCCCTCACCCAGGAAATAACAAAACAGAAGGCCAAGAGAAGAGCTGCTTTGCTCAAGGGAGGTAAATAGCATCAGAGCCTAGATTTGAACTCAGATCTCCCGATGCTGTTCTGACGTGTGATGATGTTTCCTCAAATCCACAGCAAAATGAGAAAAATCCAGACAATTTAGGAAAGTTTTTGCAAATGTGAATTAGTTACAATTTAAAAACTGTTCTTTATCTTGACATTTATGCTTTTCTGGCCCTCTACTTGTGCGTGTGTGTGTGTGTGTGTGTGTGTGTGTGTGTGTGTGACAGAGAGGGAGAGAGAGAGAATGTTGTCTCTACTAATAAATAGTGGCTCTCCATGTATTTGGAGTTTTGGGGGTTTTCTTAATTCCCTTATTTTTGGCAATTCCAAAGCAATTTACCACACCACCCCTTGAAGACAACAACAACAACAAAAATCTGGGAAGCACTGATACAGAGTCCTTGTATCCAAAGAACAACACAGAGTTTCTTAGATTTTCCTAGCAAGCAGGGCAGGTGCACAGGCCTCTTAGGTGAAAGAAGACAGAGACCCCCCAAGTGGGCAATCCCTATAAACATTGACTACTGCTGAACAACCCAGACCAGGGTCTCTCTGGAATTGCTCTTCTTCCTACCTTCACTCTCCCTCAGTGAATCAGAACTTTCTGGAGTCCTTGGGCAAGACTCCTGACATCGTACCCCCCCGGGTCACCAAGGTGGCTGTATAAGGTCTGACCAGACTCCTCCGTGTATCTGTCTGGAGTGGATGGGGGTTGGACTCCAACCCACCCCTTGTTCTTTCTGGCTCTGTTTACTCTAGAATGCAAAACTTTTAGGATATTCGTTCTCCAATTTTCTTAAGCTCTCTGCTTGAGAAAAGAATACCAAGATCCAAGGAAAAACTTTTTGATCGTTATAGAAGTTGGACTGAAACTGCTCCTTTGCCTCTTTAGCCTCTAGCTCATTCCTGCCCCTAGGAAATGGGGGCCCAAATTACTAGAAAAGCTTCCTCCGGTTTGACGCCCCACCGACATGTCTTGGTATACCAGTTTGACCAGACTATTCAGATTCCACATTTACATCTTAACAGAGGTTTCTGAAAATGCCAAGTAATTAATCTGAAAAGGTGAATGAAATTGCAGGCTTGCCCCCCACCCCCCTCCACATTTAGTTGGGGGTTGGTGCACCCTAAACCTGGGAGTGCCCTTCGAATCACGTGGCCTCAGCAGCTGCCAAGCAGCACAGAAGGGAGGATATGAAAGGTTTTAAAAGAGGAAGAAGACAGCGGCATGTCTCAGAGATCTGCAAGTTTCCAAAGGAAAAGGAAACTGGAAAAGGAAAGAAATACATGCTCAACATTGACCTGTATATTCTCATCATCGACTCGAATTTCTTTACATCCATCCCACTGGGTGAGGGGCCCCAGAACTCTATCCCAGGTAGACTACTGCAATGAAGTTACATCGGGGCAAGGGTGAAGCTGCCTTTACATACCGAGGATTTCTGGGACTGTTGCTAGTGGTCTGGTGTGAGCCCCACCCCCACCCGCCGGAAAGATGGCAAGCCCAGGAAGCTGCAGCTGCAGAGAGGAGAGCAGGGAGCTAGCAATGATCCAGCCGCCCTGGGAGAGGCCATGCTTAGAAGCCGTGCATGTGTGTTCTCATTTCATAGTCACAGCAATCCCATGTTGGGAGGAGTATTACCCTCACTTCACAGATAAGGAAACAACTGTGCAGAGAAGTTAGGTAACTTGCCCCGATCACAGGGCTGAGAAGGGACAGAACCCACATGCCAACCCAGATTCACCTGTGTCTGATCTCTGCACAAGCTGCAGCACATCGGGTGGTCCGATGCTTTTGGGGATTAGCAAGGGGACTGTGGTTTCTGAGCCATGATGGGACACAGAGAGAATCTAAGGGACAGAGGAAAAAAAAAAAAAGAAGACAAGTAGAGTCACTAACAGCACACGGGACTGCATTAACTGTGGTACCAGGCTCCCTGCAGGCCCGTCTCTTCAGCTCCCTGCTAAAGAGTCGTGTCGGGCAGCAGAGGCACTTTAGGAAGGACAGGAATTCGTATTCAATAAAAAAATCAACTTAGACTCAGGATGGCAATGCTCCATTGGAGCTGATACAAAGGTGGACATTTGATGAGTCTGTATTTCTAACAGTTTCTGGAGTCAAGAAACATTCAGTTGACTCCTCCTTTCATTTCAGATCATTAATATTAACTGACGTCAGATATATATATATATGTTTAAAGATAGAAAAAAGTGATACTTAAAGAGGCAAAAATAATCTCAACATTTTTAAAAAAGACATCAGATCTTTGGGAGCCAACATGTGCAATTTTGTGACAGCTTCAGGAAATCCGCTGGCTTCTGCCTTGGATCTGAAGATTGTTTACATTCCAGTGGAATTCCTGGGAAAGTCCAGAGCTCTCTGTGCTTTGAAAACAATGGCTTATAGAGATCAAGATCAACCTCCCAACTGCAGCCACCAGGCAGGGGGCCTGGCTAAGAGGGTCCTGGACAGAGGAGCCAGAACTGAATTCTTCAGGAGCCAGGCTGGTTGGCTCAGGTATGCAGACTCTCGCCCACTGAGCCACACGAGGTTCAGAACAAGATTGCTGCTACACCCCTTGTCATCAATAGCAATTAATAGCAACAGCAATTTCTACAAATTTTCAGAATCGCAGCCATTCCCGGGACAGGCTAGATACCTCTAAGGTGTGGCTACCTTTTTGTTCCCTAATGAGTCATGGAAATAGAGTCAACCATAATTCGCCTTCAGCTGTACTAAATCCTTCCAAATACAGAGCAGGAAACGGAGGAGTTTAATCAATTTTCTTAAACGATATAGTTGGAATCAAGCTTTGAAATTAATGAAGCTCTATACTGTGTGTAGGGAAAGAACGACATCTAAACTCACAGTTTCTGTTAGTAAAGGAGGGATGGATCGGGGAGTAGGTCTATCCTTCACTTTCGTTCAGTTATGATATATTTATATAGTTTAGGGAACCTGATTTTCCGTGTAATTTTAATTGTAACTCTGAGAGGCCAAATAGGGAAATATCATCCCTCATGCCAGGGCTGATTTAGGGATGGTCTGGTCAAGCAGACGGAAGGGAAGTTTGCTGTGGGGCTTACGGATATTTCTGGGAATGATTTTTCTTCCCCAAAGATTGTCGTCTGTGGATGCAGGGCCTGGAAGTGGAGGCTAGCCTGTGGACACACTGAAGCCATCAGAGAAGAGAGGTGGGGGAAGAAAACCGAGACCCTGAGGACGTTGTTGAGCTACTGAAAAACCAAAGTCGACCAATAAGCCAGCTAGTAAAATTACTGATGAAACCAGCGGAGTTAGATTTTCTAATACTTGCCATGGAAAGCATCCTTTAAAGATATTTGAAGATCTAGTGGCAGGTCATTACTAGAGTTTCCATCTAAGGACTTCTATTTCCTCTCAGGCAAGTGGGAGGGGGCCGTGGGAGATTTGAAGGAGGTAAAGAATCCCCAAAACAGCGCCTTAAGGAAAAGCAGGAGTGCTGAGAACCTTCATTGCTCAGGTCACCTTCCCGCGGGTGTGCTTAGCAGCCCCAGAACAGCCCTGGAGAAGACAGATCATTACAGGCAATGAGGTGTGGGGTCCTTCCAGGTGGGTGCTTCTCCTTGCCTTTCTTTCTCTTTATTATCTTCCAGACATCAGTTCAGCTCAATGTTAATACATGTCTACCACTTAGGAGGCACTCCTAAGTTTCTGTAAAAATAGAATATTCTTGTGACTTCCATGTTGGCCCAGAAAATTCAGATCGTCTCCCCCTGGGTCCGTGACTCCATGGCATTAAATGATCTTCAACTGAGAGATTATATGCTGTCAAAATGGAAAAAAAAAAAAAAAAGAGTCACATGAAAAAGAATATGTCTCTGCGGACTACTATTAAATGTCTTCGGGTTAAAAGCAAAGGCATATGATGATCAGATGCTTTAGATTTACTTTTAAAACACAAAACCGCCCAGTGTTGATAAATATATTCATTCATTTCTTCCATACTCCCACACTGAGCGTCCACCATGACATGAGTTCATGTACTAGGAACCGCAGACTTGCCTTTTGGAATTCAAATGGAGCAATCAGTTTAAAGCTAATGTTTACAGCAAAATCCAGAATTTACCCATGGCAAAGGGAACTATAAGGGGAGTTCCAGATCCTCTTTGGATCAGAGGTGGGATAGCTCTGGTACGTGGCAAGGGAGGTTTTCACAGGAGTTCCTAGTAGACATTTTCCAGGCGGGAAGCGGGGCAGCACATTTCATGCACAGCAGAAGCCTGCCTGAAGGCCACGGGCCTGGAGCAGCCTGGTCTGTTTGGGTTGCTGCTAATAGTGTTCTGGGCCTGGAGCTGGGAGGAGAGTTTAGGAGGATTGGTGGTTGAAGGTCAGGACCATTTAAGAATTTGGATTCTACTGGAAAGAGGGAGCCACTGAGGAGCTAAAGAAGGCAAATAATGCAATCAGATTGATTTCTTAGAAAAACAGCCTGTGATAGTGCACAGAGCTGGAGTGGAGAGTCTGAAGAGTGAGTGAAAATGGGGAAGGAAGCATTTTGACCCGTGAGATAGGCATTCTGACAGGAATGGAATTCACAGTTTAAAATAGAATAGGGCCTGGTATTTGAGGAACAGAATCTATAGATCATCACATTTGGCTTCACAAGTTCAAAGCTTATTTCTGAATCCTTCGTCAAGTGAGAGTCGGCCTTGTGCTTTCTTGGACTGCCGATGTCTTACAGAAATACAGTCCAGTGACCAAAAGAAATTTTTGAAAGATGACGTTTATCCTTGAGTGGTTCTAAAAAACAAAAAAACTGAAAAGGATCCACATACACAACCACAACCACTCCTACAACAATTCTCTTTCCTCTGAAACACACCTCCCACACACTCTGCCTGCCTTCATGATGTACCGAATCTCTCAGCCCTTTGCCCCAAGTGGCTCGTCACTACCACCCATTCCTCGCATCTGCATCTATCACTTCCCCTATCAGAGAGATCTCATTTTTGAGCGGGGGGGGGGGGAATGGGGAGGGAAGGGACGGCATCAGTGATGACTGGATCTTCTTTGGTGGGCTGGAGAAGGGGAGAAGGCTGGGGTTGTTCACAGATTAATGATTTTTGAGGCATCGTGGCACTTTCTCTCTAAACTCATTATTGATTAGCCAGGACTCAATCATCAATTTGAAATAAAAATTGAAACAGTTATCTGGGTACTTCTGGAAAAAAGTAGAGGTTTCCACTTTGATCATTCATCATTGTTATTTTTCTTCTTCTTTTCTTAAATAGACTTTATTTTCTAGAGCAGTTTTAAGTTCACAGCACATTTATTTTAACAGAGTAAAAATGACCACTCAGTGTTCAGGAAAGTTCTGACTTAAGCAAAACCTTGCTACAGAAGATTTTATGGGTCACAAAATTTCCTAGAAAACACACTGTGAAAATGACCTTGGTGCTACCCTATGGGCTTTATTGGATTCATTGACAGGATGATGATTGTGCAGTTTGAAGTTAAGATTTATTGAGCTTTAAATCTGTGTCAGTCCTGTTCCAAGGGCTCTACTTGTATGAATTCACTTAATCCTCACAACCACCCAATTACTCTCACCACTTTGTAGCTGAAAAACTAGGGAACTCAGCTAGTAAGTGGTGGAATTAGTGAGGGCTCGAATCCAGGCTATTGGACTCCAAAACCCAGTTTTAACTACTCACTTTTGCTGAGCTTGTGCAGAAATGTTGAACTTATATTTCTCTCTGGACATGGTCCCTTGGGTAAAAGTGTAGGGAACATGGGGTCTGTGTATTGAGACGATGTCTAGTTCATGAGGATGACCCATGGGATGGATGGGAAGACCAGAGGTCCTGTATGGTAAATGCAGCTTATAAATCATGTTATCTAGATTCAGAGCATTTCTGTCTTACATGACTTCTGTTAGGTGCTCTTCTAGGAGAGCTTGAGGACTTAGGCCCTGTTTTCTGCATAGATGAGGATGTAAAGGAGAGAATAGTGCTGCCAGAGGTATCATGGTGATAGCAGTGAGGATTAAAAAAAAAATTCCAAGAAGAAGGAACCAGTCAGAGCTAGAGTTCAGTTGCCTCTTTGGACATAGGATTCTTACCCTATTACTAATATTAGAAAACCTGGATGTATTTTTATATCATGACTGGGAGAGGGAGCAGCAGGTTTTTTCCCAAAGGTACAATATAGCAACCGGAAACTAAAAAGGTTTTGTGCAATGAAAAATAAGGCCTACAGCTACTGAGCCATGAGACTCTCAATTTCTTCTGCTCACTTCCTACCTCTCTTCAGGGCATTCATGTTAATATTAAGATTCCTGTTAACACTATCAGTTTCTTCTGTTAATCTTTCCTTTCCTGAGTCACTGGTCCCATACATCACTAGACTCCCCAGTTGGGTGGCCCTTGGGTCTGCATGGCTGATCATAAACTTCCCATAAACCTGGTATAAAGTAAATACTCAATGAATGTTAGTAAATTCATAAGCAACATCAAAGGAAATAATGAGTACAGAACAATCAGCTCAAAATGACTTTCCCAAAGGTTTTCTAAGTATCCTAAACATATCAGGGGGCGGGGAGAAATTTTTCCATCTTTCTCATTGCCAAGGGATTTTCTCCTATAAGCAGCTCATTAGCAGCAGCTTCCCCAACTCTCTGAGACCAAGTAGCAACAAGGGTAGACCAAAGAGCATACACTAAAATAAGAGACAACTTTAATCAGGCATAGGAAGTCCCAGAGTCTTCACTCACCTGGGATAAGGGGACTGAAAATGTCCCCACTCTGATTCCAAAGCATTCCCCTTTGCCTTCATATTTCTTGGAGTGGAATTTCTCAGACATATTTTCACCCACACAGAGATACTGACGTGTGTTCCTGACTTTCTACTTCAGTTATTTCCAAATTAGTTTCCACATTTTTATCGTTGTGAGATACTGTGCTTATCATTCTGCTTCCATCTGTTCTGGCCACCATTTGGCATGGGATGGTGGGGAGTTCCATGCCCATTTCCGACAAGGCCCTGGTGTGCTTCCACGTAAGTTCAGCTGATGAAGCCCTTGAACAAAACATCCCATTTAGCTTTGACCTTTGTCCATTGATTCAATGTGCCTTCCTCTACCTTCCAAAGTTTGAGCATATAAATATTTTCTTATTTTGTAGACATTCCGGCCACCATAGATGAAAGGTCTGTCTCAGTGTTTGTGCTGCCACATAACTATTGAGTTATAATATGCCATTATTGATACTCCCAGACAACACATGAGCTTGGCAGCCAATTGTTGTGGGGGAAAAAAACAAAAACAAATGTGACTCCAAGAGACTAAAGAGTGAATGAAAATGAGGAAGGCACTTTGACCTGTGAGATATGTACACCAATATGAACAAAATTCAATTTTTTAAAAAGATTTTATTTATTTATTTGAGAGAGAGAGAGCAAGGAAGCATGAGCAGGGGGAGAGGAAGAGGGAGAGGGACAAACAGACTCTGAGCTGAGGGAGGAGCCTGACTTGGGGTTCGATCCCAGGACCCCGAAATCATGACCTGAGCGGAAGTCAGATGCTTAACTGACTGAGCCCCAGAATTCAAATTTTAAAAATAAAACAGACCCTGGTATTTTGGAGACAGAGACTGTATAGACCATTACATTTAAAATTGTAAATTCAAGAATTCACTTCTGGATCCTTCACCAAACTGAAGTCTGCCTTGCGTTTCTTGAACTGATGACATTGTTGCAGAAATAGTCTAGTGACCAAAAGAAATTTTTGAACATTTGCTTAAAACTGTAAATTGAGTGGGGGTGGGGTGTGGAGACTTGCCTTAAAGATTTTTGATAGAGAATCTGCAAATTAAAAAAGCTCATTAAAAATCTTAGCTTTGGGGACACTTGGGTGGCTCAGTCGGTTGAGCGTCCGACTCCTGATTTTGGCTCAGTTCATGATCTCAGAGTCCTGAGATCGAGTACCACACTGGGCTCTATGCTCAGCGGGGAGTCTGCTCTAGATTCTCTTCTCCCTCTCCTTCTGCCCACCCCTGCTTGCACTGTCTCTCTCTTTCTCTCTCAAATAAATAAAATCTTAAAAAAAAAAAAACCCTCAGCTTTCTTCAAAGGCTACTTTAGACTGGCATTTAAACATGCAAAACCAAGCATAATTCCTCTTGGAATGACCAGGAAGGATATATAGGAGATATATACCCTTATATATCCTTATATATTTATATATATGATGGATATTATATGTCCAGCAGTGGGTAAGGCCTGACTTAAAACAAATATCCAGAGAAACAAACTTGGGTCAGTAGTGAGGTTTAGAGCAGCCTTATTTCAACAGGCTGTCCCTCAAGACTGAAGAACTTGCCGAGTGATGGGAGCACATGCTCCCCTCCTGTATTTCCTGCTTCCTTCCCTGTCACTTGGGTGATGCACACTTGGGCCAGAAACTGATGAGGATATTTTGTCCAACAGGGAGGCTTCGCTCCAGGCATCTTAGGAGAGGTGGCCTGAACTGTCCAGATCGGAACCACCTCGAAGAAGACACAACAGCAGGTAGAAAACATACCAGAAAATGAGTGAAGACAAAATGAAGTATGTAGTAATGGATGTTTAATGCAAATAACTATCCCCATTCAAACCCAAAAGTAAGGGCATTTTTAACTAGAGGAAGTAAGGAAAGCCAAAGAAGCATTTGAGGAAGTGAAATGTTTCAGCTCAGCCCTGAATCTGGAAATGAAGGAAGACTAGTGATTATGAGGGGCCCGACCCCAAAGGGCCAAACTCACACTGGTCCTTCAACGGTCCAGACATTGTTGAAGGAACCCTGGTTTAACATCTCCATTAAAGTTTTCCACCCAGATTCCTCAGAGTTGAGTTCTCTAGGGTGAGAAAAATTACCCCTGGGATGTAAAAGATGACGATGTTTCAGAACTGGAAGCTAAACGCAAGAAAACCGAAGTATGAGGGGCTGAAAATGTTTTCAATTTTTTTAAGTGTTAATAGTAATTAACACCTGACCCAGATGGAGGAAATGACCGAGGTTGCAAAAGCGGCAGAGGCAAGATGTAGCAATGATGGGGGATTTCTACTCTACAGACAGCTAGATTCAACCAAGCTAAAAGCAGAAGCCTGGAAAGTCTTTGACTTACCTGGCTGGCCATTGAGTCTCCCCAAAGGAACACAAAACTGGGAGAGAAACTTCTACCCTGAATGAATGATGAAAAACGAGTGAGAACAGGTTAGTGAACTGAAGGGAGAGGGGGATGAGCAAAGAGCACAAACATCTTCTGAGTCCTCACCATGTAGCAGAGATCTCTCAAGGCACTTAAAATACATCATCTCACTTATTCATCTTAATGACTCTCTGAGATATCAGATGACTTCATGAGGTAAGGTGTGATTATCTCCACTTAGCCTCAGAGAAATTAAGGAACTGGCCTACAGTCACCCATCTAGTTTGAGCAGGTACAGGCACGGAGCGAAGTCCTGACTCTGAGTTCAAGCCTCCTCCATTACCACGTTGCTTCCTTGAGAAACTTGAGAAAAATTATCCAAGTCCCCTGAAGAGTGTCAGACTTCTAAGCTATATCTGGGAAAGCATTTCTGAAAGAATTCAGTTAAAGGTTGGTGTGAGCCTGGGCGCCTGGGTGGCTCAGATGGTTAAGCGTCTGCCTTCGGCTCAGGTCATGATCCCAGAGTCCTGGGATCGGGTCCCTCATTGGGCTCCCTGCTCCTTGGGAGCCTGCTTCTCCCTCTGCCTCTCTCTCTCTCTCTGTCTCTCATGAATAAATAAATAAAATTTTTTAAAAAAAGGTTGGTGTGAGCCTATAACTTCAATTATAAAATAGAGGCGATGTAAAATGTTTGGGTGACTAATAATCTCTGCAAATAACCCAGTCTAAGTAGAGCTGGAGAGGTCAGCAAAGATGCTAATCTGACTCTTAAGGAACTCAGCTCAGATTTTAGAAGGATATGTAAGAAAGGCAGAAAAGCTCAAAATTAGAGAAACGTACAAGTGAGGTTACATCCAGTATCTGGAATGCTAAAGTTTAGCAGGAACTAAGGCTGGTGAAAAATGCTGAGTTACAAAGTGGGGGGATTTGGGGCTGTGCTCAAAGCAGGAAGTAGAACAAGTAAGGCAAAGCTCTGTTCCAGAGGCAGATGGTGCAATGTCAATAGGAAACTGGGGGAAAAACAAACAGTTCTACTTCAATTTTGTTTCCGTTGTCTTCATCAACGAGAATAATCTTCAGACCTGTAATGTTGACTCACACTTTGGTAAAAGTCTCTTGAAACCCAACTGCCTTAAGTAAGCTTAAGCCTCTTGACCTAGATTAATGAACTGCATGAGAGAAGTTGCCAGAAAGGTCACATTGCTGTATTAATATGAGACAGTGAAGAATGGCTCACTGTCATTCAGGCCTCACAAAAGTGGAGCTCAGCATATGCGATCTTGATTTTCAAAGGGGAGGAAGGTGAAGTCTATGAATCATTGTCCGGCAATCTTGTCCAGGACAGATCAGGAATCAGCGTATATTCACTACAAACAAGCCATGCTGGACTCACCTCATTTATCTGTAGAGTTCTTACTTGAATAGACCAATATAAGGCTGTTGGCAAAGAATATTTATAGCCTTTAATATCCTTGAAGATGAAAAGGAAAACTGGGGGCTGGAATATTATCAAGTAAGCACATTTGTAACTAGTGAGGGACTATAGCTGGGAAAAGCTGCTCATGAAACCATGTCATCCTGGAGAGAGAGCTCTAGGAGCTTTTATCCATAGCCCCATCCTATTAAGCATTTCTGTTTCAATTAATATGGGCCACCTCGCTTCTTCAGTAAAGTTTCAGATTATTGAAGATTGGGAAGGATGACAAACACTAGATGCCAGATTTAGAGTTCAGAAAGAATTTAATGGGCTAGAACAATGAATCCAAGAAGGAAACATGCAATAGGTTCACACTTGGATTCCAAGATGAGTTTCACAGGTATGCATGCGCAAACAGTAGCATATGCAAAGAATACCTTTGGGGATTTGTTGACTCGAATGAAGAGTATGAAGGAGTTGCTGAAACCTCACCTGTCACCTTTGGTTGCATTAATAGAATACAGTACCTGGGACAATAAAGTTAGCACCCTCTCTGCTCAGGTTAGACTGCACTCACAAAGGGTGTTCAGTCCTGGGGTGTACTCTCCAAAAAAGACAGTGACTATTGGGAGCTTGTCCAGAAAAGAGGAATGGAGATAGGAAATGAGAAGCAACTGAAGGAACTGAAAAGGTTTGGCCTGGAGAAGACAAAACAATAAAGAAGAGGGTTTCTTGTCTATCGTCGTAGAAGGGCCAATAGATAGACTTTGTGCTAATTTCAGGAAACACGTTCTAGTAATTATAGACATTCTGCAAACAAATGGGCTGGCTGACGAAGCTGGGTGTTTCCACTCATTCTTACTCTTCAAATACAGGTTGGACAATCACTTGCTGAGGAGGAGGAAGGCACAAGAGATTCTTGTCTGAAGGTTACATCATCCCTGGTGGCTGCTCATCTAGCTTTTTCTTCAGTAGTTTTTGGAAGAGATCACCACCTAATGATATTGCCTACACATTTAAATGAAACATTTTTAGATATTACTCTCACTTTTTAGGTTGCTACAGATCTTAGATAACTGCTCTACTGTTTTTCAGAATTTGGAACTGTCCCTTAGATTGGATCTAAGATGAATTCCTCCCTCTATTTTCTGCTTTAGCTCCTCACTTAGATCACCATCATCTCTTGCCCAAAATACAGCAATTCTTTCCTGAATATTCTCTCCCAGACTTTAGTTTTATGTTCCTTTCAATGTTCACTCTGCACTCTGTCCACAGCATTCATTCTTAAAAACATATTTTTTCAGGTCAGTACCATCTATAAGATCTTTAATGACTCATTTTCTTCAATAAATTCATGGCATAATAAGGTGGGGTAGGAGGGAGGGGCTGCTCTGTAATGAAAGACACTTAAAAGGCCTAACCACAGATTGTAATGTTTGGACCTAGATTGACTATTAACTTGGCACAAACCAACTCCCAGTGTTTTTATACAACATAATAGAAATCTCTGGATTCATTTTTTAGGCTTTTCCTTCCAAGAAACCATCCCATTTTACCATTCCCAATAAGCAATGTAACACACATGTTCTCTATCTTTATAAGCAAAGATGGAGACTGGAAGCACTAATTGAACTCATCCCTCTGACAGATCACTTGAGAACACAGTGGAAGGGGTTACCATCTGCATGGGCCATTGCTCTATAGTGCTCTATCCCAACTTACGACACAGCCTTCTGGTAGAGAAGCAGTACAGCCAACTCTTGATTATCTGCTAGAAGATGGAAGCTGATGCAAATGTAATTGATTGATGAAAACTTGGCCTAGTGTGTTCCACTATCATAACAATGTCTAAAAACCTGGTTATAAAAGAGTTTTTAAAAACAGGGAGATGAGAAGCAGTCTTTGAGAAATATTTGGGAGAAGATATGGTGGTGAACCAAGACTCTTTCATTCTTTTTCTTTTGACAATTATTTCTAAATTACTTCTTTTAAATTTTTTATCCTGAACTAACAGCTTAATCCTCCCCCCAGGGAGGCTTAAGTTGGGATTCTCTCTATAAAGGTGCCTAAAATTATGACGTGTAAATTCTGGAGTTGTGGGATTGTCTCTCTAAGCCCCAAAGAAGCAGAAGAGAGTATAAAGAGATGGCTTGAAAGAAGCAGAGGGAGATATGGAAAGGGAAGACTTGGGGCTTTCCAAACCTTGTTATGGTGTCTTCCAGAAGTCTGGCTACCTCTTGGATTTCTTAAGGTATACCTTTATTCTTATAGTAAACCTTCCCTTGTTGACAATAGAAACTACAGGAAAAACTAAAATGAGACCAAATCATTATCCATACATCTTTCAAGTTCTTCTTCTATGAAAACTCCCCTGATTGCATTAGCCAGAGCAAAGCTATCTTCCCAATCCCTATAGATGCTTATTATCTCCTCTACTCACTGAACTTTTTTGTGGACTGCTTGAACTGTAAGTTATATTTATATATCTGCATGGAGAATACACATTATTTGAATGAAGGAATTAATGTCTTTTACTTCTTTGTATTTCCCACTGCACCAAGCTAAGCATATGGTAGACCCTCAATAAGTATTTATTGATTTATGAGACTGATTCATGCTCAGCAGTTCAAACTCTCCAATTGTCAAGTAACTGAAATCACCTTGGCTTGGGATAAAACAATAGCACTTAAGCAGGTAGGAAATAAAAAAATGGGACACATAGTAGAATAACTCCAGGGGGGATCCTAGATTATGTGCCAGTTTAGAAGCAGTCTTAAAGACCCCCCAAAAGAGTGTGCAAGCCTGGATTAGCCACTCTAAGATGTTAAAATAGTTGGCCAGCTGAACAAATGTAATTAATTTGGGGCTCACTCAAGCGTGCAATATAATTTGCCTATTGAGTTGCCTTATTTTCATGTGTTGACAATTATCTATGCTAAGCTTTTCCCTATTTACATCACCCAGAAAAATAAAGAACTTACTGTATGAGTACAGGTTTGGGGAAGTCTAACTTGGCAGGCATTCTCATGCTGTGAAAAAGATCTAGGGGCTTTAATTGATTTCAAGCTTCGTATGAGTCAAGGGCTTGCTTTAATTCTTTAAAAGACTAATGCAATCTTAGATGGGTGTTGTATCTAGAAGTCCAATTTCTTGCATGGGGTTGGATTTTTTGCCATCTCAAATCATCCAGAGTCTCCTTTGACCCCATTAGTGACCCCCTAAATAGTCCCTTCCACGTGGCACAGCTCAGTCATTAGGAAATTTTAAGCTTTATCTACTATCTATTTTCCTGGCACTTCCATCTATGGAGCTTAATTCTACCCAGTGAGTCACATAAACCAAGTCTCACTCTCCTCCTTCATTGTAATGGAAACACATCTATCATTCCCCCATGCCCATGCCCCCCCCCCCGCCAAACTCTGGACTTAACATCTCCCCAGTTCTCTCTGCTTTTTTAAGACTTAGTTTTTTAGAGCAGTTTTAGGTTTACAACAAAACTGAGAGAACAGCACAGAGATTTTTCATATACCCTTGCCCCCACCCCAGACATGAATAGCCTCCCCCACTAACAATGTTCCCCAACAGAGAGGTACATTTGTTACAATTGATGAAGTTACATTGATACGTCAGCATCATCTAAGGTCCATAGTTCACCTTAAGTTCACTATTGGTGTTGTATATTCTATAGGTTTGGACAGATATATAATGACACAGATCCATCAGATAATGGATATCATAATATCATCCAGAATATTTTCACTGCTCTAAAATCCTCTATGCTCTGCCTATTCATCTCTCCCCTGCCCTTTCCCTCCCAACCCCCAGCAAGGACTAATCTTTTTACTGTCTCCATAATTTTGTCTTTTCCAGAATGTCCTATAGTTGGGATCAGAAGTATATAGTCCTTTCAGATTGGCTTCTTTCATTTAATTATATGCATTTAAGTTTCCTGGTCCATGTCTTTTCATGGCTTGATAGCTCATTTCTTTTTAGGGCTGAGTAACATTCCATTGTTTGGATGTACCACAGATTTTGTATCCATTCACCTTCAGAAGGACAACTTGTTTGCTTCTAAGCTTTGGCAGTTATGAATAAGCTGCTATAAAAATCCGTTTGCAGGCTTTTGTGTGGACATAAATTTTCAACCCCTGTGGGTCAATCCCAAGGAGTATGATGGCTAGATTGTATGGTAAGAGTATGTTTGCTTTTGTGAGAAACAGCCAAACTGTCTTCCAAAGTGGCTGTGTCATTTTGCATTCCCACCAACCATGTATGAGAGTTTCTGTTGCCCCACATCCTCTTCAGCATTTGGTGTTATTGTTGTCCCCGACTTTCGCCATTTTAATAGGTGTGTGGTGGTACCCCAGTTCTCCTAAACAATTCTCTAAGCCATGAAGTTTCCAGATCCCTCACTATTCTACTTGCCATTTTTACAAAAGAAGAATCTGAGGCTCAAAAAAAATGTTACTTGCTCAAAATCATACCATCAACATTAGAGCTGAAATTTGTATTCATGGTTATTTGCAATAAACTGACCCACAATGTAGGGACTTCTTGTTTTACTCTGACTAAGGCTATACTATAAAACATCACGAATCACAGGGACTCTATGAGAAGAACGCCAGACAATGTCTAAAATTTCTGTATCTTTCAAATGAAAGCATGACTGCCATTTTGACCAAAAGGATTGAACAGATTTGAAGGAAATCCCTATTGTTTCTATGTTTAAGTTAACGAAAATGATTGTTTTTGAAAAATATGCTAAGTTTATGCTAAGCATAAGAATGGAATATGCTTAACTTATGCTAAAATATGCTGAGCTTTTCCAGAGCTAAGATATCCAAAGCAGGTAAGGAGCATACTGGATTTTTAATGTCTGATATTCACATTAAAGATGAGCATACACATTCCCTTTATACTTGGTAACTTGTTTTTCTATCTGAATTTTCGCAAGAATATATAAACAACATGTATAGTCCTGAGAAATAGCCTCGTACTCTACTTCATACTTGTCCAAGCGAGTGAAATGTATGTAGTGATCAACAATTTGTGTTTATTGAAAATGTTAAGGTTTATGAATTGTCAAGTAAACTTTACCAAGAATCCTGGAAATGAGTGATTCTGATTTGACTGATTTTTCCCTAAGGTCAGTTCTAGGTCACTGTATTCTGAGTCTTTATGCCACTTACTCATGATGGGAATTATAGTTGACCTGGATTTCCCCATCGACATTTCCACTTGATTAGCTCTGAAATATAAAGTGTATGAGTTCTGTTTCATTCTAGACTTAAGTAGCAGGAAACTTCTGCTTTTCTTCCCAAACATACTCCCTCAAATTTATACAAGTCAGAAGTCCCAGTAGAATCACACAACAGATGTTTCTGGCATATGATTCATTCACCCATAGGGACTCTGTGGGCATCAGTATGGGAATTTTTCACAGGTCCCAGGTACTGCTTAACAAATTAGAGCCATTAACTAATTCAACTAATTGGACAAAGAACAGTCTGAATTAGTAAAATCTTTTAATCATATACTTAAGAAAACTTTTTAATTGTAATAATTTCACACTCACAGAAAAATTCTAAGAATAATCCATGAAATTCCCATATATATTTTAGCCAGATTTCCAAGTTATTTACATTTTTACCACATTTATCGTTCTTTCTATTTGTGCGTGTCTCTATTTTTTATTATTTCCTGAACCTTTTGAGGGGTTATTCTTTTATACATCCCTTTACCTCATATTACTTTCTGAAAATTTCCTGAGAATAAGGGCATTTTCTTACATAATCACAGTACAGTCATCAAATTTGGGACATTTAACATTGATGCAATAGTTTTATCTAATCTGCCACGTTTTTTTTCAGTTATCCTATTAATGTTCTTTACATTTCTTTTCCCTCCAGGATCCAGTACAAGACCATGTCTTTTTAGTTTCTTTAAACTTGGAACAGTTCCTTAGTCTTTTCTTTGCCTTTCATGACAAAGGCTAATAATTTTATAGAGTGTTTCTTCATTTTGGTTTGCTGATGTTTCCTTGTGATTAGATTCAGGTTACACATCCCCAGCCAGAAAACTACGTAAATGACGACGTGTCCTCTCAGATATTCCAAGTATAAGATATCTATCTGCCCCTCATTCATGATGTCAATTTTGGTCACTTGATTAAACTGCTATCCATTTTCTCCATTCTAGTTCCTATTTTCTCCCTTGTAGCTAGTAAGCAGTTGGTTGGGAGACCCTCTCGGCCCATCGGAATATCCTATTCCTCATCATACTTTTCTTCCTAAACTTGATGATTTTTGCCCTAATCAATCTTTGCGATGACGGTTGTAAAATGCTGATTTTAGTTGTCCCCACCCAGCCTCTCCACATTTATTAGTAGGTGTTATTCAATAAAAAATGCCTCCCCCCTCCGCGCCCCCACGCCCGCTCCCTTGCTCTCACCTATCTAGCTATTATTAGTATGGATCTATAGATTCCAGTTTTATTCCACGGGCTGGAATATTCCATTCCTGTCACTGTTCATTTTAGTGCTAAAGTTGTCCCAGATTTGGCAGTTTGGTGCCCCTTTAAGCTGGCTCCTGTACACTTTTGATATGTTCCCATAATTATTTTTAAAACACTTTCACGTTTTCTAGTTCAATAAGTTGTTCCAGACTCCTCATGTACCTTCCCTGCCAGTACTGGAACTGGCCATTTCTTCAAGAACCTCTGTTTCCTTTTAATGGGAAATTAGTATCTAGAAACTGAGGTTTCGGCACTAGATAAACTCCTTGCTACTGGGGCATCTTGGCCTTTAGGGCTTTTCAGAGGACAGAGCTGGGAAAATACACACACATGTGCATGTAGGCACACACACACAGAGACACACAAATAGACACCACACACGGTGGTTGTCTGTATGTATATATATATAACTGAAATCCTGACATACTGGTACCATCAACATCCATCCCTCTCCACGAGGTTCTTCATTGCCTTCCCTGGCTTCATCTTTTTATCTCCTTTCTTCTACAGCGAGAACCCTGACCTCCAACACCGTCAAGATACTGACTTATCTTTCTAGGACTACACCACACAAAAAATAGTTTCAAAATTGCTATACACAAATCGCAAATCGCTGTGTATACCAAATAGAATAAAAGGAAATTAAGATGCCTTTGCAGCTCTTTTTTCCCCCCACACGGTAACAGCATATTTTCAAAGTATTGTGGCCTAAAGTTACTTGAATTAGTTCTCCCCCCTGCTGCCCTTTCAATGTAGTCGTGTTATACCTCCATGTCTTAAAGGCACCCTCGGAGAAGGGTCGCTTTGTTCTCTCTGACTACTCTTCACCTCTTGTAGGTAACTAATTTCAGTGCTTGCTGGTTTCTCCTTCCTGTGTTTCTTTTCCCCAAAACAAGCCGATTTATGTGTTTTATTTCTTTTTGTTACATAAAAGATAGTGTAAATACTCTTGCAATTTGTTTTTTAAAAAACTTAATGCCTTCTGGAGTTTGTAGAAGGTTGGTGATGATGATGATGATGATGATAGTGATATAGTACTCCTAGGCATTCAGGTAGTTCTCAATATTTTGCTATTGCAAATAATGCTGCAGTTAATAACCTTGTACCTGTGTATTTTCATATTTCAAAAGTTTTACCTTCAGGATAAATTCCTAGAGGGAGGATTGCTGTAGTTTTCTTAGATATAGACAAATTCCTTTCCATGTAAGTGAATAATTTTGTATCTCCACTATCAATGTATGTATAGTCTGGTCAGTAATGTGCACTGTCAGGCTTTTGATTAATTGCCAATCTGATGAATGCAAAATGGTATCTCTATGTGGTTTCAGTTTTAATTTCTCATGAGTGAGGCCATGCTTACATCTTTTCTGGGGATGGTTCTTGGTTTGCCAATTTTAAAACGGGATTTTCAGGGTTCCCTCGAGTTTTAAAAGTTCTTTATATATTAGTAATACATATATTAATATGTTATATACATATTAACCCTTTATCTGTGATAAATACCTAAAATATTTTCTCCCAATTTACTATTTGTCCTTTACCAAATTTGCTTATGGCTTTTGCCATTTAAAAATGTTTTGGTAGTCAAATGTGTTAGCACTTCTCTTGCATCTGGGGATTTGGGGTTATAGTGAGAAATCCTCTACCTACACTCAGATTTTAGAGGAATTCATTCATGTTTTCTTTTACCATTATTGTTACATTTTTTTTTTTTACATTTACAACTTAAATCCATTTGGAGCTTATTCTTGTATACATGAAAAATGGACATAATTTTACCTTTTTTCCAAATGCTCCAGTACCTTTAAAAAAATCCAGTTGTACCCCCAAAGATCTGAGATACCACCTTCATCATCTTCTAGATTACCATATGACTTGGGTCTGTTTCTGGACTTTCTATTTTATTCCATCTGTTCATGTACTAGTACCATACTGTGTTCAATGTAGGGGCTTTATCATATGTTTTAATATCTAGGAGGGCTAATCTCCTCATTCTTCCACTCCGCTCACCCTACACTGTGAGTCTTTCTTTTCAGTGTTTCCCTGGCAAGTTTGTTTTACCATACGGACTTTAGTAGTAACTTGCCCAGCTACAGAAAAAAAAAAAAAAAGAAAGAAAGAAAGCTTGCCTTGTTGGAATTACATTAAATTTATAAATTATTTTAGGGAGAACTGGCATCTAAATACCACTGAAACATTCTAACCAAGAGCCCAGTATGCCTTTCTGTTTATTTCAACTCCACGTTCCTGTCTTTCAGGAGTATTTATTATTTGCTTTATTTAGATTTTGAACATATCTTGTGAAGTTTATTCCTAAATATTTTATCTTTCTTATTGGTATTGTAAATGGGTTTATTTTCTTCTATTGTATTTCCTAACTGGTTATTATTTGTGTATATGAAGGTTATTGATTTTTGCAATTGATAAGCTAATTTAAAATATAATTAGCTTTATTGCTCACAAGGATGAAGTTTCAACAGTTTTAATGCTTCAGAGTTCACAAAATTTTTTGCAATATACACTTCAGTTAACACATAAAATAACCTAGTAGGAAAAAATACCTCTTCGTGGAATATATGGCTTTGGTGAAATAACCAACAATTAGTATATTAATTGCATATCATTTCTAATGAATATAATCATCATCAAATATGATTTATTTTCTTAAGTACCTGAAATTATCTACTTCAAAAAATTGTACAAGGGTCACTGAGGAATAGCTTTTAAGTGAATAAAAATGGCTTGCATTGTGTTAGAGAGTATATTCAGAAACATATGGCTCTGCAGAAAATCACAGGTCTTCTTCAGCCCCAAGGATGAACACCCAAGCAGATTGAACCACATTATCTATTCGAATTTATTACTGCCCTTAGGGATGCAGTGATATTGATGAAAAAGGCTCATTCGTGGTGGTCTCCACCTCTCTGAAATAGGAAAAACTTGACTTGAACGATTTTGGAAAGATAGATATATAGAACCCAGTCAGAAAGCCAGAAGCTGACAAGCCAGGCAGGTAAATAAAGGGAGACAATTAGAGTTCCTATGCCCCTGTTACACAGCCCACGCCAGAAGTCACCTACGGCAAGGAAAAACCCTGTTTACATGAAGTCATATAATCACACATGAAACAAAGGAAAGTGCTGAAAAGAGACTTTATGCAATGACCCCAAGGCAATCTGAGACAACGAAGACATGGTGTGTTTCATGTCTCCCTGGTGTGAAGGGGTTAGATTCACTTTACAATCTGGGTTCAGCCAACACTCCAGCTTCACCTCTTCCTTTCCCGCAATAGACCAATGCATTATGAGATTTTTTTTTTTTTTTGGTTACATGTAACAGAAACCAAACAAGCTAGTCTACACAAAAAGGGCATTTGTGAAGAGGATATTAATGATACTCGTGGAATCCAAGGAAGAGGTCAATGCCCCAGCCTCCGGAATATCCAGGAACTTCCAAAATGGGAAGTTCCATGCTCTGCCATGAACACGGCTCAGCTTCCAACAAGCCTTAGTTCTAAATTTCAAAATCATGAGAAGAATCCAAAAGATCCAACCAGTATTTCCCTTAGACTCAGGCAAGGCAGACCTCTGCCCTGGGCTCCATGCTTCCGAGGATCCTGCATGTCACAAACCCATGAAAAAATAAACTTACTAAAGAACATATGGTCTATCACTGGGATCCTGCTTAGGGTTCTTGGTATGACACAAATTGTAACCCTCAAGTTTCCAGGAAACACTACTCTGCGTGTCTTGACATAGGACCACGAGTAAAAGGCACCCACATCTGGATTATGGGGGCTGTGTGAATTGTGCCTGCTGTGGATATTTGAGGCAAATGCTGCTTTAGAGTACAGGGAAGATTTAACTAGCTCCTGCACATAGGAAAGAAAAAAGACTCCTTAGCTCCTCAAACCCTTCTTCTCAGATACCACAAATAAAATAGATCTCTATAAAATGAAATATTTTTTCCCAGTAACACTGACCATCTCTCTCTCATTTTTCTTCAGGTTACAATTGTGTTTCCTGAGGCATTCCTGATTTTAGGATGACATTCGCAATAAACAAACATGGCAACTGCACCACATTCGGCAATGTAAAGAGATTCAGATTACTTTAAAACTCGCATCTGTGTAGATCTATAACATCAGTTAAGCATAGTACTGAGTCTTTCCATGGGCAACTACTTGGACATGGGTAAAATTGCAAAGAGTTTTATTTTTATAAAACGTTAAGACTTCATTAAAGTTACAAAACTTTTTTTTAAATTTTTTATTGTTATGTTAATCACCATACAGCATTAGTTTTTGATGTAGTGTTCCATGATTCATTGTTTGTGCATAACACCCAGTGCTCCACGCAGAACATGCCCTCGTTAATACCCATCACCAGGCTAACCCATCCCCCCAACCCCCTCCCCTCTAGAAACCTCAGTTTGTTTTTCAGAGTCCATCGTCTCTCATGGTTCGTCTCCCCCTCTGAATTACTCCCCTTCATTCTTCCCCTCCTGCTATCTTCTTCTTCTTTTTTTTTTCTTAACATATATTGCATTATTTGTTTCAGAAGTACTGACCTGTGATTCAACAGTCTTGCACAATTCACAACGCTCACCATAGCACATACCCTCCCCAATGTCTGTCACACAGCCACCCCATCCCTCCCACCCCCCACCACTCCAGCAACCCTCAGTTTGTTTCCCAAGGTAAAAATTCCTCATATCAGCGAGGTCATATGATACATGTCTTTCTCTGATTGACTTATTTCACTCAGCATAACACCCTCCAGTTCCATCCATGTCGTTGCAAATGGCAAGACCTCATTCGTTTTTATGGCTGCATAATATTCCATTGTGTATATATACCACTTCTTCTTTATCCATTCATCTGTTGATGGACATCTTGGCTCTTTCCACAGTTTGGCTATTGTGGACATTGCTGCTATAAACATCGGGGTGCACGTACCCCTTCGGATCCCTACGTTTGTATCTTCAGGGTAAATACCCAGTAGTGCAATTGCTGGATCGTATGGTAGCTCTATTTTCAACTGTTTGAGGAACCTCCATACTGTTTTCCAGAGGGGTTGCACCAGCTTGCATTCCCACCAACAGTGTAGGAGGGTTCCCCTTTCTCCACATCCCCGCCAACATCTGTCATTTCCTGAATTGTTAATTCTAGCCATTCTGACTGGTGTGAGGTGGTATCTCATTGAGGTTTTGATTTGGATTTCCCTGATGCCGAGCGATGTTGAGCACTTTTTCATGTGTCTGTTGCCATTTGGATGTCTTCTTTGGAAAAATGTCTGTTCATGTCTTCTGCCCATTTCCTGATTGGATTATTTGTTCTTTGGGTGTTGAGTTTGATAAGTTCTTTATAGATTTTGGATACTAGCCCTTTATCTGATATGTCATTTGCAAATATCTTCTCCCATTCTGTCGGTTGTCTTTTGGTTTTGTGGACTGTTTCTTTTGCTGTGCAAAAGCTTTTTATCTTGATGAAATCCCAATAGTTCATTTTTGCCCTTGCTTCCCTTGCCTTTGGCTATGTTTCTAGGAAGAAGTTGCTGCGGCTGAGGTCGAAGAGGTTGCTGCCTGTGTTCTCCTTTAGGATTTTGACGGACTCCTGTCTCACGTTTAGGTCTTTCAACCATTTGGAGTCTATTTTTGTGTGTGGTGTAAGGAAATGGTCCAGTTTCATTCTTCTGCATGTGGCTATCCAATTTTCCCAACACCATTTGTTGAAGAGACTGTCTTTATTCCATTGGACATTCTTTCCTGCTTTGTCAAAGATTAGTTGACCATAGAGTTGAGGGTCCATTTCTGGGCTCTCTATTCTGTTCCATTGATCTATGTGTCTGTTTTTTGTGCCAGTACCATACTGTCTTGATGATGACAGCTTTATAATATAGCTGTAAGTCTGGAATTGTGATGCCGCCAGCTTTGCTTTTCTTTTTCAATATTCCTCTGGCTATTTGGGGTCTCTTCTAGTTCCATACAAATTTTAGGATTATTTGTTCCATTTCTTTGAAAAAAGTGGATGGTATTTTGATGGAGATTGCATTGAATGTGTAGATTGCTCTAGGTAGCATTGACATCTTCACAATGTTTGTTCTTCCAATCCATGAGCATGGAACGTTTTTCCATTTCTTTGTGTCTTCTTCAATTTCCTTCATGAGTATTTTATAGTTTTCTGAGTACAGATCCTTTGCCTCTTTGGTTAAATTTATTCCTAGGTATCTTATGGTTTTTGGGTGCAATTGTAAATGGGATCGATTCCTTGATTTGTCTCTCTTCTGTCTTGTTGTTGGTGTATAGGAATGCCACTGATTTCTGTCCATTGATTTTATATCCTGCTACTTTACTGAATTCCTGTATGAGTTCTAGCAGTTTTGGGGTAGAGTCTTTTGGGTTTTCCACATAGAGTATCATATCATCTGCAAAGAGTGAGAGTTTGACTTCTTCTTTGCCGATTTGGATGCCTTTGATTTCTTTTTGTTGTCTGATTGCTTGGACTTCTAATACTATGTTGAATAGCAGCGGTGATAGTGGACATCCCTGCTGCGTTCCTGACCTTAGGGGAAAAGCTCTCAGCTTTTCCCCATTGAGAATGATATTCACTGTAGGTTTTTCATAGATGGCTTTTATGATATTGAGGTATGTACCCTCTATCCCTATACTCTGAAGAGTTTTGATCAAGAAAGGATGCTGTACTTTGTCAAATGCTTTTTCTGCATCTACTGAGAGGATCATATGACTCTTGTTCTTTCTTTTGTTAATGTATTGTATCACGTTGATTGATTTGAGGATGTTGAACCAACCTTGCAGCCCAGGGATAAATCCCACTTGGTCATGGTGAATAATCCTTTTAATGTACTGTTGGATCCTATTGGCTAGTATTTCGGTGAGAATTTTTGCATCCATGTTCATCAAAGATATTGGTCTGTAATTTTCCTTTTTGATGGGGTCTTTATCTGGTTTTGGGATCAAGGTAATGGTGGCCTCATAAAATGAGTTTGGAAGTTTTCCTTCCATTTCTATTTTTTGGAACAGTTTCAGGAGAATAGGTATTAATTCTTCTTTAAATGTCTGATAGAATTCCCCTGGGAAGCCATCTGGCCCTGGGCTTTTGTTTCTTGGGAGATTTTTGATGACTGCTTCAATTTCCTTAGTGGTTATAGGTTTGTTCAGGTTTTCTATTTCTTCCTGGTTCAGTTTTGGTAGGTGATACATCTCTAGGAATGCACCCATTTCTTCCAGGTTATCTAATTTGCTGGCATAGAGTTGCTCATAATATGTTCTTATAATTGTTTGTATGTCTTTGGTGTTGGTTGTGATCTCTCCTCTTTCATTCATGATTTTGTTGATTTGGGTCCTTTCTCTTTTCTTTTTGATAAATCTGGCCAGCGGTTTATCAATCTTGTTAATTCTTTCAAAGAACCAGCTCCTAGTTTCGTTGATCTGTTCTACTGTTCTTTTGGTTTCTATTTCATTGATTTCTGCTCTGATCTTTAGTATTTCTCTTCTCCTGCTGGGTTTAGGCTTTATTTGCTGTTCTTTCTCCAGCTCCTTTAGGTGTAGGGTTAGGTTGTGTATTTGAGACCTTTCTTGTTTCTTGAGAAAGCCTTGTATTGCTATATACTTTCCTCTCAGGACTGCCTTTGCTGTATCCCAAAGATTTTGAACAGTTGTGTTTTCATTTTCATTGGTGTCCATGAATTTTTTTAATTCTTCTTTAATTTCGTTGTTGACCCATTCATTCTTCAGTAAGTTGTTCTTTAACCTCCATGTATTTGAGTTGTTTCTGACTTTCCTCTTGTGATTGAGTTCTAGTTTCAAAGCACTGTGGTCTGAAAATATGCAAGGAATAATCCCAATCTTTTGGTACCGATTGAGACCTGATTTGTGACCTAGGATGTGATCAATTCTGGAGAATGTTCCATGGGCACTAGAGAAGAATGTGTATTCTGTTGCTTTGGGATGGAATGTTCTGAATATGTCTGTGAAGTCCATTTGGTCCAGTGTTTCATTTAAAGTCTTTATTTCCTTGTTGGTCTTTTGCTTAGATGATCTGTCCATTTCAGTCAGGGGGGTGTTAAAGTCCCCCACTATTATTGTATTGTTGTCAATGTGTTTCTTTGCTTTTGTTATTAAATTGCCTTATAAAAGTGGCTGTTCCCATGTTAGGGGCATAGATATTTACAATTGTTAGATCTTCTTGTTGGATAGACCCTTTAAGTAAGATATAGTGTCCTTCGTCATCTCTTATTACAGTCTTTGTTTTAAAATCTAATTTGTCTGATATAAGGATTGCCACCCCAGCTTTCTTTTGGTGTCCATTAGCATGGTAAATGGTTTTCCACCCCCTCACTTTCAATCTGGGGGTGTCTTTGGGTCTAAAATGAGTCTCTTGCAGACAGCATATTGATGGGTCTTGTTTTTTAATCCAATCTGATAGCCTGTGTCTTTTGATTGGGGCATTTAGCCCATTTACATTCAGGGTAACTATTGAAAGATAGGAATTTAGTGCCATTGTATTGCCTGTAAGGTGACTGTGACTGTATATTGTCTGTGTTCCTTTCTGATCTACGCTGCTTTTAGGCTCTCTCTTTGCTTAGAGGACCCCTTTCAATATTTCTTGGAGGGCTGGTTTCGTGTTTGCAAATTCCTTTAGTTTTTGTTTGTCCTGGAAGCTTTTTACCTCTCCTTCTATTTTCAATGTCAGCCTTGCTGGATATAGTATTCTTGGCTGCATATTTTTCTCATTTAGTGCTCTAAAGATATCATGCCAGTCCTTTCTGGCCTGCCAGGTCTCTGTGGATAGGTCTGTTGCCAATCTAATGTTTCTACCATTGTAGATTACATATCTCTTCTCCCGAGCTGCTTGCAGGATTTTCTCTTCGTCTCTGAGACTTGTAAGTTTTACTATTAGAGGTCGGGGTGTTGACCTATTTTTATTGATTTTGAGAGGGGTTCTCTGTGCCCCCTGGATTTTGATGCCTGTTTCCTTCCTCACATTAGGGAAGTTCTCTGCTATAATTTGCTCCAATATTCCTTCTGCCCCCCTCTCTCTTTCTTCTTCTTCTGGGATCCCAATTATTCTAATGTTGTTTCATCTTATCATATCGCTTATCTCTTGAATTCTGCCCTCGTGATCCTGTAGTTGTTTATCTCTCTTTTTCTCAGCCTCTTTATTTTCCATCATTTGGTCTTCTATATCGCTGATTCTCTCTTCTGCCTCATTTATCCTAGCAGTTAGTGCCCCCATTTTTGATTGCACCTCATTAATAGCCTTTTTGATTTCGACTTGGTTAGATTTTAGTTCTTTTATTTCTCCAGAAAGGGTTTCTCTAATAACTTCCACGCTTTTTTCAAGCCCAGCTAGTATCTTTAAAGTCATGATTCTGAACTCTAGGTCCGACATTGTACTAATGTCAGTATTGAGTAGGTTCCTGGCAGACGGTTCTTTTTGCTGAGGTGATTTTTTTCATCTTGTCATTTTGTCCAGAGGAGAACAGATAAATGAGAGAACAAAATGCTACCAGGTTAACAATGTCCCCAGCAAATATACTCTATACAAATCAGAAAAGTCCTGAAACCAGGGGAAGAGAAAGGGAAAGAAAGAAAAAAGAAAAAGAAAAAGAAAAAGATAAAAACAAACAAAAACAGAACAAAACAAAAAAAAAACAGAATATGATCAAATATGATCAGGCTAGTGCATAGATCAGTGCCACACACTAGATTTTGGGCGTATTTTGGTCTGTTAGAAAAAAGTGCCTCCTAAAATTTTAAAGGAAGAAAGACATATATGTACAAAATAAGGGTTGATACAATGAAGGGATGGAAGATGACTGTAAAGATGAAACTTATAAAAGGTTTTATAAACGGAATTGATAAGAAGTTGTTTGAAATAAGAAAGAAGAAGATTTTAAAAAAAAGAAAAAAGAAAAGAAAAAAAATGGGAGAGACTGATCAGGCAGGAGACTAGAACAAAGCCATACACTAGTGATTTAGGGTATATTTTGATCTGTTAGAAGAAACTGTATATCAAAATTTTAAAGAGAGAAGAACTTATATATATATGCCAAAAATAAGGGTAACTACTATGAAGGGATAAAATATGACTCTAAAAATGAAAAATAAAAAATGTTTTTTTAAAAAAGGGATTGATAAGATGTTGGTTGAAAAAGGGAAAAAGAAAAATTCAAAAAAAAACCCAAAAAACAGTTAAAAATTAACTTTGAAAAACTAATGAATCATGGTAAAAAAGCCATGAATTCTATGTGCAGTATTCCCCTAGCGCTGGAGTTCTCCCATTCTCCTTGATTGGTAAACTTGGTCTTGGCTAGCTGGCTGTTCGTGCTGATCTTCTGGGGGAGGGGCCTGTTGCCGTGGTTCCCAAATGTCTTTGCCGGAGGCAGAATTGCCCTGCCCTTGTCCGTCTGGGCTAAGCAAGCTGCTTGGGTTTGCTCTCAGGAGCTTTTGTTCCCTGCAAGCTCTCGGCACAGCTTTGGAGGACCAGGGTGAAAATGGTGGCCTCCCACTCTCTGCCCGGAGGAGCTAAGAACTCGGGGCCCCGCTCCTCAGTGCGCCCCCAGAGAAAAGCAGTCAATCACTCCCATCTCCCCTGTCTCCGGCCGCACTCCGCGCTCACCCGGCCTGTGACCGAGCGTTTCTATCTCTGGCACCCGACCCCGTGTGGAGTCTCCAAACCCAGCAGATCCCTGTGGTGCACTCTCGCCCTGCTCCTCCAGGGGTAGGGAGGGGAGTCTCCCCGGCTCTGCCGCTTGTTGGGTCCCTGCTGGAGGCGCAGTGGCCCGACTGGGCCGGGGATCACAGTTTATGGCCACCCCGAGCTGCAAGCCTGCACCTCGGCTCCGTCTCTGCAGCCGGCTTCCCCGCTCCGATACCTGGGAGCTCTGTCGCACTCAGGCACCCCCGGTCTTTCTGTGACCCCGAGGGTCCTGAGACCACGCTGTCCCACGAGGGTTCCATCCCCCCGCTTAGCCACTGGAGTGACGTCCCTCAGCGGAGCCGACTTCTAAAAGTTCCGATTTTGTGCTCCACGGCTCTATCACTTGCCAGAAGCGGCCAGCGGAGGCCCCTCCCCCGCCGTCT
>NW_027397068.1:53573188-53576324 GCF_003265705.2 Callorhinus ursinus | reverse complement strand
TAGATGGCTTTTATGATATTGAGGTATGTACCCTCTATCCCTATACTCTGAAGAGTTTTGATCAAGAAAGGATGCTGTACTTTGTCAAATGCTTTTTCTGCATCTACTGAGAGGATCATATGACTCTTGTTCTTTCTTTTGTTAATGTATTGTATCACGTTGATTGATTTGAGGATGTTGAACCAACCTTGCAGCCCAGGGATAAATCCCACTTGGTCATGGTGAATAATCCTTTTAATGTACTGTTGGATCCTATTGGCTAGTATTTTGGTGAGAATTTTTGCATCCATGTTCATCAAGGATATTGGTCTGTAATTGTCCTTTTTGATGGGGTCTTTATCTGGTTTTGGGATCAAGGTAATGGTGGCCTCATAAAATGAGTTTGGAAGTTTTCCTTCCATTTCTATTTTTTGGAACAGTTTCAGGAGAATAGGTATTAATTCTTCTTTAAATGTCTGATAGAATTCCCCTGGGAAGCCATCTGGCCCTGGGCTTTTGTTTCTTGGGAGATTTTTGATGACTGCTTCAATTTCCTTAGTGGTTATAGGTTTGTTCAGGTTTTCTATTTCTTCCTGGTTCAGTTTTGGTAGGTGATACATCTCTAGGAATGCACCCATTTCTTCCAGGTTATCTAATTTGCTGGCATAGAGTTGCTCATAATATGTTCTTATAATTGTTTGTATGTCTTTGGTGTTGGTTGTGATCTCTCCTCTTTCATTCATGATTTTGTTGATTTGGGTCATTTCTCTTTTCTTTTTGATAAGTCTGGCCAGGGGTTTATCAATCTTGTTAATTCTTTCAAAGAACCAGCTCCTAGTTTCGTTGATCTGTTCTACTGTTCTTTTGGTTTCTATTTCATTGATTTCTGCTCTGATCTTTAGTATTTCTCTTCTCCTGCTGGGTTTAGGCTTTATTTGCTGTTCTTTCTCCAGCTCCTTTAGGTGTAGGGTTAGGTTGTGTATTTGAGACCTTTCTTGTTTCTTGAGAAAGCCTTGTATTGCTATATACTTTCCTCTCAGGACTGCCTTTGCTGTATCCCAAAGATTTTGAACAGTTGTGTTTTCATTTTCATTGGTGTCCATGAATTTTTTTAATTCTTCTTTAATTTCGTTGTTGACCCATTCATTCTTCAGTAAGTTGTTCTTTAACCTCCATGTATTTGAGTTGTTTCTGACTTTCCTCTTGTGATTGAGTTCTAGTTTCAAAGCACTGTGGTCTGAAAATATGCAAGGAATAATCCCAATCTTTTGGTATCGGTTGAGACCTGATTTGTGACCTAGGATGTGATCAATTCTGGAGAATGTTCCATGGGCACTAGAGAAGAATGTGTATTCCGTTGCTTTGGGATGGAATGTTCTGAATATGTCTGTGAAGTCCATTTGGTCCAGTGTTTCATTTAAAGTCTTTATTTCCTTGTTGGTCTTTTGCTTAGATGATCTGTCCATTTCAGTCAGGGGGGTGTTAAAGTCCCCCACTATTATTGTATTGTTGTCAATGTGTTTCTTTGCTTTTGTTATTAAATTGCCTTATAAAAGTGGCTGTTCCCATGTTAGGGGCATAGATATTTACAATTGTTAGATCTTCTTGTTGGATAGACCCTTTAAGTAAGATATAGTGTCCTTCGTCATCTCTTATTACAGTCTTTGTTTTAAAATCTAATTTGTCTGATATAAGGATTGCCACCCCAGCTTTCTTTTGGTGTCCATTAGCATGGTAAATGGTTTTCCACCCCCTCACTTTCAATCTGGGGGTGTCTTTGGGTCTAAAATGAGTCTCTTGCAGACAGCATATTGATGGGTCTTGTTTTTTAATCCAATCTGATAGCCTGTGTCTTTTGATTGGGGCATTTAGCCCATTTACATTCAGGGTAACTATTGAAAGATAGGAATTTAGTGCCATTGTATTGCCTGTAAGGTGACTGTGACTGTATATTGTCTGTGTTCCTTTCTGATCTACGCTGCTTTTAGGCTCTCTCTTTGCTTAGAGGACCCCTTTCAATATTTCTTGTAGGGCTGGTTTCGTGTTTGCAAATTCCTTTAGTGTTTGTCCTGGAAGCTTTTTACCTCTCCTTCTATTTTCAATGTCAGCCTTGCTGGATATAGTATTCTTGGCTGCATATTTTTCTCATTTAGTGCTCTAAAGATATCATGCCAGTCCTTTCTGGCCTGCCAGGTCTCTGTGGATAGGTCTGTTGCCAATCTAATGTTTCTACCATTGTAGATTACATATCTCTTCTCCCGAGCTGCTTGCAGGATTTTCTCTTTGTCTCTGAGACTTGTAAGTTTTACTATTAGAGGTCGGGGTGTTGACCTATTTTTATTGATTTTGAGAGGGGTTCTCTGTGCCCCCTGGATTTTGATGCCTGTTTCCTTCCTCACATTAGGGAAGTTCTCTGCTATAATTTGCTCCAATATTCCTTCTGCCCCCCTCTCTCTTTCTTCTTCTTCTGGAATCCCAATTATTCTAATGTTGTTTCATCTTATCATATCGCTTATCTCTTGAATTCTGCCCTCGTGATCCTGTAGTTGTTTATCTCTCTTTTTCTCAGCCTCTTTATTTTCCATCATTTGGTCTTCTATATCGCTGATTCTCTCTTCTGCCTCATTTATCCTAGCAGTTAGTGCCCCCATTTTTGATTGCACCTCATTAATAGCCTTTTTGATTTCGACTTGGTTAGATTTTAGTTCTTTTATTTCTCCAGAAAGGGTTTCTCTAATAACTTCCACGCTTTTTTCAAGCCCAGCTAGTATCTTTAAAGTCATGATTCTGAACTCTAGGTCCGACATTGTACTAATGTCAGTATTGAGTAGGTTCCTGGCAGACGGTACTACCTCTTGTTCTTTTTGCTGAGGTGATTTTTTTCATCTTGTCATTTTGTCCAGAGGAGAACAGATAAATGAGAGAACAAAATGCTACCAGGTTAACAATGTCCCCAGCAAATATACTCTATACAAATCAGAAAAGTCCTGAAACCAGGGGAAGAGAAAGGGAAAGAAAGAAAAAAGAAAAAGAAAAAGAAAAAGATAAAAACAAACAAAAACAGAACAAAACAAAAAAAAAACAGAATATGATCAAATATGATCAGGCTAGTGCATAGATCAGTGCCACACACTAGATTTTGGGTGTATTTTGGTCT
>NW_027397068.1:53477202-53573088 GCF_003265705.2 Callorhinus ursinus | reverse complement strand
AAAAAAAAGAAAAAAGAAAAGAAAAAAAATGGGAGAGACTGATCAGGCAGGAGACTAGAACAAAGCCATACACTAGTGATTTAGGGTATATTTTGATCTGTTAGAAGAAACTGTATATCAAAATTTTAAAGAGAGAAGAACTTATATATATATGCCAAAAATAAGGGTAACTACTATGAAGGGATAAAATATGACTCTAAAAATGAAAAATAAAAAATGTTTTTTTAAAAAAGGGATTGATAAGATGTTGGTTGAAAAAGGGAAAAAGAAAAATTCAAAAAAAAACCCAAAAAACAGTTAAAAATTAACTTTGAAAAACTAATGAATCATGGTAAAAAAGCCATGAATTCTATGTGCAGTATTCCCCTAGCGCTGGAGTTCTCCCATTCTCCTTGATTGGTAAACTTGGTCTTGGCTAGCTGGCTGTTCGTGCTGATCTTCTGGGGGAGGGGCCTGTTGCCGTGGTTCCCAAATGTCTTTGCCGGAGGCAGAATTGCCCTGCCCTTGTCCGTCTGGGCTAAGCAAGCTGCTTGGGTTTGCTCTCAGGAGCTTTTGTTCCCTGCAAGCTCTCGGCACAGCTTTGGAGGACCAGGGTGAAAATGGTGGCCTCCCACTCTCTGCCCGGAGGAGCTAAGAACTCGGGGCCCCGCTCCTCAGTGCGCCCCCAGAGAAAAGCAGTCAATCACTCCCATCTCCCCTGTCTCCGGCCGCACTCCGCGCTCACCCGGCCTGTGACCGAGCGTTTCTATCTCTGGCACCCGACCCCGTGTGGAGTCTCCAAACCCAGCAGATCCCTGTGGTGCACTCTCGCCCTGCTCCTCCAGGGGTAGGGAGGGGAGTCTCCCCGGCTCTGCCGCTTGTTGGGTCCCTGCTGGAGGAGCTGTGCCCCGACTGGGCCGCAGATCACAGTTTATGGCCACCCCGAGCTGCAAGCCTGCACCTCGGCTCCGTCTCTGCAGCCGGCTTCCCCGCTCCGATACCTGGGAGCTCTGTCGCACTCAGGCACCCCCGGTCTTTCTGTGACCCCGAGGGTCCTGAGACCACGCTGTCCCACGAGGGTTCCATCCCCCCGCTTAGCCACTGGAGTGACGTCCCTCAGCGGAGCCGACTTCTAAAAGTTCCGATTTTGTGCTCCACGGCTCTATCACTTGCCAGAAGCGGCCAGCGGAGGCCCCTCCCCCGCCGTCTATCCGCCCGAATATTGCCTCGGATTCACTTCTCCGCACGTCCTACCTTCCAGTAAGTGGTCGCTTCTCTGTTCAGAGAGTTGTTGCTACTCTCTTCTTCGATCTCCTGTTGAGTTCGTAGGTGTTCAGAATGGTTTGATCCCTATTCAGCTGAATTCCTGAGACCAGACGAAATCCAGGTCTCCTACTCCTCCGCCATCTTGCTCCACCCCTACAAAACTTTTTAAATTGACCTTGATTTAACTAATTTTGATTAAAATTATGACACCAAATTAATTACAGTTTGTGTTTTGCTTTTTAATTTGAGAGATGATTTAGAATACTTTAGAAGAAAGAGCACTTTGGGGGGAAACTTATGATTTATAAGTTTTATAGGAATACTTCTAAAGTATTCTACAGCTTGTTAATTTTTATATGTATTTTGTTGCAATGTTGGATGAAAACATGATAAAATTACATTTCATTTTTAATTCTTTGGGTCTTAGCAATAATGACAAGTCTAAATCATGAAAGAAGTAGAAAATATAAAAGTAAACTCAAAACAGACTAGAAATAAAAAAACCTTCAAAGAAGCTGTTTTCTTAAGATTCTAAAATTCACCTCCTTCCATTCTTAGCTTAATAAGAGTTTTTATCATAAATGAATATTGACTTTCATAGAATGATTTTTCTCCAACCATTGAGATGATTATATGGATTTTGATCTGAATTTGTTAATATAATGAATAGTATTTAGAGATTTCCTAATCTTTAAAAAAAATACTTGCATTTCTCAAATAAAACACTAGTTGGTCCTAAAAAAAAAAGATTCTAAAATTCACATTTAAATTGAGAACATACACGTTAAACAATCTGCATAAAACTTTTGAAGGGATATTACAAATATTACATGTATTGAAGCTTTAGCAACTGATCAAAACAAGAAAATGAACAAGAAAATTGTTCCAGTCAAATCCAGAATTTGAATAGGCATCAGATAGGATTCCTGCAACCAAAGAATATTCAAGAATTCATCTTAAAGAATATGAGTATTCCTTACGAAGTGAAGATTTGCAAAGATAATTATTCATATCAACATCACCACCCACAAATACCAAATGCAACTCCATATTTCCATTTAAAAGTTGAAAAAAGGGTGCCTAGGTGGCTCAGCCATTAAGCGTCTGCCTTCAGCTCAGGTCATGATCCCAGGGTCTTAGGATCGAGCCTGCATCGGCCTGCCTGCTCTGCGGGAAACCTGCTTCTCCCTCTCCCACTCCCCCTGCTTGTGTTCCCTCTCTCACTGTGTCTCTCTCTGTCAAATAAATAAATAAAATCTTAAAAAAAAAAAAAGTTGAAAAAATGGCATTCTTGAATCTGCCAATTGGATGTGAAAGATGAACTCTCTGGAGCTTTACTGTTTATTAACCATGACCTTGGGAAATGGCCCATGCAGCTTTCTGACAGTGTGAGAATGTTTCTTGCAAAACTTACTCTGATGCAAATAAATTTTGATTTTCCTTTGCCTGAACGTTGCAGAGAATTTAATATTTCATTTTGTATCAAAATTCTTTCAAATGAGAAAGGAAACCGTGGAAACTGGTTTTTATATTCTAATTTCAAAGACAAGGTGTTATGTTCCTCGTATCAAAGGCTTTATAGTCAGTCTTCAAGATTAACTTTAAAATGAAGGTAGTTGTTAAAAAAATACCTAAGGTCTCAATCAAAAGAATACAAAATGTCAGTGGTGCATAAATATGCAAACAAACACAAAACAAAATGTGCAATTACAAGAACTTTTTGAAAGTTTAAACAGCAAAAAAATGATAGCATTTAGCATAAAAAGTAACAGATATAGGATGTTAGCATGGTGTGCTTAAAAGAATAACTCCATGCATTCTATATGTATCCCAAGCTTTCAAAACAAACAAAATAAAAGATTTTATTTATTTATCTGAGAGAGAAGCATGGGGGGGGAGGATGAGCAGGCAGAGGGGGAGGGAGAAGCAGGGAGCCCTACGAGACTGCGCTGCTTGATCCTAGGGTCTTGATCCCAGGACCCTGAGATCATGACCTGAGCAGAAGGCAGATGCTTAACTGACTGAGCCACCCAGGGGCCCCGACCCCAAGCTTTTCATAACACAAACAAGTACAATGTTTACAGAAAGTAATTTACAGAAAATTTCTAATGTTATTGGAATTGATTTAGAAATTTTATGCCATATAGCATAATGAATGAACATGTAAGCTGAATAAAAAAAAGAAGAAACTCAAAATAAGGTTTTAAAATCTTACATATATAATGTGAGAAAAATGAATCATCCAAAAAATCCGAATCGAATAGTACTAATTTCAACTACATTGTTATCATGTTGATAAAATTCAACATGATGTTGAAATCCATGTTGAAAAATAATTATATTATACATGTTGAAAAATAATTCATGTTGAAAAATTCATGCTGAAAAATAATTATATTATACAAATTTTTGAACTACCAGGAAAAAAAACTACCAAAATTGAAATGGAACAGTGTTTAATTTATTTTACATATGTTGGGAAATGTGTGGGTTTTAAGTGAAGGTATTTGAAAAACACAATTTTCTGCTTATGTCCTCTACTGGCTGTGATATTACATCGTCCCACCTAGCTCTTTGAGTAAGCAGTATTGGTTTTGGACCACATATGCCAATGTTAAATCACACCTCTTGTTAAAAACAAACAAATAAAAACAAAAACACAGTTTTCAGTGTTAGGTATTAATTTGAAAGCTTATTAAGGCAGATCTGTGATCATGGCATCAACAAGTGTACAGGGGCACCTGGGTGGCTCAGTCGGTGAAGCATCTGCCTTCGGCTCGGGTCATGATCTCAGGGTCTTGGGATCAAGCCCCGCGTCGGGCTCCCTGCTCAGGGGGGAGTCCGCTTCTCCCCCTCCTTCTGCCCCTCCCCCCTTCCTCTCTCTTACTCACTCTCGCTCTATTGCAAATAAATAAATAAATAAATAAATCTTTTAAAAAAACCACACACACAAGTGTACAAATGAGAATTTTGGCCCAAATTCCAGGAGCATCCATTGTGTCTCACGGTGCATAGTTTGAATTTGTCACTTGAGGTGAGATTTGTGCATGTCAATAGCTCAGTAGTGATGACTTTCTGGAGAACAATTCAATTATGATATTAAATGTTTTCTGGGCCTGCCCATCAAATATAACCTCACCACTACATTTAGACAGACAAGAGAATGTCAGTTAGATGCTGCCATGGCAATTAGATTTCATTTAGGCAAAATATATGAAGCACCCAAGAAGAGGAAAGCAAAATAACTAAAGATTCCAAATAAGAAGAAATCAATCTTTGACAAAGAATGAACCAATCTTGAATTTGATCACTTGGTGTGTACTATGATTTACTACTAATTTTGTTAGCAAAAGCTTACAAGAAACTCAAAAGGTACTTTTGGTCCATTCTTAAATAATTAATAGTATACATTTTTTTAAATTTAGAGACAATGTTGGCGGGTTGTTTTGTTGTTGTTGTTGTTTTCTGAGGTGAAACTGCATATAAAATAAACATCAAGAGTAGCATTCCGGTAAAGAAAAGGGAAATGAGAACATTTGTTTATCCATGAAAGAGAAGATTTGTGTACCCCTAACACGTAAACCAGTTTCTATAGAAATGACTTTCTCAACATATTATAGGTTTAGACATAGTCTTGATTGAAGAGAGATTTCAATAAGTTGAGCAATATGTTAACTTCTATTTTCACTTTTGATAATATTACAACACTGAAGTTTTTGAAAGAAGAGAAAAGTAAGAACTACCATATGGATATTACCGTAAGAGGCCATGAACTTTGTACAAGTGATAGTCACATGTGAGAATAAGATCATTTATAATTGATGCTGTGATTATGGTAATTTATCATATGTAGCTCCATTACAGTGATTAAACATCATCTGTATGTCAATTATAACTCATTTTTTTAAGTTTAAAAAAAGTATGTAAATTTTAGTATTTATTTTGAATCTGACTATTGCTTTAAGAATTTTTCAATAATTCCTGTTGCTAAAGCCTCAGGAGAGTAAAGCTGAGCCAAACTGAAAGTAATTAAAACTGAGAACTAAAATGATTCAAGGACTATCATGTATGGCTGTTGATAGAATGCAAATTTTATGAAAATCTGAATCATAGCAACATCTTAATTTAAATAAAATAGAAGGAAAGAAAATATATTTTATGAAATAAACATGTAATAAATTATGAATTTATGGGTCATTTTATTGTTCATCCAAACGTTGCTGGTCCATCAACTAAATGTATTGACATACATAATAATACTTCAATTGTCTTTAATTTTTGCCCACACTCAATTATATAAAGATCATAGCTTTATATACATGTATATCCTTATTTATTTATTTATTTTTAAAAATCTTATTTATTTATTTGTGGGAGAGAGCACAAGCAGGGGCAGCGGCAGAGGGAGAGGGAGAAGCAGGCTCCCCGCTGAGCAAGGAGCCTGATGTGGAACTAGATCCCAGGACCCTGGGATCATGACCTGAGCTGAAGGCAGACACTGAACTGACTGAGCCACCCAGGCATCCGCATGTATATCTTTAAAATGTTATTGTTGCAGAAGTATGTATCTGTTTTAATTTAATAGATGGGGGTATGGGAAGATGTCATATAATGTAAGCATGGTTACAAGGGGAACAACCCAATGCATCTGGGAGCATTTCCCAGAGCAGGCAAGGTCATTGTAAGCTAATACGATACCCTCAAAAAGTTGATTTCATTTTGTGCTAGAAATTTTGATGTCGCTATTCTTTTTTTTTTTTTAAGATTTTGTTTATTTATTTGACATGGGGGTGGGGGAGAGAGAGCACAAGCAAGGGGAGTGGCAGAGGGAGAGGGAGAAGCAGGCTCCCCTCAGAGCAGGGAGCCCGATGCGGGGCTCGATCCCAGGGCTCTGGGATCATGACTTGAGCCGAAGGCAGATGCTTCATGGACTGAGCCACCCAGGCACCCTGATACCACTGTTCTTTCATTCATGCTGGAGTGTCCTCACCTGTGTTCTCTGACTAGAAAACTTTCTCTCCTTCAAGTTCCAGTAAAAGTGGGCCCCTAGGAGCCTTCCCTATTCTTCATTCACACAGTGTGTCCCGCATCCCTTTGATACATCTTTGTTATTCCACTCCTCCTAGTGTATCAATTATTTTCTGTGTGCTGGTCCGTGCCAATGAAACATAAGCTCTTCAGGAACAAGGATCATGACTTTTTCATGTTTGTTGCCCTGACATCTAGCTCAGAGCCTTATACATAGAGTGTCCTTAAACATTTATTGAATCAATGAATTCACAAATAAGATTCGACTTCTGCCATTTTCAGAAGCTCCACTATTTACATGACATATTAATACTTCCTATCATATATTATTATTTATTATAAAGTTCAATACAATTCCTTTATATCTTAATGTGTTAAGAAGAGCTTTATTAGCCCATTGACATCAAAATTAAAAACACTTTACATTCATGTTCCTGCTAAATGTTAACAATATTGGAACCTAAAGAAGGGAGGAGTCAAGTGAGACACGTGATGTTTCAAAATTTGATGAGTTTCTAAATGACAAATACAATAATGTTAATCATAACAAATGAAAACCAACACAAAACGCTGTAAAATAAAAAATGAAAATCTCCTGCCCTCTCTATATATTCCAGGAAGTAACTCCATTTAACAGTTTGCTGGGTTTCCTTCCAGATAACCAGATATTTTTGATACTTTTCTTTTCATGCACACAAACCACTCACAGGTCTTTTTTTTTTTCTTTTTCTTTTCTTTCCTATTTTTTTTCCAACCAAACTGGGATTGCTGCCCAGATTGTTCTGCAATTTGTTTTCATCACTTAAAATTGTTGTAGTGTGAACGCCTCACTGGACAGTTTTTTAAGTGTTCTCTTCAAGATATTTAGACACTGCATAGCAAGATATTTTAAGAGTTTGCTTTGAATATACAATTATAGGTACTTAAAGAAAACATCACTCTGTTATATCCAATGAACCTCACACAGAAATCTTCTCACATTTGTTTTCTTGGACAATCTCTTGAAATGTTGGCTTGGTCTTGAAATTCCTGATTATCAAAGCTTAAGTCTCATTGTGACATCACTTGGGAAGTCCAGGCTTATCCAGCTTTTCCATGGCAGAAATTGCCCTGGGGATTTCAGATCCACCTCATTTGGAAAATTCAGAAAATTATATAGAAGTCATATCAAGAAAACCTTTGATTTGAAAGTTAATCAAGAGTCATTTATTAACTTTCTCATACATTTTTAAAAAGGGGCATGAGTACGTATAAGCATTTCTTTAAAAAAAATGTCAGGGATGAAAATTATTTTTTTTTTCTCACCTAGTTTGTTAAGGAGTTAAACCACGGTAAACAAACTGCCATATTTCTAAGTAAATATAGGATAGTCAGTTTCATTTAGAAGTTATTTTCAGTATTTTATTTTGGCTCACTTGAGGTCAAATTATAACTTCAACCAAAATTATAATCCTTTTCCTAAGGGTTATTTGGTCCATTTCATTCACATTAAATTAAAGTTTCTCAGCTATATTTTAGGATGTAGGGGAGGAAAAAGTATCCCTTGACTCTCTTGCAGTCCCTGGCTGGGTATAAAAATTAAACCGACAAAGATTAACAGAAGAGAAGCATACAGTTTTTATTGAATTTTTACACATATACAGGAGTCTTCAGGAGAGAATGAAGACCCGAAGAAGTGACCAGAACAGGAAGCTTTCATACCTTTTAGACAAACAATAAATTTGCAAAGAATAGAGAAGACAAAGGAGATTGGGCTTGGGGTCGTAAAATGGTGAAGAGGTAAAAAGGTTTGTTTATACAGCCTTCTCAGCCTAATTCCCTGTGTTTGGTGATAAGAATGTCTCCCTTCCTCCTGACACGGAGGCGGGGCGAGGGGACCTCTAACGTCAGAGATTTATCTCCTGCTTTCAGAGAAAAAAAGGTGGGTGGAGGGAGGTCAGAGTTACCTTCCTGCTTCTGCTGTTTTCTTGAACTCCTTCAGCTTAAGATATTCGGTGTGTCAAGGTGCCATATTTTGGGTAGCATGTCCTGAACCCTGTCAAGGGCAAACTGTGAGTTGTTTCCCCCAATAATTCAAAAATAAGGTAAGACCCCCATTCCCCTCTCAGGTTTAAACTATGAAACAACACAAAAGGGACCATAACAAAAAGAAGAAAAGTTTTCCTGAAAATATTAGCACAAATGAAGGAAGAATGTGTCAAATAAGATCTTTGCCATCCCTCACCTTCTCCTGAAGAAAGGACAGGGATGAGCCTAGGAGCAATGGAAGGAGAGGAAAGGAGTAAGGGTCGGAGGTCAACGCGAGGGGACCATGACTACCTGTCCCGGCCTGATGCTCTCAAATGTTCGAATCACCAACTACCTTGCTCTGGTAGCCTGCGCATGCGCTTGCCCAGCTAACTCAGAGAGTCATTCGCCATCCCGCTGAGAAAGTACAAATTTGCTTGGACTGAGAAAGTAAACACATGGCCAGCCGTTCATCAGGCTGGAATAACAGACATGAGAGAACCAGCTGCAAAGTTTATGGGAAACAATATTCCTCCCAAGGACATGCCACAGCTGTGAAGTGTCATGTGACCTTCTTATTTGAGTGACTACTGCTTCTTTATTCACTGAGAAACACTTTTATCTATGATAACATAGATATCAGAAATATTGTGGTTGAAATTAATCAGTGAAGATGGAACATTCATTCCATTTTGCCTGGAGGATCTCAGTCATTTTGATACAACAAAGCAGCCTCAGTTTCCAACCCAGATGTAAGGGGTGTCTGGACAGAATATTCCACATCTATCTTGACTCTGGTTTCCAAAGAAACAGTGTTCTAAGTTCACATTCTAGTCCAACCTTGACATTGACCCTTTCCTCACAGCCCTGCATTCAAGGTTGACCTTAATTCCACCTTGTCTCAAATCCTGTAATAATTCAGTTCTGCCTTTAATGGCTGAGATGCTTCGTAGTTCCTCTGGAGCTCAGTCTCTCACATTATAAAGGTTTTACATTACAATAAACCTGGTTTTTCGGACTTCAGATCTGTTCCTCTTGGTTTGGGGCTGATGAGCTAGGACTTCCTACGGGTCTGCCGCAGGAGAGAATGTTCCGTGTGACTGTTCTGTTTCTCACTCTAAGTTATTTTTTTTTAGCTTTTAAAAAATTTCAATTCTTGCTTATAGTGAGTCTAACCCAGGAGAAAGATCTATTATTGGAAACAAGAAAAATAATTGTTAACTGGGCAACAGAGCCAAGGGCCTCCCTATCTCATCAGATAAGTAACAAATAAGCACCTGGTGGGTATGCTAGCAAGAGCCCCAGAAACCACCTTCTATGAACAAATATATATTCCTCTAACTTCTTTACATAACAAAATATTCCCATTTCTTTTGATGACCAGAACACTACATACCCACATACTTTGGCTCACTGAGCTGCAGAAATTTCGCAGAATTTTTGTCGAGGAAGTAAGAAAATAGATACCTTAATTTTTTTGCAGGGGGGGAAGTACTTTCTGTTTTGGAAATCAATTCATTAAAAAAAAAAAAAACAGTTTTAAACAAAGAAAAGATTTGGAAAACAATTCTCCCTAGGTTTCTTCAAACAAATCTCTTAAGGGGGGTTTTGTTTTTTTTTTTTTTTTCAAACTGGCCTCTGCTGAGTGCTTTGGTCCCGTGGAGGTGCCTCAGGGGCTGTTGTGGGGCTGGAATGAGCCGTGGATTTACACTAGGAAGCTTATCCAAGAGTTTGCTTGGATAATAAGTTTAGCTAATAAAAGATAAAGTTTAGGAATCACTGTCAGTGCCTTTTATAACCTCTAGTCCGTAAAGTTGGGTGCACTGGTTTTAGAATCACAGTAGCCATCAATGCTCCCAATTGCCCTTCAGGGAAAAAAAAATGTGACTCTCAAGAATTTTGGCTTTGAATGTGTGGTTGGGAGATGACTGGGACTAGAGCTCAACTCAATTCTTTCTGACCTCTTTAAATTGGCCGGCAAGAAAAACAAGATACCATAGTGAAGTTCAGTTTCTATCCAACAGAGGGCAGTAGTGCCAGTGTTAACCTGGACGGAAGGCAGCCCCGAAGGACTGAGGGCTGAGGACAGGCTTGGTAAATTTAGTGGCCGCCCATGAGCATAAATGCCATCTGACTTTATTTTCTCTTTGCCTAGAATAAAGCAGGTGACCACACTGTTTTGTCCACTCTCCAGAGCTTTGGCTCGTTTTTTTCTTACCTTTCATGCATCAGTCTTCTAAGTATAGGACCCCCTTTCCGTTTTGGAAATCAGAGTTCTGCCTTCGAGAGCCAGGTTATCAGGTGCCCAGGAGGCCTCAGGACTCTGGTGGGCTCCGAACCCCTGATGTGACTGCTCTCTCCTGGGCTTTGTGAGGCACGGAGCTTCCCGGGAAGACAGGTGGGGACCTGGGCCGGCCTTTGCACCTGGTGTGAAGGGCTCACATTGTTTAGGTCTCTGAGCTCCAGCTCAGCCCCGAAAGCAGCATGGAATTTCCACAGCTGGTGATCTCTGCCTAATGACAGAGAACGCCATCAGCTAAACAACCTGTTTGTGTGTTTAACCTGCCACATATCCCGGAACACAAAAACAAAATTCCAAAATTTGTTTTCTAACATTAACATCATGCTTTAATTTGACATATTTCTTCGGAGAGCACTCAGTAAGAAAGGGACATGCTTCCTCAAAAATATCGAGCAGGTCACGCTTTCTTCTCATTGGGCTGAAACTCTGTCAAATGCCTCCTACTAGTGGCCATTGTATATTCCTGAGCACATGGCTGCCCTAAACAAAGCTGGGGTCCTGTTAGCGACTGAGAAGTGACAGACGTTATAATGGGAAGGTATCGAACAGCATGTGCCACAAAGCTATAGAATTCCTCTAGCATGAAGTGAATCCCGTGAAAAAATGGAGGCATAAAAATGATTTTGTAGATGTTGTTAATATGGGAATTATTCACTAAATCGACAAATATTGGGGCACCTGGGTGGCTCAGTCAGTTAAGTGGCTGCCTTCAGCTCAGGTCATGATCCCAGAGACCTGGGATCGAGCCCTGCTTCGGGCTCCCTGCTCAGTGGGGAGTCTGTTTCTCCCTCTGCCTCTCCCCCAGCTTGTGCTTTCTCTCTCGCTCACTTTCTCTCTCTGTCTCAAATAAATAAAATCTTTTAAAAATTAAAAAAATTGACAAATATTGTTTAAACATCCGAAATGTTCTAGGTCTAAGAATTCTACTTTGACCAATTTTGATTTTTGATTCAAGACAATCTAACATAAATCAAACCATGAAGGTATATCTTAATACTCTTTGATGGCATACTAGATTGGTCAAACCAGTTGATTATTTTGAAAGTTATGTTGGATGAAAGAAAACATATGTGTAAACAAATGTTAAGTAATCAGGTTGAAAGAGAGTTTCCCCATTTGTCGGATCAATTAATGACTGAAAAGCCTTTTCTTAAAATTTAAAAACAAATTATCTTGAGACTGAGATTCAAGGTTAAAAGGAAAGGCCCTTCTCCCTCTTAATCTTTGGCGGTGAAACAAAGAGATGTGTTGGAATTTCACAGAATTAATATTTTAGATCTTGTTCTCTGATCACTAATGCATAACCTGGATGAAATAAACCCTTCTTCTTTGCCAAGGTGGTTTTCCTCCCTTTTGATGAACTAATAATAATCATTTACGTACAGCCACGCAGATTTATTAGCGCAGAAACATGATTTATATTCAAAAAGAACAACACATTAAAAATGGGAACAGAAAGGGTTGGACTAAACAGATGGTATTCCAGGACTATGAGCTCTGACGTACAAATTTAATCCTCTATTGTCAACCATCAAGGGACTACCCAAATCCTCGATTTTACCGGAATTCAATTGTATTGACTGTTCGCAAAGAAATGGGTCATTGGCTGAAGATCAAAAATCTTTCGTAACATGATGAAGACTTTTACTATGAAGTACCTTTATCAGGATTCAATCTGCCTCTCAGAGATAAGAACAGCAGAAAAGAGCAACAGAAAATTAGCAAGGAGGCCCGGATTCAGAGTTCCACACTGTCATTATTGTCCGAAGCTCAGGCTCAGTACATGAACTACAGTTCAGCCTCCCACAGGTGTGCCATGCCTGGAGGCTGATGGATCATTTGCCACGCTCCCCTGCCCACCTGGACAGCACTCGGATCACTCAAATCCTTGATGGAGGCTGGGGCCCCAGGGCCAGAACAGTTCCAGGGGGTGGCAAGTCACTAAGTGAGCTTTTTAAAAATACCAGTGTCTGACCCCTGATTACTTACTGACTGTGGTCAGTTTCATCATCTAAAAGAATAATAAAGAAAATTAGAAATGTATTAATTGATTGAAACATAAAGGCTCCTTTAAGTATACACCCTATAATACTCCTGGAAAGCAACTATGAAAACACTGAAGGCCAGCACCCATGGGATTTTAATCATTTCCCCAATAACTCATTTAATTCTCTAACAAGTTTAATTGTTTGGGATATTATTCTTATTTTAAGTAAACATGAATTTCCATGTAACTCATACAGTGGTCTAAGTTCTACCCTCTGGAGACAGGAAAGATAAATCTTATTCTTCCATTACAGTCCTTCAGTCATTTGAAGGCACTTCTCTGCCTCTCTTAGTTAATTTGTTTAATCCCCCTTCAGATAGCTGAGTCTCAGATCCCATTACCGTCCTGGATGGATCTGTAAAGAAAAAGCTCCTAAAAGTCAATATTTCACTTAAAGTGGTGCTTCTCAACACCATCCCCAGAATTCTGATTTAATAGTCCTGGATTGGGGCCCAGACATTAGTAGTCTTTAATGCTCCCCAAGTGATTCTAATTCCATCCAGGACTCAGAACCTCTGAAAGGGTGTGGTCCTGCCCTGAACTTAGCACCTCTGGTGTGGAGAGAGCTCCAACTGGCAGATGGAATAGCTCCTTTCCTTGTGCTAGACACTAAAGCTCTGTTGAGGACACCTACATTGTACATAGGATTTTAGTGACAGTCACATACACTCTGGGCTCAGACCTAGTTTAAGATCAACCCAAAGGCTTACGTATTTGTCTGATGAATTTCTATTAACTTACACCTTCCTGGTTCTGTAGAAATGGAGTTGATTTTTGTATCAAAATCCAGAAATTTTGTTTTTTACTTATTGCCTGTCACTGTATTATTAGTAGTAACAAAGGAAATAATATTTGAACATAACTCTCTGCTAAACATGGCACCAATTGCATAATTTTTTAATCCACTATCTTGATTGGATCTCCACTGCAGCCCTGTGGGAAAGAAGATATTATCCCCATTTTACAGGTGAGAAAATTGAGGTTTGGATAGATTGAATTGGTTCTCTTACACCAGTCTATTAAAGCCATTTTAGGGTTCCGATTCTATCAGACTAGTCTATTTTCTGTCTTTATATATATTTATATCTTCTTCCCTACCACAAATATCAGCTTTTCATCAGCACTCACAGATGTGATCTGGGCACCATATAAATCCCCTTCAGATGGCTGTAAAAATGTGGAACAGAAGGGAGCTTCAATGCTGAGTCTTTCCACTAGAGACCTCCATCGAGCATGCACTAACCAGCATTTTAGAGCCACATCAGTGCAAACAACTATGAATCCATTAATACGGACACATTTTTCCCTTTTGTCTGCAAGGATGTCATGGGACCCTTGGTCAATGCCATGCCAAAATCTGTATTCACTATTCCTATTTCTCTCGTAAACCCATCAATTAAGGAAATGAGCACTGTCCAGATGGACTTGTTCTAATGAACCAGATGCTGTCTCCAGAAAGAACCATGTCTCCCAGGGACCGCCATGTCATTACATCACAGACCATCCTTTTAATACATTGCCCTAGGATTTTATTTGATACTGACATCAGCCTTGCTGATACTGTTTTCAGAGACCAAATCAGTATGTTATGTGCTTCTTTTTCTTTTATGAATACCTCCCTTGCTCTCTCTGACTGCTCAAAGATCATGACAGGTAGTTAAGAAACCTCCTCTCTGTTTTCATCCTCATGTGCCGGAGCCAGAGAAACTTGACTACCTCTGCTTGGTGACATGTGATCTGCTTCATCTCTTTCATAAACTACCCACAAATCTTGGGCTTCCACTGACCTGCCTTTCTCCCTCTGAAAAGCCTTTGCTGCAGAGAACACCAAACTCAGACTATTCGGCTTTCTCTCTGAAATCTATCATTACCTCACTTGCCCCAGGCAGTCGGCGGATTGCTTCCTTGTTCTTCTTGCTCAAATAAAACTTAAAACCCCTCTTGTAATTTCCCTTCATTTTTTCCTAATACTGAGTTTTGTATCCTTTTCAAGTCCCAGCTCATTCTGGGCGGTAGCCTTCCTGACACCGTAAGCTCATAATTGTATACTGAATGAAAGTTTAACCCCAAACCATGAATACAAGGCTAACAAATCATATATCAGTTCCGGCATCAAGAGGAAATATGCTCTCTGTCCAATCTTTCTCCTTTTATGAGCAGGTGGACCACCTCTACACTAAATTCAAAACACATTCCATGTGAAAGCACATTTCTCAGAACTTTCTCAGTATGCAAATATCCTCTTTGTTTATTTTACATGCAGAGAAACAGATACCCCAGACACTTACAGAAGCCAGAAAGTGATTGGGGTCATGAGTCACCCCCATAGATTCTGAGGGGGTGGGCTCTTTGCAGCCACCTTAGCTGATTCTCAGATAAGCTGTGAAAGACAATGATCTCCAGCCCTGTTCGGGGTCTGACTGGAAAAACCACGACCATATCTCTGTAACTGACATAATGGAAAAGAATTACAGTCAGAGCTACCAATAATGATCCTATTCTTTCAGGACCCTGCAGCAACAATAAGAAATTCTATAGGCCACTAAGGTGTGTTAAAGACTCAGGAAAAGCCTACTCGCTTTACTGGGAAGTGTTTTGTTCCAGAAAATGATATTGCAATTAGTAATATTTCTGAATCCCTCTTATCACTAGCCAAGCCCAGGTTTTTTCGAATTGTGAGTCACTTCAGGCTCACTGGTGTAGGCCAAATAGTTGAAAGGTCTTCAGTCAAGAAGAGGCCACACAAGAATTCTGGATAGTAAATAGAGGGCCTGATTATTTCAGTAGACTGCAGCTTCTGCTCTCCAAATATAAGATTGACCAGTTGCGCGCCATGAGTAACAAGGCCCCTTCCATGCCTGAAGTAGTTTCAAGCCACATGCTCTCAGGGCTATGGTTGCCCACAGAACTTCCTCCCCCTGTCTCTGTCCCCACATTATCCCATCCCTAAATTATAGAGCCCTGTAGGACTTTGCATGTAGCATGCAGACAGTCTCCCTTTCCCATTCTGCTCTGTCATGGCATTATGTGGTCACCCAGAGGAGCAGTAGGCTTCATTTACATGTCTGCCTCCCACCTGGGCATGAAAATTCGGTCTGTTGTCTGTAGGGCCAGTGATAGGGCCATGACCCTACCCAGGCATTCTGATCTTTTGTTAAAGGATCAGACATCTTTTTTTTTTTTTAATAATAATAATAAAAAAAACTTTATTGGTGCACTTGGGTGTCTCAGTCAGTTAAGCGGCTGCCTTCGGCTCAGGTCATGATCCTGGGGTCCCGGGATTGAGCCCCGCGTCTGGCTCTCTGCTCAGTGGAGAGCCTGCTTCTCCCTCTCCCTCTGCCTGCCACTCTGCCTACTTGTGCTCTCTCTCTATCTCTCTGTCAAATAAATAAATAAAATCTTAAAAAAAAACAATTTTATTAAAGTGCATATACATACAGCAAAGTACACATAGCCAAGTATTCTGCTCAACTGTTTTTCAACTGACCCATCACCTGAGCAAGCCATGGAACCTTCCATCTACCCCTCTTCCAAACCTCTGCACTCTCCTTAACAAGGATCAGCAGCACCCTGACTTCTCCCAGCATAGATCACCTGACCTGCTCTTGAACTTTACATAAATGGACTCATGTAGCCAGCACACTCTGGTATCTCACTTCTTTTTTCAGCAGAATGCCTGTGAGATTCACTCATGCTGTTGCGTGAAGCCATAGTTTATTCTCATTGGTGGATCATATTCCATTTGATGACGATTCTTGATTTCTTTGTCCTTTCTCCTGTTGGTCTACATTGGGTGGTTTCCAGTTTGGGGCTATTACAAATAGCACTGCTGTATAGGCTCCAGGCTCTTGGTGATCCCGGGGACCCATTTCTGTTGCTAAGTCACGGGGTATGCACGTGTCCCGCTTTAGTGAATCCTGTTTGCTTGTTTTAACTTCCCCCTCCTCTTTCTTCCTCTCTTCTTCCTCCTTTTTTTTTTTTTCTTTTTCAAGCGTATTTTTAACAAGATATAACCCTGTGGTCCTGGCCTTAGATCCCTGTGTTTACAGATAAAGGATAAACCTGCACCAGCTAGATTGCCAGAAGCTAAGCAGCCCGAAGCCTTTTCCTAGCTTTTCCTGGGAGTTCTCGAAGAGGCATTTGCTCCACTACGCTTCATTGCCCATCTTGGAACTCCCGTCCACCGTGCCCACCTCTCTGGCCTGGAAGGGAAGGGGCATGTGGCCCTGCTGCTTGGTGCAAGAACTGGATGGTCACCACCCTTGGTTGGCCCACAGCAGACCAGAGGCCAGGAGTATTTTCACATATGACTTGACTAAGAGCTCAGGGATACCTGACAGGCAATGCCGCTCAGAGCCTAACTTGCATTATTCCTGCTGGGTGTGGCGTCTCTCTGGGAACCCAACCAGCCCGTGCTTGTCCTTAGAGCCCCTTGCCACCTTGCCTCCCTGCCTGCCTCCATTGCCCCTGCACCCGAGGACCTGGAGAGCTGGCTCCTTCCACTGAAACACAGCTATGCTCCTCTTGCCATTGGCCTTGCACATGTTTATGCCAGCTTAAGGGTTGCTTTTGCTGATCTTGATCTGGGCAGAGGAAAATTCTGCTAAAAGGTCTACATACATATATGGATCGGCCCTCAGAGACCCCGAGCCTGAACCTGAATGCACCGTCCACCCCTTTGTTGCCGGGTGACCTTGAGCAAGCCACTCAACTCCTGGTTTCTCACTTTCTCATCTGTAAATTTAGATTAATAATCATCGCCACCTCTCAGATACATTAGAAGAGCCTTTGAGGTCATACAAGTAAGGTGCTCCCAACCCAGGCTGGTGGGCAGTCTGCATGGAGAGGGTAGCTAACATTGCCTCAGTAACAGAAAGCTAACGCCCCCAAAGCATCTGCGTTCAAGCTGTGTTCATTTCGGTGCACACCACCCATCCTCAACGGGTATGTACTGACTTCATATTTGTGCTGTGGGGCCCCAGTTCTTAGGAAAAAGGGGAGAGGGGGAGTCTGCCCCAGAAGTAAATTCAACTCAGGGAGAAATGGTTTATAATTAAGTGGCAAAGTTTCTTCAGCTTTACAAAAGGTTGGAGTGCAATCCCAGGCCGGGGACACCTCATTACGTACAAGTGTGTGAGAGGAGAGAGACAGAGACAGAGAGACAGAGAGCAAGACAGAGACAGAGCGAGACAGAGCTTGTTAGAACAGCTTAATGACTACAGAGGGGTCAGATGAAGGGAGCCTGGTCTGAAGAGACAGCCGGGTAGAGGGCAGGCTGGAGAAACAAGGAAGGATCTGGCGGGCCTGCTTTAGAATCTGGGCCACACACTGCTACTAGCTCTGTGTTCTTGAACTTTGCCTTCTCCTATCTGTGGAATAAAGGCAATCCTATCTTCCTGAGAGAATTGCTTTGCAGCTTAGAGTTAATGTATATAAATTGCCTAGCCTGGAAATATAAAGGCCTTATAAATGGCACGTATTGTCATTTGGAATTACATCCCACACACACGCACACGCACACACATACACTCACGCGCGAGCGCGCGCGCACACACACACACACACACACAGTATCCCCCTAGTGAGAACGGAAGATAGTTCTGTCCATAATCATCCCGTGATGTTTCTAGCTGAACATAAACAGCACTTTCAATGGAACACAGATAAGACCAAGTACACAGTGTTTCTCTAGAAGGGTGTACCACAGCCACAAAAATGATCACTGATCTCTGAATGCTGGCTGCTTTTTGACAAAGGATACCCCCATCCGCTTGGTTCCCCCCGACTCCTGAACCAAGATGACTGATATTACTGAAATGACCCACTTCTCCACAACCTTTATCTGAAACATCCCACTCTTTCTGGCTCCCTCCTCAGAATTATCCAGCTCCCTCAGACAGAAATGCTCTGTGAGTCCTTTGCCGTGTGTTCTCTCCTGCCGTAGCAAGCAAAATAAACCTTCCCCTTCCTTCTTCATGTAGGCATGCCCTCGGTTGTCTCTAGATGGTGAGCTTTGGCACTAAGGAATGAATGTCTTTCAACAGATGGATAGATTGATAGGTAGACAGACATAGATGGAAATACAGATAGATATAGATATCCATATTGAGAAAGAGAGAGAGACTTTTAGAAAGAGATACTTTTACTTTTAAATCATTCTGGTTCTCCAGTTTGGTGACCCTCATTGGGGTCTCACACCAGTCCATGACTCATGCCAACAGACTTTAACAATAATAACACAATCATACAGCACTTACTATGTGCCAGGTATTAACTCATGTGACTGCTACAATGAGCCCATGAAATATAGTGACGCTATCCCCATCTTACAGCTGGGGAGAGTGAGTCACTGAAGGATCAAGTATCCTGCTCAGCTGACAGATGGGAGTGCTCCCTCTCAACCTCACACTCCTCCCCAACTGCGTGTTGAAAGAGCGCATGTACCTTCGGCTGCAGAGCACTGATCCTGACTGCAGAGCATCCTCACTTCCTCCCCAGGGGCTCGGGGTTCAAACTCAAAAGGTTTCCACTAGTGCTTATTCAGCCTGGCAAATGGATGGTTTCATATAGTGATGTAATTTCCATTCGCCTGCATGTTCTGAAAAATTCCTGCTGCAGGAATCTTTGAAGGAATGTTGACTCTACTTTCATTCCTTCATTTTCTCTCTTTCTCTTTTCCTCCCCCTTCCCCCGTCTCTCCCTTTCCTTCTATTTTCTTTCTGGAGGTGGTACAAGGGATTTTGAGGATTTTTTTGCTCTCCCCCTAACGTAAGGGCCACCATGGTTAAGCACTTGCTACAGCCAGGCTCCCTCCACGCTTTGCAGGGATTACCTCATGTGATCCTCACAGCAGCCCCTTCGGAGACACTCAGATCGCTCTCACTTTGCAAATGAGGAAAGGGACACTGAGGTCCAGTTCCTTGTCCAGGTGTAGTTACCAAGTGCAGTCCAGGACAGAATGGAACTCAGGACCTCAGAGCCCTCACTGGTCACCACCATCCTTTACTCGAAAACCTGCGCCGAATAAGAGAAAAGCTTTCCTTTCTCACAGAAGCTGTTTATTACCTAGGTTTCCCTGCTGCATTACAAACTACCGGCTTGTCCTAGACCCAACCGTGTGCAGATCACAGCCCCACATGGACGCGTGTGGTCTTCTCAACATCACCTGCCAAAAAACGCCACGTGGCAAAATATTCTTTCAGAAACCTTATGCTTTCATAGCAGAATCTTTCAAAGTAAAGGTAAGTTTTAATTTATTGGCAAGGAAATATGTCCATAATATATATTGTTCAGTGAACAAAGTAGCTTATGAAAAAGTATGTATACTATGGTCCTGTTTTTGTAAAAATAAAGCAAAACAAAAATAGATAAATATAAATGAATATGTATTTGTAAATATAAATGGATATATATATATTTTTTTAAATTCTGGAAGGATATGGAGCTTAACGTTAATGGTGCTTTCACTGGTTTGTAAGATTAAGAATTATTTTTTATTCTCTTTATTTTCTATTGTTGTTTTGTGCCTTTGTAATTGGGAATAAAAAGCAGTTTCTATTTGGGAAACAAAGTACCTGCAAGGAAATTAGGTGGAGGAAGGAGGTATTATTAAAGAAGAAGAAAGGGTCTTTTGCAAACTTTTTTCTGATTTAAATCAAATGGAAAATCTATATAAGTATGTGTGTATATATGATGGAGATAGAGATGTATAGATAGATATCTATATCTATCTACCTACCTACCCATCTGTAAAATGGGTGTGTGACAATCAGTGGCTGGTGGGTATCTATCTAAAGGCACTAAGGAGGACTCTGTATATATCTATGTCAAAAAGACTGGTAATGAGCGTATCCGGACAGATTAAGTTCCTCACCCACACGGAAGCCAGGGCTCAACTCTTCCCAGCAAGTGTGACTCTGGTGTGTGCTGCTCCCCACACCCTTCTTGACCCACCATCATGCATTTTCCACTGCTGAGCAGCCTCCCATCCACCTTGCCCACTCTGCCATTTTGTGTGGTGTCTCTTTGAACACCCATTCTTCCTCCTCACTCCTGGAAGAGAGAGGCACGTTGATGGAAACTCTAGCCACTGACATCCCATGGTTCAGTCTGTGCTCATTCCTAGTGTTGGCTTCCCCTGCATGATTTCTAGCTCCATCTGGCCACAGAACTAAGCACTGAGGTCACATAAAATGTAGGGAGTACCCTGTATCCTAGACCTCAGGATAATTAAGACCACTGCTTCCAAAACTTTAATGCACACATAAAACATCTCTGCAGATTCTGTCTATGACAGAACCTGAGGCTCTGCATGTCTAACAAGCTCCCAGGTGAAGCTGATACTCTTGGTTTGAGCAACAAGCATCTAGACCCTTTGGGAGGCTGTCCAGTGGAGGCATAGGTGATCAAAAGTATACTTGTTAGAATCATCTACCTTTATAAAGATCCCATTGCAGTTCAAATATGCAATGCCTAATCTCTTACATTTTGTGGATCTTAGGAGAGGTATGGCATGTGGGAAATGGAAAACATTGGGGAATATTTATTTGTAAAGGGAGAATTTTGCAAGGATGTGGGGGGGGTGGGCATAAGGAATAGGTCGGTGAGGACAGGTACTTAGTAGCAGCAGAGCTGTTACCACCCCGAACCTAAAGGGACGATGGGAGGGAGGGCTTTACCAGAACCAGGAAGCAGAAGGTTACGCAGCATCAGCTGTCTTGAGAGAAGCAGTGACCTCTGTTTAAGAGACAGGCTGGGGTGACCTCAAGAGAGAGCGAGAGGAGAAGGAATCCCTGATCTCACTCCCTTCCTCCAGTCTCCTGCCAAGTCCCTGGAGGGGTCTGTGCAAGTCAGCACCTTGGAGCAGACAGCAGGGAGGAGGAAAGTGCAGAGGTGATCCTGGCAGGCAAATGGACATTCCCAGCACAGAGGCTCTCAAGAGAAACATTTTCAGGGTGGTTACAGGGTCCTCAAAGCTGAGTTCACGGACAGGAGGCTGATCTGTCACGAGGAGTCTTCCCTTCCATTAAAAAGCCAAAATGATGAAGAACCACAGGGGTTGGGAAGAGACACCTAAAAAGAAAAAGAAAAAAAAAAAGGCAATAGGCCCATGTCACTCGCCTCTACATTTAGCAACAATTTGAGACAGTTTGGGGAAAACAAATCTGAACAAAGACAGTTGCTCCCCTGGAGAAGTACACAAATGATTACAAAACGCAGCATGAGAGAGAGGGTCTATCTTTTAGGGTGTGGGGGTTTTTTTTGTTTGTTTGTTTTTTGGTTTGAAACAACAGAAACAAACAACCCCAGGCTAACTTAAGCAAAAAGTGACTTGCTTTAAGGATATTGGTGACTGAAGCCCTGCCCAGAAACCAACTAGCCTTTACTTAGAGAGAAGAATTATTTTTCATGAGATATATCAAAGAAAATTATATTATACATAATGTAATGAAACATTTTCTATTTTAGGCATATTTTGAGGACTTCTGAGCTAAGTTCAAGGACCTCCGGGCTATGCTGCAGTAGACCAATCAGCATAATATCGAATTAAACAAGAAACTCCTTAGAGTGGAAGAAGAATCTAAGCAAAAGGGGTGAAGACCCAGTGAGTGGGCTTTGGGGCCATTTCACAGGTGCTCAGGGACATGGATTTTGGCAGAGCTGCACGTGTGAAATGAACCTAGTCATGAAGGTTGAGCACATGATAGACAAATTTTACGTGGTCACCTGCCCACATGGGCCACACACCTGGTCAGGAGGCAGGGGCTTGGGAAAGAGCTTGACAGGTGTCACAACCCAAGCTAGAGACTAGAGTCCAGAACTCCAACCTCAAAAGTCAATTGGGAGGAGTTTGGGCTGAAGCCAGTGCTAGAACTGGGCCTTACACTGAGGGGTAAAAAGTATGGGTGGGTTTCAGGACCGACCGGAGCCCCAGATCCTTTGGTTGGCAGCCTTAAAACCTGGGTGTGTCCTGGTTCTGCCGCCGAGTAGCCCAGTGCCCTGACTCAGGCAAGGTTCCTGGAGTTACCTATCTGTAAAATGGGGATAAAACTTCCTACCGTAGAGGGTTTTGGTGAGGGTAAAAAGAGAAGATGCATGTGAAGTTTCTAATAAGCAAACATATCGTTTAATGTTTAGACTTATTTTGTTACTATCCTATAGATGTTATGTTAGGGTTAGTCTGCATTCTCCTTATGGGAAATTTGGAGAGTAAGCTCACAACTGTATAAAGTGATAGGAAAAAGCAAGCCAGGACTTAAACTTTTGAAAGTATAATTCCACCTTCACTGCATTCACTTCTCTTCAAATAATTGTTCCTAACATTTGACAGCATACCTGGCAGATGGGGAATTTTATGTCACTCAAAAGAGTTGAAAGCAAAAATGTATAACAATATTGATTCATTTTAAAAATTAGAGTGTATTTTTTAGTTATAATTATAGTGCATTTTTTTCTCAGTATATTTAATAGGAGTATTTAATTTTGTTAGACAACAATCACCAGGCAGGTGTTTTCAGAATTTAAAAGTCAGTGCGTGGCCAAACCTGTATTAGCAGAAGGAAGCAAAGGAAAGTAGAATAATTCTTAAGAAATCAAGTGATTAACTCCCCTTTAAGTGTCATTGTCTTTTGACAGTTTTGTTTTGTTTTTTTATGGAGCATAAATGATGGAGATAAATGCCAATTAAACACACTCCTAAGTCAGAACAAGCGCAATTTGGATCCCGAGGGTTGTTTACTAGTCGCATGGTCTTGGGTAAGTTTCTTAACTTCTCTGAGCCCCAAAGTCCTCCCCTATTAGACAAAGAAATAAAGCAAGATTCTTCTGAGGATATGATGTATGTGAGGTCCATTTTTTATGGTTATAATAGTTGCACAATTAATGGTAGTTTTATTTTTATTTTAAAGATATAAAGCATATTTAAGGGCTACAAGCTGTTATTAGATAGACTGTTATTCTTATACTTAAAAAATGGAATTATAGGGCTGATACACGATGAGGACTCACTAGATTTTAAATCAATTTTCTGGCTCTTTGCCAAGATTATACTGAAAATTCCTCAGAAAAATGAGTCATTTTCTGTATTAATCTAAGAGGTTCCAGTGAATGAAATAAAGAACATTTTCTACATTATATATCTCTAAACATTTTATCATTTTTAAAAGTAAGCTTTTTTAATGAAGCTGTTCTTCATTTGATATTATAACACCTAGTATCTCTTGTTAATATTGTTCTTTTCATCTAGAAATAATCATCATGGTTCATATGAGTGTAGCACCTTAGAGTTTTCCAAATGTCTTCACATATATTTCATTTGACCGTTACATTGTCTCTGGTGAGGTAGGTATTTCTAGAGCCATATCTGAATAAAAGAACTAAAATTGAGGCTTATCCTGGGCCCAGATTGCCTCATTATAGAGAGGCAGAGCCTGGGCACGACTCCATAAGACTTGGTACCAGAACAAAAGAAACCACCACCACCATCAAAGATCCTGAAGTGAAACTGGAAATGAAGAAAAAAAAAAATATCCGACTAAAAGATCAGGACCACCTTTTATTTTATTTTATTTTTTTATTATTATGTTCAATTAGCCGGCATATAGTACATCATTAGTTTTTGATGTAGTGTTCAACGATTCATTGGTTGCATATAACACCCAGTGCTGATCACCGCACATGCCCTCCTTAATGCCCATCACCCGGTTACCCCGTCCCCCCACCCCTCTCCCTTCTGCAATCCTCAGTTTGGTTCCCAGAGTCCAGAGTCTCTCATGGTTCATCTCCCTCTCTGATTTCTTCCCCTTCAGTTTTCCCTCCCTTCCCCTGTGGTCCTCCATGCTATTCTTTATGGTCCATATATGAGTGAAACCATATGATAATTGACTTTCTCTGCTTGACTTATTTCACTTAGCATCATCTCCTCGAGTTCCATCCATGTTGATGCAAAAGTTGGGTATTCCTCCTTTCTGATGGCTGAGTAATATTCCATTGTATATATGGACCACATCTTCTTTATCCATTCATCTGTTGAAGGACATCTCGGCTCCTTCCACAGTTTGGCTATTGTGGACATGGCTGCTATGGACATTGGGGAGCATGTGCCCCTTCTTTTCACTACATCTGTATCTTTGGGGTAAATATCTAGTAGTGCAATTGCTGGGTCGTAGAGTAGCTCTGTTTTTAACATCTTGAGGAACCTCCATACTGTTTTTCCAGAGTGACTGCACCAGCTTGCTTTCCCACCAACAGTGTAGGAGGGTTCCCCTTTCTCCACATCCTCACCAGCACTTGTTGTTTCCTGTCTTGTTAATTTTTTCCATTCTACCTGGTGGAAGGTGGTATTTCATTGTGGTTTATATTTCCCTGATAACTAGTGATGTTGGACATTTTTTCATGTGTCTGTTGGCCATTTGTATGTCTTCTTTGGAGAAGTGTCTGGTCTGTTCATGTTTTCTGCCCATTTATTGACTGGATTATTTGTTTTCTTGGCGTTGAGTTTGAAAAGTTCTTTATAGATCTTGGATACCATCCCTTTATCCCCAGACCACCTTTTATTCAAGATACTACAACAAACTTTACACAGAAAAATAAAACAAAAAGGTAATGCTAAAAGTTTTGAGTTTGAAGAATATTTGCAAAATGTTTAGAATTACTAACAGTATAGAAAGGAACACTGAAGAGTTTTTAAAAGTTGACGCGATGAGATTATTAGCAATGGGAGGATGCTGTTTCCCATTTACCGTCATTCATTCACTGCCCGCTGGAATGCTTGGTGATTTCCTACAAAGCTAGAATAAATGTGTAAAATTTGCCCAGGGACCAGCAGAGGGCAGTATCTGCTAACAAAACGGAGGCCATGGACGGCAGCACAGGAACCCACTGCTCTGCTCTCCTAGAGTCCAAGGGTGTTTGGTATTTCAGTATTTGCAACAACAGTAACAAAAAAGTCAATGCAAATGAAGGCAAGAAGGAAATAAAAAAATTAAAACCTCAATATGACAGTTGTAGGAAGAAAATATTTCAGAAATACTTGTGTCAGGCTCTGAGCTAAATGCTACAATAAGCAAGAAAAAAATCTCTGTGTCGGAGGACAGGAAGTAAGAAACCAAGCTCCTCTCCAACTAGCTACATTCTTTGTAGCCTGTTTACCTCTTAGTAAAATAAATGCTTGGGATCAGATGGCCATGCAAGGACCCATTTGCTGCCCTAATCCTCTAACTCTTAGATGGTGGCAGCCCAATTCAAAGGCAAATTTAAGTACCCAGAATCAAAGAGAATACCAGTGTGTTCTATGCCTTCCTAATATAGGTACATACATCTGAACAATGCATTTCTATTGTATAAAGAAAAATGTTATACCAATATTTTCATTGTTAATTGGAGTGTTTTCTACCCCGATAGCCTCAATACTCAACTCAGTTCACTTCCCCAGTGTTTATTGAGCACCCTCTATGCATAATAGATGAATATGGTTAGAGCCTGGGGTAGGCGAGATGGGCAGGGGTGGAGGGTTGGGTGGGATCGAAATATCCAAATGTGGAGGCAAACTTTGCAAGTGGTGTTAGAAGAAGAACACATAAAGTGCCCAGATGAGGAAGATACTGCTTCTGGCTTGGGGAGTTGAAGAAAGGAGGGTGTTTGAGATGGGTCTTGCGGGTTTTAATGGTGGCAGAGAATGGGTTGGAGATCTGATGGGTGTGGAGGCGGGTTTAGGTAGAAGAAACACGAAGGCAGAGGTGTGGTACGTGGCACTCCATTTCCAAAGGGGGAGCTCAAGGCATGAGGAGGCGACAGGATGGAGAAGAGGAAGTATGCAGGAAGAAAAGGCGGGAAAGGACAAAAGTTAAGAGAGGGAGGAAGAGGGCAGAGCAGGTCTTGAATGCCACGCTGAAGAGTATGGACTATTTGGGTTTAGTTTTTAGTCAAAAGACCTGGACTGTATTCTGGAAACCAAGGGAAGGTGGTGAACATTACAGAGCATATATGTTCAGATTTTATGTGCATGCCTACGTATTTTTTAAAGATTTTACTTTTTTGGAGCAATTTTAGTTCGCAGCAAAATTGATGGGAAGGAACAGATTCCCTTCTACCCCCTCCCCACACACGCATGGTCCCCCCCACTAGTTACAACCGCTACCAGAGTGCTACATATATTCCAACTGATGAACCCACATTGGCACATCATTATCACCTGAAGTCTATAGTTTACCTTAGGGGTCATTCTTAGTGTTCTACATTCTAAAGGCTTGGACAACTGTATAATGACATGTACCCATCACTACAGTATCATCCAGAAAATTGTCACTGCCCTAAAAGTCCTCTGTACTCTGCTTATCCATCCCTCCCTTCTCCCAACCACCCCTCTCCCCCTCAGCATCCAGTGATCTTTCTACTGTCTCCACAGTTCTGCCTCTTCCAGCAGGTCATAGAGTTGGGATCATACAGTATGTAGGCTTTTCGTGTTGGCTTCTTTCACTTAGTAATATGCATTTCAGGTGCCTCCAGGTCTTTTCATGTCTTGATAGCTCATTTCTTTTTAGTGCTGAATAACATTCCCCTGACTAGATGTATCGAAGTTTATTTACCTATGTACCTACTGAAGGACATCTTGGTTGCTTCCAAGTTTTGGCAATTATGACTAAAGCTGCTATAAACATTTGTATGCAGGTTTTTGTGGCATATGTGTATGTTGTATGTTGTGTGTGTGTGTGCGTGCAAATCTCACGCTATGACTAGGTAGCTGCTTCCGTGAGGCCACTGCCTCTCTGGTAAAGAGGCTAAGAATGGTGATACCAAATGCCTAAACCATGTAAAACCCAGATAGCTGATCAGAATATCGGCATCACAGGAATTAGGCAAGTAGGCAGACAAGAGGCAGCTTTTCTTCTGAGAGGGACCTTCATGAAGAGACGGTGGCACCTGGGAGACAATCAGCCCCAAGCAGCGGTAGCGATGCACTGAGGTCTCCGTACTTCTGTCACCTCACCGACTCTGGGAATCAGTTTCTTCCACTGACCTGCGTGTGCTCTGTTCTTCTGGGCTGGCATCCCATATCCATATTCGTTTCAGAAATCGTCGATTACTATGAATGAAAAAGTGCTTTCCCCTAAAAATAAACTTCTTTGTATTTTTCACATGATAGATACGCAAGATTATTTGGTTTGGGACTCAGATAAACGCTGTCAGGAAAACACGAGGAGATAAAAATTTTGTTTGCACCTGTGTGGGGCTAATGCATTTTAGCTGGGGGGTCGTCTGGGAATTTGAACAGAGCATTTGAATGCAGCCATGGTTATATATAAAACCGGAAAATGCATTAAATGCATTTTCAAAAAGCTACATTTGTTCTTCTCCTTCAGTCTTTGAATATGTTGCTAGTCCAGTGAATCTTAATGATTTGGGTAACAGACTCTTTCAAAAATCCAACCAAAGCTAGGAACCCTAGTCACAGAAAACCACACGCATCTAACAAGATACATTCCATTTCGGAGGTATTTATCAACACTGAAACACAGATTCAGGTTCAGGGTCCTTGCTTCAGACTTTTAGAAATAACAAACCACTGGATTTACTCCCCCTAAAATGTCCTTCCTCTTACATTTCTGTATCTAGGACAATGGTCATTGCCTAACCAGGTGACGACTTTGAAGCCCAAAATGTGCTTTTATTTAGCATTCGGGGGAAACCCCATAGCCTGTGATCCTATATAAACATGTGGTTATTCTGACTAATCCAAGAGGATGCCACGAGAGGAGATTTTTGAAAGGCCCATTCCTTCATAGAAACAAAAATAGGATTACCTTTTAATAAAGAAAATTTGCAGTCAAATTCCATTTTTGTCTTTTATTTTCTGATGTTTTCAGGGCTCTGGCAAGAGTGGACCCAGACTACTTCAGACTCAAGTGGCTTTAATGAAGTAATCACTTTATTTAAGTTTTATTTTATTTCTTTTTTATTTATTTCTTTTTTTAAGTAGGCACCGTGCCCAACATGGGGCTTGAACTCACAACCCTAAGACCAAGAGTCGTATACTCTATCGCCAGAGCCAGTCAGGTGCCCCACTTTATTTAAGTTTGAAACAAGAAGCGCATTACCTTGTGCTCTTAAGGCACGATGGCAAGTTTTACCGATGTTTCAGCTCATCTTGTCAGGTTGCTCAGCATGGGTCTCCCTTTGACCATTAGCACTTAAGGCTCCCCTTTTATACCACATATGGGGGCCAGGCGCTCTGCTTGGAGCATCACATAGAGAAACTCATTTCATCTTCCCAACAACCCAAAGAAGTACAGAAATGTTATTCTGCCTATTTTAGAAATAAGGAAACTGAGGTACAGGACGATGAGCTGCTTGTCCTAGAGCTCACGGTGGTAACCTCAGAATTTAATTTCAAGTAGCCTCATTTCAGAGGCTGGACCCTTGACCTCTAGGCTATATTGCCTCTTACATATAGCCATTATTTTAAAAAGTAATGGCTTCAGATAGTGATGGAACAACTCTCCTTATTATCTTCCCTCTTGGGGGTGATCTGCAACCCTGGCCCAGGCACCTCCCCAGCTCCCTCTCCCTTTTCCTCCCCTTGGGCCCCCCCACATCCTTGTCCCCTCCCCTTCTCTCTCTCTCTCTCTCTTTTCGTGGTGTGCATCAGGGAGCCTTCACATAAATGCAACTCAGCTGTACAGCTGTAAATTTGTCCAATTCGGCCTAACCTCTGTGTTCATGGAAGGCAACAAGCCCCAAATCCGCTATACACAGACTTCCCATTGGAAGTACAGTAGCCTCTCAAGTTTGTTTTCATCATGAAAAGAAGTCAGAAATTTCACTGCCTCTTTTGTCCACAGCTGATAGAAGGTAGATACTTAGAGTTTGCAAACATGAATAGAAAAAACTTCCATAGGGACTTTTTCACCTTCCAAAGACTTTGTTTTGTTTTTTCTTGTTGTTGTTGTTTATTTGTTTTGTTTTCTAGCGATATATATTTTGTGTTTCCAATTCCTGCTCTTGGCTAATTTTTCTAAATAATTTTTTAAGTTTATGCTTCCAAAGTTCTGATTTTTCTTCTCCTTTAGGACAAAAATACTCACTTCAACTGAAACTTCCTCATATTTAAAATGGTCTTGAGGGACCCATGGGTGGCTCAATTGGTTGGGCGTCTGCCTTCGGCTCGGGTCGTGATCTCAGGGTCCCGGGATTGAGCCCCACATTGGGCTCCCTGCTCAGCAGGGAGTCTGCTTCTCCCTCTCACTCTCTCTCTGTGCTCTCTCTCTCAAATAAATAAATACAATCTTAAAAAAATAAAATAAAATTCTCTTGAATTTCAAGGCCTTGACCTTGTAGAGTTAACTAGGTTGTTCTTAAAACCTACACCTTATACAGTCGTCTAACTCAATTCAGGGGTTTTGATTGGTTTGCTGCTTTGACAGGTAGGCCAAACACCACTAGCATTGGAAGAAATCAAAATCCCAGATCCTTCTTCACATCTAAACCCATCGTAGTACCTGGACCAAGGCCGTGTCCTCCTATTTTACTGGCAAAGGACTCACTGGCACTTGTTCATCATGGTTTCTCTTGTAAAGTATAACTGATGGTTAAGAAAGGGGAGCAAATAGCTAAGACGTGGACATATTCTCTCCTTAACAATAATTGTATATCCTTAGTTAATTTTCAAGGTGGAAGAAGTGTTATTTTCTAAATATCAGCATTCTAGATCAATTTGAAAAAAAGTCTCCAAATTTAATGATAATTATTTAATGTATATTTTATTCCCTTTTTCTTCATGCAGCATGTATATTGAGGTCACAGTATGTGAACAGATGGAATATATGGCAGGCGCCAACTAATTAACGTTAAAGACAGGGGACCCATTGTCTTCTATAACTCCTATCCATCTACCTTCATTTCTGTCACCATGGCTCCTAGTGGTTCAATTATTGAGTGTTGTGAATAAACAGTTAAACAAAATCCACTTCATGTAATGCTGCTGCTTTAGTATTCAAGAACCTGGGCTTGAATATTTTCCAAATCACCGAAACCTTCTCCATGATTTCCCTTGTTAAACTTCCCCAGATAGGGGAGGTGAGACTGCAGGGATTTTTGTGCAAATTGTCTCATTTACAGACGAGTAGAGTGAGAATTGGCATATTTTATTTTTTTTATTGTTTTATTTTTTTAAAGATTTTATTTATTTATTTGACAGAGAGAGACACAGCGAGAGCGGGAACACAGCAGGGGGAGTGGGAGAGGGAGAAGCAGGCTTCCCGCAGAGCAGGGAGCCCGATGTGGGACCCATCCCGGAGCTCCAGATCATGACCTGAGCCGAAGGCAGACGCTTAACAACTGAGCCACCCAGGCGCCCTGAGAATTGGCATATTTTAAATTGGATTATGGACATTCTCGTGGTTTCTAGTTGTGAGGGCCAATTCTAGGATGCCTCAGAGACTTGTGCCAACAGAGTGTTCAGAAAGTATGTCGTTTTTATAAGCTTATAGTATATGTAGCATGCTGGGGATTTCTCAGCAGGCATTCTTCCCAGATGTGGAGTAGCTCCTGCTTCTTGGAGCAGTCACTTCCTGATAGAATAGGGCAGAACAAAACCAGAAGGTTCCAAGCTGCATGAAAATTCTCAAATGTGACCTGGGAATTTCTCCTTGAGTTTCTCCGGCAGCCCGTGGTGGGAGAGCCCTGAAAGTAGACCCACTTAAATCATCAAATGATCCAGCAATCTCATTGTTGGATATGTTTCTAGAAGAATTCAAAGCACGACCTCAAAGAGATATTTTTACACCCATATTCATAGCAGCACTATTCACAATAACCAAGAAGTGGAAGCAACCCAAGTGTCCATCAGTGGATGAATGGATGAACAAAAAATGCCATGGAATAGTGTTCATCCTCGAAAAAGAAAGAAATCCTGTCACATGCTGCAATACAGATGAACGTCAAGGACATTAAGCCAAGTGGCATAAGCCAGTCACAAAAGACAAATACTGTGTCATTTTACTCATGAGAGGTGTCTAAAGCAGTCAGACTCACAGAAAGAGAAAGAATCATGGTTGCCAAGAGCTTTGGGTAGAGGAAATGGGGAGTTGTTTCATGGGTATGAGTTTCAGAAAAGTTGTAGAGATCTGTTGCACAACAATGTAAATATACTTGACACTACTGAACTATACACTTAAAAATGATTGAGAGTAAATTTTGTTCCATGTAAAAAAACACACATGTTTTTTACCATATTAAAAAGATGGATGCTATTGTGCCTTCACCTTGAACTGATGGATTTTAATGAACTCAGCTGTTGGTGTGGAGAGGACACTTGTGAAGTAATTCTGATTAGAGAAAGCTGTTCTGCAGGGAAAAACACTTACATTAGAGTTGGCCCATGTGTACAATGACTCCAGAACCTACATCCAAGAGTACTTCTGGGCTGCCCAACTGCCTTGAGAGCTACCAGCTTGGAAACTTTTAGAGAGTCTCTGAGTTCAGACATGGAGAAAGGCAAAAAGTGATATAAGTAAAGAAATGAACCAACAAACCAACAAGTATGCTTGACTTAGGCGAGGCATTTCTAGAAGGTATTTTCTCGGAGTGGACTACCTAGGGGGAGTTTCCCCACATGTCCAAAAACTGACAGAACTTTTTACCTGGAAAGAACAATAAATGAATTCACTCATATTATACAAGAAGGAAGTGAAGACAAGGAAGGTGAAGGACTTACTCAAGATCCTCCAGAGAAAAGATTAGAAAACTCAGTTTAGAACTCCTAGGCTCAGTGGTAATTTTAGACAAGATCTGTTCTTGAAAGCAATGTGACAGGAAAGGCCAATATTAACACACACACACACACACACACACACACACACACACACACACACACCCCTCACCCAAAATGGGAGCTGTTCTGGTTGAAATGAAAGCAGGAGTAGCAGGGTGGTGGTGGCGTCATTTCCTCTCCCCACACCTCACACCTGCCCCTGAACCCCCAAGACACACCTGTGGGTGCTCAGGACTCCGTGGGGGTACACTTTGAAGACTCCCACACCATACCATCCTTTTCACTTTATGCTTCCACTATAGCTTTTATAGACTACTTTGTAATTTCTGTTCACATATCTCTACGAAGAAAGCTCATAATACTAATAGCTACCATATATTGAGTACTTATTATGTACTGGCTTGCTTGCTAAGAGTCTTATGGCCATTACTTAATTTAATCCACCACCACCACTGAAAGTTATTGTTTTATCCTATTTTGCAGGGGAAAGAAAATAAAGTCTGCATAATTTAAAAAGCCTGCTTAGGCCAACACCTGAAAGGTGGCAGAGCCAGATTCAAATTCAGCTATGACCGAAGGCCTGTGTTTGTAACAAAGCAGCAATCTGGATTATGATCAAATCATTTCTGGATGCATGTCACTCAGCACAAAGCTGACACATAGTAGACATTTCACAAAAATGTGTTGCTTTAGATTCCTCTGGTTTATGGACACCTTTTGAAAGTACAGACTTCTCTGGGAGGATTAATGACTATCGATTATTCACATGTAATAGTGAATTCATTTGATCTGATTGCTTTACTCTTAGCCAAGAGGAATCTAGTGTAGTGACTAAGACTATTAATTGGAGTCAGACTCATGGGTTTTTGGAATCTGTGTAATTCTGGGCAGGCTGTTTAATTTCTCTGTGTCTCAGGTTCCTCATCTGTAAAATGGACACTATAATATAATTTACCACATAGAATTATTGTGTGGAGTGGATGAATTTGTGCATATAAAATGTTTAGAATAGTGCATGGTACATAGAAAGCATTAAAGAAATGTTAATTATTTTTATAAACTGCAGTGAAGGAAAGGGTATTACAGGTGTTAGTTTTGACTGTCATTGTCTTTTGGAAGAGAGGGAAGATAAGTAATTTTTAAGCATGGTTTGGGTGCTAGCATGGGAGCAGGGCAGACATATTGGAGGTCGCTGGGCATCCATTGGATGGCTTCTTCTGTGGCTTAAAAGCAACAAGGCAAGGACATCAAAATGGCACATTGCACAATTCTGCTTCAGACCTGCTCTAAACCTGAGCCAGACACTTAACCGACTGAGCCACCCAGAGGTCCCTAATTAATTAATCTTAATCAGCAAATCTGTTCTCGGATCATTAATTAAACCTGAGGGTATAATTAAAGCAAAAAGGAGTACAATCTATACATTTATTTAAATTCTACAGGGATAAAACTCCTTTACTGTTGGGGAAAAGTCACCTTTTCTTAGAGTGTCTGCTGGTCAGTTGCAGATTTGCCCTCAGCTGTCCCTCTGGCCTTCTGCCCTGTGTGAGAGGGGACTAGATTTCCCAGAGGCCCCTGCCTCTCACTCCCAGGCCTGCTCGGCCAATGAGAGTCACTGGTGGAAGACCCGAAGCTTGAAAGACGGGGGAGAAAGCTGGTGCTTCCTAAAGGCATCTCCACCTGAAGGTGTACTGCTCTGTTGGCTCCACCCTTGCCTTGGTGGCCCAGCTCCTCCCAGAAGTCCTCACAATTGTCCTAACTTCTCCTGAACAGCAGTGGCTCATCCTGCAACTCTACTTCCTCAATGGTGGTAATAGCTCACTGATCTGCCAAGCTCTGGGTTGCTTCACTGGGTCCCATTTGACTCCTCGGTTCTGCCATTATCCACCTAACCAATTCCCTGTACCAAAGCCCCTTAGTGTGAAGTATCTACAATGGTTCTGCTTTTGCTTATGTTTTTTTTTTCTGGCAAGTATCTAACTACTGTATAGAGAGAGAACTCAACATGTATTTTAGAAACAAGAAAGAGGAAGGTCCATTACTACCTATCTATTTTTACATTGCTTAGGGTATATTATTTTTTCATTTTTGTCTCTCTTAATAAATAGCTTTATGGACCAAATAATAAATCAGAAAATATTTCCTGAACAGTTACTTTCTATAGTGTGCATTCGTAAGAATTGTCTAAAAAACAATCTGCGAGGACAGTTGCTCTCAGCTCACTGCAATTGCAAACAAATGCAGTTCATCCTAATAAGGGCAGATGAAGGTTGAACTTTCTAGACCCTGGCTCTCTCCCTAGGCTTTTAAGATGTCTGTGCCATTCCCTTTTACATTCACACTTCAGAGTGGAGGCTGGAGCATTAAGGCTGCCCCCTAGAACCTTCCACGTCCTGCCTAAGTGCTTCACTGACCACCGTGAGCTCGGAAATCACCACAGGAGCAAGTTAGACCACGGTTGTGGAAGAGTGTACTGATGTGCAGGTCCATAATGGGCATTTGCCCATCTGTTGTATAGTTAGGTTTTTTTCTCTTTTAATAGAGTAGCTTTAGAGGCATTACAACAACTGAATGTCCACACCTAAGGGGCCATGGATGGCCTCATTAACGGGAAACTCAAAGATGGCCCTTACTTCAAACACTCCAAGAGAGATATAAGTGTATTTTCTGTCCTTCAGATGATGCCTTTTTGGTCTGGATACATTTGTAATGATTCCGCTTTAATAATTACGGATTATCTAGGTCTAAAGTACTAGAGGTGCTCAAGCAGGAAATTTTTCTGATGAACCACAGGAAAAGACACGAGAATCTCAAAGCATAACAAAAATAGTACAGACTAGACTTACAGAGTCCTTTAGAACTTGCAAAGTACTCTCATAAACTGTAGCTCAGTTTTTGCTATGGGTTTTGAACATCGTTCTGGCAAAGAAAAGATCCAGGCCTGCAAGTGCTGCCCTCAAACAAATGATTTCAGAATTGACATGAAGTAATATTTTAAGTACTCTCCACTCCTATACAGGCAAAGACATTTTCTTTTGCTATAAAAGTTGTTATCTTTCAGAGAAAGCCTTTATAACATACATTTGAGAGCTAATCATCTTTGAATAGTCAAGAGGTCGGGTGGGGGAGACATCAGCCTTTCTGATTATGGGTTGGAAAGACCTTTTTAAAATTATTTTCCAGCTAAGTAGTTGACTCCTTTGCTTTAGTGAGCCTGGTCTTATTAAATCAAGTATTCTCCCTGTGTGTCTTGGTGCTAAGCCTTTTTATACTGTCCTAGTTCAATAGGGACATGTATTATCTAATCATAGAAACAAGTGAACTCTATGACATGTGCAATCCCAAAACTGTGCTTCTCTACACAATAAGTCCATTTCCTTTTTTCTTATATAAGAGAACTTTCTTTTTTTTAAAAAAAGATTTTATTTATTTACTTGAAAGAGAGAGAGACAGAGCATGAGTATGAGCGGGGGGGAGGAGGCAGAGGGAGAGGGAGCAGCAAACCCCCTTTTGAGCAGGGACCCCCTCCCCTCCAATGCGGGGCTCAATCCTAGGACCCTGAGATCATGACCTGAGCTGAAGGCAGACACTCAGCAGACTGAGCCACCCAGGCGCCCCAAGAACTTTCACTGATCTTTGTTGTTGTTCTACTCTTCTGATCTCAGGGTCACACCTAACAGCAGTGGCTCATCCTGCTACTAAATTAAGTAAGACTGTCTAAATTATCATAAAATCCTGACATTTTCATAAATGTTAAAACAAATCCAAACTTGCCTTAGACCTGCTGAGTCTAAGAATTCCACATTATTAGGTACCATTTCACTGTAAAGTAACTGGGTTCTCTTTCTTAGACATAAACAAATATTCTCACCAGACTTCAATACTCAAAATAATGGCAGTACAATTCATTCTAATTCTTCTGGAACATCTACAATTCCCAACATTATGCTAGGGGTGATGATGTAAAGGAAGACATGGTCTTTTATAAAACTTTGGTCTAGTGAGAGAGACAGATAACTGAGCTCTTCACTTTTAACAGAATAGACTCATTGTGACTCTAGTGTTGAGGGACACGCTAAAGGTTTTCCATGTAGTAATAATGACAGTAATGATATTTGGTATTATTATATGTGTATATATAAGTATATATGTAGTACACAATATACGTATATGCGCGCATACATGTATACTACATATATTACTTATCTTTTCTTTAATGTCTAACACAGAATATGATACAGAGTAAACCCTCAATAAATATTTCCTTAGTTAATAAATGAAAGAAATGTGAGTTGAAGACTAAAAGAATTTTTGTGGTTTCAATAAGGTCTCATCTTGAACATTGTGGGGAGCTCAAATTAATGTGGACTTAAAGATATACAAGCCTAAGAATACAGATTGTATTTTATTTAATTTTTTATCTCCAATAGCACTGCATATAACATATTTAGTAAAAGATTTTCTGAGGAAAGAGATGAATGAATAGATGGAGTAAGGCCTAGGATGAGCAATGAAGGAGTGATTCCCACTTCATGTATGTGTGAGGGTTAGGCTACAGACTGACTGGAAGTTGACAATTGAACTTGGTTTTGAAGATGAGGGGCTTTAAGGTAGAGAAGAGGAGACAAACAGTCAAGGAGGCAGTATGAACAAAGACACGGGAGAGTACAAGAGACATGGCTTGGGGTGGTTCCCTTTGAGAAGTTGGTGGTAATAACAGCTCTTCCTTGTCAGTGAGAGCATGATTTCTCTCTGTAACATCATTCTCCCATCATGGAGGACAAGAAGCCTAGTCCAACTTTCTAGAAGAGGTCATTTCTTCCCATTCTACCTCCCCAGCTTATTTGATTCTTAGTTTGGGAGAAAGGCAGAGTAAGAAATGTCAAAGACAGGACAGATGAGAAAACTGATTTTCAGAATTGTTCAGGGGCTTGCCCAGGGTCATCCAAGTCACTTGATTATCTATTTTGCTTCATTCTGATGTGCCCCTGTGGAAATTCAATCTGAAATTCTTCGGATTGTTGCCAGAGTTCGAATTTAATACATCTCAGCAATCATAGATGGAGTCCTGAAGGACCAGATCAAGTTGTTAAAATATCAAAAAATCTCTTCCCCTCCCTAAATTATTTGTAGTCAGTCCAAAAGAAAAAAAGAAAGAAAAATCCTAGTGCCATTCGGGCTTGCTTTCAAATGGGCCAAACCATTTTTAGACAGTTATGTACAACAATATCCTGCGAATTTCCATTTCATAACAGGCATGAAGTTACCATTTTTTAAGAGAAAGAACAATTTCACTAGTAAAACAGCTAGGAAGAAAAGATATTTAACCTTCTAATAAAATAGTAAGGCTGCAAGCTCAGCGGTTCATAAAACATTTATAACCTATAGCCAGTAAAGTCAGGAAGAAGAGATTTAAATGTTGCCGCTTGATGGAACGGAGAGATGCTCACTATAAATATCACCCACAAGCATGTGGGCTGCAGTGGGGTGCAGGGAAAGAGGTCTCCTGGTGGCAGCAGTTGTCTATTTTGTAGTTGGCCAAAGATTGGGCCCCTTCTGCCATTTTTCCTTGGCAACCTAGAATTGAAACATGAAATGGGGTAGGTGGGGAGAGAGTGAATTAAGCTGGGAAGGTCATCCCTGCTAACCTGTGTTACAACTTCAATGAAACAATATACTTCACATGCCATTAAGAATGACACACCTAAGCTTCAGAGGCACACCCAGGCCTGGCCACACCTAGCTCAGGTGTCTTCCTGCTGCATAGTGTTCCTATGGCTGTGGGAGATGGAGAGGAAGGAAGAGTCATGCGCCAAGTTCCCCAGAGGTATGCTCTGTGTGAGTATGAGAGGGTAGGGCAAGAGCTGAGAAAGTGCTGAATTGTTTCCATTTGCTTCTCATTTGGGACTACAGCTGGGCATGCATTAACATGAACAATCCCTATTTAAAAACCTAACTTGTTCACGTACACTTTCAATCTGGGGATTTGTTTTTCAGTTCTGGAAAACTCCCAGGTATGCTAAATATCTACCGTGTCCTTGATTCTCCACTCTGGAACGTTTCCATTGTACCTTTGCAGAAGCTTAAATCTACCCTTTCTGGCTCATGTTGTCAATCTGTTCTGTATTTTGAGTGAACACCCCAACATGCCATCCAATTCATTAATGGGCTTTGTTCATCTAGAGTAGTATTATTTTTTCTAATTATAGTGGTGATAGTTTTCATTCCCAGGACTTTTTCCTGGTTCTTTTCCATTTCTACCTGCTTTCATTTCATAATCCCTTCCTATAATTCATTATTTTGGGAGGTATTTTTTTTTCCTTTAGTTCTTTGGGAGTTTTAAAGTGTTATTTCCAGGGGTGCCTGGGTGGCTCAGTAGGTTGTGTCTGCATTTGGCTCAGGTCATGATCCCAGGGTCCTGGGATCGAGCCCAGTGTCAGGCTCCCTGCTCGGCGAGGAGTCCGCTTCTCCCTCTGCCTCTCCCTCTGTCCCTACCTCCCTACCCGTGCTCTCTCTCTCAAATAAATAAATAAAATCTTAAACAAAATAAAGTTTATTTCCATTCTTTTAAGAATGAATTCCTGATTCATTGAGTGCTTTGGCCATCAATTATGGTATGAGTTTCTTTTCTACATTTTAAATTTGTAATCAGGGACACCTGGGTGGCTCCATGGGTTAAGCATCTGCCTTTGGCTCAGGTCATGATCGCACAGTCCTGGGATCAAGCCCCATATGGGGCTCCCTGCTCAGCAGGGAGCCTGCTTCTCCCTCTCCCCCTACTTGTGCTCTCTCATGCTCTCTCTCTCAAACAAATGAAAAAAGTCTTAAAAAAATAAAATAAATTTGTAATCATCACACCACCTTGAGTGGAAATTTCCTTTTTTTGGTGCTCTTGCCCCTCTTTTCTTGGCCTCTTCTTGCCTGAGAAGTTGTGGTTGCCGCACACCTGGCCTAGGTTTTCATTCAGAACCAAGCTGTGTGTGGGTGTGGGCAGTTGGGGTGTCTTGTCTACGGGAGGATTGTTGATCCCACCTCCCCACCAGCATGCTACTGGGCACAAGCTCTGGTTGGAGGACCCCAACTTTTCCCTTGTGACATCCCAGGCAGCGGATGGTTATTGGTCACAGCCCCAGATCATAATGGCAGCTTTTCCTACCTCCATTTTCTAGGAAGGGCACCTTGCCCTGGCCCTCTGTATTGCACAGCCAGCCTGACTCCAGGCCAGAAGTTCATGGTCTCTTCCCTTTGCCCGGGGAACTCTTAGAAACTGTAGCCAGTTTCCTATTCTAGCCCCCAGAACCCTAGAGCCCCCATCATCCCTCTCTGTCTTATTTCTGGACCACAGAGATGCTTTCTTGTTTTTGAGGGTGGGTATGTATTTTTAACTTAAAAGAAATTTTACTTTATTTTTGTTCTCTATATGAAGGAAAAGGGATGTGAATTTCCACTTGTACCCTATTCCAACAACTTATGCAGGATTTGTAAGACCTCCTTTCCAGATTTCAAAATGATTTTATATCCTTACCAAAGAGTGCATACTTGGGAAGTTTCACTGAATGAATGAATGAATGGATGGATGAATGAATACAGGTAGCGTCTTTTTCTTAATTGAAATCCTTTTTCTTTCCTCAATCCCCATTCTGATGATTCCATTCTGAGGTCAGACAGCCACTTGTTCCCTCTAAAATCAATGATTGCTCATTTTCCCTTACCAAAGTCCTGCCTCTTCTTGGTGCCGCTCCAGACTACTTGTTTAAAACAGTAGGAATGATTATCATTTTATTTTAAAAGTAATAGGTCCTAAAAAAATAAAAATAATAAAAATAAAAGTAATATGTCCTGTTAAGAAGATAAACAGTGCAGACCCATGGGTGCCTGGGTGGCTCAGTCGTTAAGCATCTGCTTTCAGCCCAGGTCATGATCCCAGGGTCCTGGGATCGAGCCCCACTTCGGGCTCCCTGCTCCGCGGGAAGCCTGCTTCTCCCTCTCCCACTCCCCCTGCTTGTGTTCCCTCTCTTGCTGTGTCTGTCTCTGTCAAATAAATAAGTAAAATCTTTAAAAAAAAATTAAATTAAATTAAAAAAGAAACAATGCAGACCCATATAGCAATTCAGTAAAATATAACTTTTTTTTTCATTAAAACTAAACAGCATAGTTGTAGAAAATTTAGTAAACACAGATTAACACACCTAAAGGATAAAACCATTAAAACCTGGGCTGTTGAGAGCTACTTAGTTGTTAACATTTTGAAGTATAACTGTCCACATTTCCTCTCTGGCTCTAATTTGCCCACACTTTACTCACCTTGAATCACCTTGAATTTGTCCACTAACAAAACTACTGTTTTTGGTGAATTGTGAATTCACTCCTTTGGTGTCAAGGTGGCCATCAGATGTGGGCTTCAGCCACAAGACTGCAAACGTGGCTACATTGCAGGATATTTGTATTTTCTTTTTTTGTTCTGAAGTGGAGGTTGGGTGAGCAGACACTGACTTGTCTTCAACTGAGGAAATGTCCTGCTGCTGATTTTGTTGCTAACATTGCTGAAGCAATGTTATCAAGTTAATTGTGATGAGCATGCAGACAAAGAAATTACTTCTCAGAGGACCGAGGTTTGCTACTTGTCTTGGATGGGGGGAAGCATAGGCCGTGTTTTCTTTGGGGTTCTCTGCTTTCCCAGTCCTCTGTGGCCTCACTTTTCTGTTAGGACCACATTTATCTACCTCTTGTTTCTGGTCAAACTCCTTCCAGAAAACAGAAATGGCCATGCTCAGCTGAAAGGATGCCACTTAAACCCAGGTTATTTTATATACGGAAATAGTGAAGAGCCTTTGCATGACTTTTCAGGACCAAGGTAAAAATAAAATCAAGAACCTCAAATCTAAGTCCCTGGGCCTTCAAGCTTCTCTAAGAAGTAGCATTTCCCCTCCAACTGTCCAACGTGATAGTATGATTATAATGGGCTTACAACAGCCACGGCTCACATCAAGATAGTGAGGGAGGACAAAGAGAGAGAGACAAAACAGGAACTCTAGGTCAGAAGTGGATGGAGGAATTCACAACTGGATACTAACATATGACCAAAGGAAGAAAGGGCAAGTACACAATAATGCTCAGTACTTCAAGATTGGATTAGTCTTACCATCTGTCCCTAACCATGCAAAAAGTAGAAACAACAAATTCGGATTTTAAAATGCAAAGAGAAATTCATGAGGTGGGGAGAAGACATATGCAGGGTATAAACCACCTAGTCTTGAGAAAGTCCTGGAAACGTGGTAGAATTAAGTGAAAACTGTAAGTCATCCACAAGTCAGAGAATAAAAGAAAAACTGTTCAGGTTTCTGAGAGACAAAGGTCAGGGAAAGGGTCGAGGGTGTGAAGCGAAGTGTGAATACAGCGATATAGTTCTTGCTAAAAAGAGTCAGGCAAGGCAAAGAGTTTATAATGATGTCAAGAGAAGCAGTGGAATTAGAAATAAGAAAAACTTAAATCTCCTTCAAATTCGGAACTATGTTCATATTTCCCACGGATTAGCAGCTACTCATTCATCTTCATGCCAATACATGTTTGAAATAGTGAGGTATGTATAGGGCGCTTATTCGGTGTGAAGAGATGTTTGATCATTTGAGGTTTGACTGAAAAAGTAAGCAAACAAGCATAAGTTTTTGTTTTCAAAGAACCTAAAACCGAGTTAGAGAAATGCAACAGAATTGTGTACCATATGACCACAGTGTAGTGTTAGGGTCCTGGTGTAAACGACAGAGAACAAGAGGGTTGAGAGAGTAGTGGCCAGAGTTGCAGGAATGACCAGAGTACAGACTTGGCAAAGACTTTAGTGGCACTTGAATTGGCCAAAAGGAAGAGGAGAGGATATCATAGTTGAGAAAATCTCACACCTCCAAGGCTAGCATGGTGCCGAGCCTTTTGTAGGGGATCAATTTTGTTCATAAAAGCGTAGAAGATGGATAGTTTGAGGGTGTACCAGAGGTCACACACGGGACAACAAGAAAACATCCCTAAAAATATGACAAAGTGAGGAAGCAGATTGTGCAGAGTCTCACGAGGAGGCAGAAAAAGTGTAGATTTGGTAGAGTAGGAAACAGAATTCCACTAAAAGTTTTTTTTAATTAACATACAATTAATAGATTATTGTGTGTGTGTGGTTCTGTGAATTTTAACATGTACATACCCTTTGTATCTATCAACACAATTAGGATACAAAACAATTTCATCATGGCAAAACTCTCCCCTGTGCTAGCCCTTTGTAGTAACTCCTCTCTCCTATCCCTAGCCTCAGTGGTCACTGACAGGTACTCCCTCACCGTAGCCTGCCCTTTGGGAATGTCACATGAATGGGATCATGTGGATTCTACTTGGTTAGGTAACCTCTCCAATGGAAGAGCATGTAACCTTTGGAGACCGGCTCCTTTTACTCAGTTTAGTGCTTTTGAGATTCTTCCAAATTGTTATGTGTACCAACTACTTATGCCCTGTGGAATGGTATTCCATTGTATTCATCTGTTAAATTAAGATATTTGGGCTGTTTCCAGTTTTTGATGATTATGGATAGAGTTGCTGTAAACACTTGGGTACAAGTGTCTGTGTAAACATACATTTTTATTTCTTTAGGGTAAATACTCAGGAGTAAGATTTCTGGGTCATATGGTAAATATATATTTAACTTTGTAAGAAACTACCAAACTGATTTCCAGAGTGGCTATATCACTTTGCATTCCCATCAGAAATGTGTGATGATTTCAGTTGCTCTCATCCTTGTCAGTATTTGGAATTAATAAGTTGTTTTTCCACTTTTTTTTTTTTTTGCCTTAAGATTGGTATGTTTTTGTATTTTATTGTGACTTTAATTTACATTCAGCACTGGCTAATGAGGTTGAACATTTTTTTCATGTGCTTATTTGCTTCTGTATATCTTCTTTGATGAAGTACCTATTCAAATCTTTTGGCTTTTTTAAAGTGGGTTGTTTGTTTTCTTATTGTTGAATTTTGAGTATTGTTTATACATTTTGGATACAAGTCCTGTGTTAGATATGTGACTTGCAAATATTTTCTCCCAGTTTATTACTTCTCTTTCCTGTATCTTTTAGGAAGCTAAATTTTTAATTTTGGGCAAGTTCAATTTATCAATTTTTTTTTTAATGGATCCTGTCTTTGATGTCATGTCTAAGAACTTGCAGGGGAGGAAAAACCCTCTTTTTTCCTACTACCCTCTTAGGTTCTCTAGCTGGGGTTCTGTAATATGAACTGACAAAACAGATTAACAAGCAAAAAGCATCCAAATTTATTTAACGTAAGTTTTATGTGACATCGGAGACCTCATAAGGAAATGAAAACTCAAAGAAACAGTTAAACCTGAGCATATTTATATTAGGCTTGATGAAGAGTGGAAAGTCATGGAAAAGGTGACAGGACCAAAGGGTATGAGCCAAAGGTAGTAAACTGGGGGAAACAGCAATTTCATTCGGATTCATCCCCATTCCCCTCCATCTTCAGAGATAAGGATGCTCCTTTCTTCCAGGGGTAGGGAAGGCACCTCTCACATGAGGATCTTATGACCTGCTTTAGGAAAGAAGGGGGATGTTATAAAGTCCCTCCTATGCCTGTGTTTTCTTAGATTCCTTCAGCTTAAAATATTCAGTATGCCAATGGGCCATATTTTGGGATAGGGTGTTCTGAACCCTGTCAAACTCTTTGCCTAACTCCAGGTCATGAAGCTTTTTACCTGTGTTTTCTTCCAGAAGTTCTATAGTTTCATGTATTACATTTAGGTCTTTTTAGTTAATTTTGTACAAAGTGTGAAGATAGTTTTTTTGTTTTTGGTTTTGATGTGGGTTTGTTGTTTTTGTTTTTGCTTATAGATGTACTGTTTTTTATTGAATTTTCTTTGTTTCTTTGTCAAAACTGAAGCGGCCATATTTATATGGTAGGTCTAGTTCTAAATTATATATTCTGTTTCATAATCTAACTGCCCTTTTGCCAATGTACAGTGTGTTGGTTACTGTAGCTTTATAGTAAGTCTTAAAATTGGATAATGTGATTCCTCCAACTTTATTCTTGTTTTCAAAATTGTTTGAGCTATTCTGGTTTCTATGCCTTTTCATATAAACTTTAGTATTTACTTGTTTTATACTTTCAAAAACTCCTGTTGAGAATTTTATTGGAATTCCTTTAAATCTGTAGTTAATTTGGGGGAGAATTGACATCTTTACTATCACTGAATTTTTGAACAAAAGAATGATATGATCACTCTTCATTCCTGGGAACTTCATTTGCATAGGGAGGATGGACAAAAGTCTATATTTTTGTATTTTTCATACTATTCCGACCCTTAAAGAACTTCTGAGCCTGGAAACCTACTCACTTTGATCTCTGGTCCATTAAGAAGAGACTCAGGTTGCCCTTTCTGTAGGCCCACACTGGATATGACAGTTCAGAATGTGGCACATGAGTTGCCACCAACCTGTGTATGCAGCAGCCCAGGCCATGCAGGGAGGCTAAGTCAGATGATGAGAAGAATCAAGGTGTTCAATTGAGCCCAGATAAAGCTTTTTGCAGAGGGTATAGTGGAAGGGTTCTATTTGGCTACTTGGTGACCATACTCCAAAACAATGAGCATCATTTCTATGCAGAATTTCTGAACAAGAGCAAAACCTTATCCTGCCTGTGAAGCAAGGGTTTGAAACTCGACTAACTTGCGTGTTGATTTTGAAAAACTTCACTCTTTGCTGGCTTGTTTTCTTCATCTGTAAAATGAACTATGTTCTTCCAAGCTATTCAATGTCAGAATACCAAATTACAACAATATATCAGGTGAGTCTAATATGCAAGACATATATAAGAGTTTATGAAGAAATCCCAACTTAAAGACTACAAAACAAATGATTATCTCACAGAGCAGTCTGTGACTTTTTATGGAAGTTCAAATGGCCAAATTTTTCAATGATGCAGAAAAATCATAACAATTATGCCCATTCGAAATGTCAGTGCCCCTGCTGTTTTGCCCATAACTCTGACCAAATTCATGAATGTGTCCCGGATTTATTCATGTGAACCTCATTTTGAGTGGACCATAGTTGTTCACATTCCTTAACATACCCTTACCATCCTTCATACCTTAAGACCATCGGAAAGCTCTCTGAACTCATTCAATGCTGTCTTGTGCCATATGAAAATGGCATGAGATTAAGAAAAAAAAGTTGTCTAGGAAGTTGATGTAAACAGCCAGCTTCTCTAATCCTGAGATGAGATTTGATAGCTCACAGTGTATAGTAGGTCCATGAAGAGTAGGAAGGGAGGTTGTGATAAAAAGGAGAAACACCTTAAAGCTATAGAGCCATGCGTGTGTTAGGGGGAGAAGGTGTTTAGTGATAATTGCCACAGTGAAATGTCCACGTCCTGCTCTCAAAGAAAGCGTTAGGGCAAAGTTGAGGTGGAACATTTCATTTCCCTGAAGAATTCTTACAGTAGTGGAGAAGAAAGTAAGTACATTTCATTATACCTACCATTGGACACCTCTTCAAGTAGGAGGAGTTTTGAAGTTTTCCTTTAATATATATTTTTTTCTTAGTGTTTTTTTTATCCTAGTAATTTTCAAACATCTGTTTGACAGTACTTTTGTTATTGGTATTATTTGCCTTTTTTTTTTCTCCACAGCTCCCCACCTGTAATAGTGTCACAGCTTCCAAAATGAAATCTCACAAGAAACCCTGACATATAGGAGGGTTGGCAGTGGAGTGATTCTTCCATGAGTAGAATGAAAGGACATCAAGCTCTTTCTTGGCCTGTTCCATCTCCTCATCACCTCCATGAGTTCCTGGGACACCTTCACCAGCTTTGAGCATTCACTTTGGGTGCCCAGTCACTGGACTGCCCAGAGTCCTCTGCTGTAGTGCTTAGAGGCCCAGAATAGCAAGCCTGGCTCCTGATCTCCACCAATATATATTGCAGTCCTCTGGACCATTCCTCCAAACGCTATCCCTGTGATTGAGAAGGGGTGAGATGGAGTCAATAGGATATACCAGTCCACAGTAACATATTAGCTTGCCAACTTGTTATTTCCCAAATTATATAATGTGTAATCTGACTTAAATGGCCGCCATCTAGACCCTATGGCTCCAAGTAGAGGCAAGTGAAGGATGCATTCCTGGGGTAAAAGGGGTTCTGGGTTAATCCCATTTATCCCATCTCGTAAATACCTTGTACTTTGCCCAGGAGGACACCAAGCTGTTTCCAAGGCACCGATTTCCTCCTCCTGATACAAAACTCTAAAAATATCAATGTTACATTGATGATTTTGCCTGTAAAATACTTGTAAGACTTACACATAAAGGCTTATAAGACTGAGGAAATACTTATAAGACTTTTAAAAGTGCCAAACCCCACATAAAAAATAAATGAACACCTGGCAAATAAAGTGAGAGCAAAAGCAAGAATGAGAGGAGTAAGAGAGCAAGAGTGAATTCTTTTCTTAACATAACAGATAATACATACTCTATTGGCATTATTTTTGAAAAGTAGAAAGTCTTTAACTTTGACACGTGTCAAGCTAGTTGATCTTTAAAAGCTTTAATAACATGCAATGAAACTATTAAGCTACATGTGGAAGTATGCAAAGTAAAATGTCAGCTTCCAAGTTTACCCCATGTCTTTACACCACCTGTCTGTTTGGGAGGTTCCCTTTGTCATGCTATTATTTGGAGTTTGACATCTTATGTGGGCAGCCATCCAGGACACACTCACTCAATTATCTTACTGCAGTCCCAGAGACCAAGATGATTGGATTCCAGCTTCTAACTCCCTATGAGAGAAAAATGCTAGCAATAATGAATACCTTTATAACATAAAACAGCAGAGACAATCTTGTCTAATGTAAGATGAAACAGAAATAAGAGCTGTAGACATCTGGTCCCTCATAGACCTATTGTAGGATCTTGAGAAAGACTAAGAGAGTTCGATCTTCATCTTTGCCACAGGAATAAGACTCACAAAATTTCTGAGGAACAGCTAGTAGAAGTGGAAAGGGTTATGGTCTTTAGGAAAAAGTAAATATTCAAATCATAACTTTGTTTGGTTTAAATCATATTAACAGGGTCAAACTAAGGTGTTTTTGTTTGTTTTATTATTTTTTTAAATGACCAAGTTGAAAGGATAGTAAATCTTCCCCCAATTTTATCGTGACCGAGTAGAGCTACGAAACAGCCTTCTGAGTGGCATGGGGATGGAGAGAGCATGACATAGAGTTTGTATTCACTGCCTCGATGGCAAAAACTACCTGTAATTATTTCCTCAGTGGGGCTGTATAAAACTTGAATTCCATTTAATCTTATACTAAACAATTTCTATATTTCATGTCATGGATTAGAATGAAAATGGGGATAGTTCATCAACACTGATCTGTGATATAAAAAAGAACAGAGATGCCGGGGGTATGAGAGTGCATAAAAATGTTTTGTGTTCTGACCAGTACATTGCTTTAAAAAAATTTTACAGTCAGGCCCAATTGTTCATTCTCTCCATGCAGAAGATATTCACATATTCATTTTTAAAAGGGCAAATCAACCATAATTCAGTTTATAAACTGTGAAGCTGGTTGCGAATGTCTGGATGAATATTCATTAGAATCTCTTAATCTGCCATCGACTGTGATTCATTAGGCATATGTAAATATCATTCACTTTAATTGCCCCTAAACTGACTTAACATAATATTGTCATTAGCAAATTATTAGTTATTTGTGTAACTAATGGTACATTATGGTGTGCACGTTAAATTTCCAAATATATGATTACAATTATGATGTTTTATGCTGGGGGCTTTCTAAACTATTTGATGAAATATAATGGAGTCAAATCAAATCTGGTATGTTAATAGGACAGTTGCAGAACTTTTTTCTGCACCTTGGTGCGGTTATCATCTCCCAGCTATTCATTCTTCCTGACACTTGACTGGCTGTAGGTTTTTTCTACTGTCTTGTCTGCCCCAAGGGTCTCAGGAAGTTCCTCAACTCCAGTATCCTCTATGGGCTCAATCTCAGTTGGCTTTTGGTAAAAGTCAATTTATTTTAAAAAATATTCACTCATTGGATGTGAAGCAAACAATATAAAATGGGCAAAGAAAGCATAGACGGTTCTCCTGAACATTGACATAGAGAAATCAGGCTAGCATGGGATTTAAACAACTCACAGGAGCTTTAGTCTCCATGGTCCTATTTGGAGGGCGGCATTTGACCTGTTTAAGTTCATCAAAAGGTGACCTGTGTTGCAGCTGTTTTCTCCAGAACGATTATCATCTGTAAAGAATTTGACAACCCTTAGGACCCCTCTTGCAATCTTAGCATAACTCTTGCTGAAAATTTTGTTCACCTGTCCCTGCTTTGCCCCAAAGCACTTATTTCTTTACAACAAAGTCATGTAGAAAGGGCTTTCTCTAATCTTTATCTCCACAACAGTATCAGGACGTTTTTCAAAGAGAGTCACTTACTTTCATCACTTACAATTATTACAAATTCACTAAGTGAGCTCCTAGGAATAAAGTTGACCCAGCATACTGGCTGAGAAGCCTACAATTAGTATTCCTTTAGTCTCTGTTAATTGCCTAACTGGTGGCAAGAATATGTTAATACAAAATGAGCTAACAGAGGCAGGCAACCTTTTATCATGTTGCCCTCCTAAATATTAGTACATTAACAGGCCATTGATGTTTATAAATAGAGATTCAGACAAATGCATATTCCTGTCTTTGATAATGCTCTAGATTAATTGCCATTTCATCTTAATTTAATAAGCGATCCTTTTGGTAAAAAAAAAATGCTTACACATGAAAAGAAATTATTGAGATAATGACAGCATAATGAATATAGATTGTGGTACAAATCTCCTGAAGAGATACCAACATTCCAGAAACATGGTCAAGCATTATTGTATTTAAAATAAAGCAAATTTTTCAGTCTAACATACTTCAGGTTGAACATTACTGCCATAAAGCAAACAATTCTGGTTGTTTTGATTGAGGGTGAGTGTTTGAATCTCTCTCCCTAAGAAGCTTAGCTATGAGTTTCAGAGATCTCTTCTAGCCAGTACCATTCGTCCCATTATACAAAGTGGCCAAGTGAGGTTCCACCTCCATGTTATACATACTTCTCCCATAACACCTATTGTCTTCTGCTTCGCACCATGAGTTCCTCTTCTGTGAAAAGTTCCACAAACTCAAGTTTTGTGTTTAACACAGAGGTTAGCAAATGGGCCAAATTGGGTCTACCACCTGTTTTTGTGAATAAAGTTCAATTTAGAATACAGCCATGCCCATTCATTTACTGTTATTTTCACAGAGATCATATTGGTCCACAACACCTAAAACATTTACTACTGACCTTTACAGAAAAATTTCCCAACCCCTGGCCTCGTACAGAATTTTGCCAAAAAATGAATGAAGTCCCCAAAACAAGCATCTTATTTGTAATAAAAAATGTATGCCTTAAATCTCTGCAGAGTCAATGATTGATCATGTAGTTAAATAAAGTTTGGTCACTTCTAAATCTGACATCATGGAGATCTCAAAAATATCTAATTTATTTGAGCCCTGATGATTTTGTTATATAGCTTCGCTGAGGTATTCAGTTGGGTTTATATATCAAGTCCATCTCTTACGTGTGAGTTATGGCGGAATGCAAAGTGTGACTCAGAAAGTTGCTTTCAATTTTATTCAGACCTCTAGGTCCACTTTAGACTCAAACACAAGATTTTCATAATTTACACACATAGGAGGGAGGAAGTAACACTCCCGCCCAGCACTGATATTGCAATTATTCAAAACAAACAAATTATTCATAAACAATTATTCAAGCAAACAAAAATTATTCATAACAAAGTTATGGGCCACCAATTTCATATCAGGTCCATGCAAAGTACTTCATGGGCATTATCTCATTTAGTCTTTGCTATAACTTTATGATATAGAAACTATTATTTTTTCTACATTAAAGATAAGGTTATTGAGAGTTAGAGAAAATAGATGCTCACAAACGGGAGCCAGCAATCAGTCCTCAGCTTTTCTACATCTAGGACCCATATTCCTTCCCCAACACCATACTGCCTCAGTGTTGTATGCTGACTGATCATTTGCATTGTTTGGCTGAGATGCTTATTGCATGGCCGCTAAACAATATGCTTTTCAAAAATAGTCAACTATCCAGAGACAATCTATATAATATTGTTTAGTAAAAAAAGCAGAATGTGAAATTAAATATATTATGATGCTAATTCTGTAAAATATGTGTGTATTAGGATCTCAGCTTGGAACCTAGACTGTCAACATTGCACCCCTACAGGCATATCTGGGCGTGGCCGGCAAGGTGGAGGAGTAGCCTAACCCCGCTCTGCTTAGAATTGAGGAGCTTCTTGGGAAAGGTCTCTTCCTGATAACCAAGCCCTGATTGGATGGGAGAAGTGATTTTGAGTACACGGTGAAGGGGGTGACATAAACTGCCCTGGGCCCAGATGCCTAGATCCACTGAGGTTCAAACAACACGACTTGAGAATCCCTCAACCTGACTTCCTATCAGAACCACCATGAAGCTGTCATTGCAAAGACAATCTCCCCCGAGCTTTGAACTCATGTGCATCTGGCTGGGTATGCCCATTATGCAATGCCTTGTCTATTCTTTATGCAGGCCATTTCTCAGGGTTGTGTTTCCAGCAAGCAGCCTCTATCTTAAGGCCTTACTATTTTAGGGGAATCCTCATGATAATGTGCTATACTGGAGAAAGTTATGTCCTGCCCCTCATTAGGAACGTGGAAAGAAAGAGGGAAGGCCTCCCTTACTGGGTCTCAGGAAATCAATAAATGGGCCTGTGACTTAGATTGAGCCATGGGGGACTTTTAATTCAGAGCGGACCTGCAAAGGAATAGTGGGGATTCTTTTGCAGAAACTGGGCTGTGTGCAGGGGTGTCCAAGCAATGTACCACAACAGGAAAGCAGGAAAGCTGCTGATGTCCTGAGGAGACTGATTATATCCACTAAGAGGTAGAAAATATGCTTTCCGCTCTTTCTCCAGAGATGCCTCAATTCCTGCCCATTTTCCAAGTCTTGTATCTTGTCTCCCAGCTTCCCATCATTTGGTGAGCCACTGATTCCTTTTCTCCTTAACGTGGCCAGAGTTAGTTTCTGTTACTTGCAACCAATAACCCTGATAGAGTAACTTCTACACTGTGGCCATTCAAACACCAAGGTCCCAACAGTCATGTCAGCACACCCTTGAAGAAAGGCCATTTATCGGTATTATGCAAGATATGCTGCTCAATTTAAATCAGCAGCAATTAGGGATTTGGATATTTTTGAACTCAGCATATTTTGATTTCCTGTGGTTCAAGGCTCAGGGCATGTTGACCCTCTTCCTACGTGATCAGAATATTTAGGCAGCATCTTCTGCCATCTTGGTCTCTGAGCTATTGGCCTTATAAAGTTTTCACCTTCACCACCTGATATGCATTGTAGCCATGTGCTGCTTTGTGCTCCTGTTCTGTTTCCTGTTAGCTTTCCTGATATCAGTGATACCAGGTTTGTGGGGCTTCAAGTGATTGTGTCAGGCTGCTTTGGGAGGTATCCAAAGGCACAGGCGCCCTAGTCCTCCTGAGCCTTGCTTGTAACTGCTAGGTCAAGGATGATCATGGTACAAAGGGCTCCTCATAGAGGGTGACACTCTCTGGGCTCAAGCCCTTGCCACAATCTTGGGCTAATAGCTACAGAATACAGTAGGCTGGCAACAAATACCTAAATTTCAAGTTAATCTTCTCCAAAAAAATGAAAAGAATAAAAAAGCTCAAATTAACATATTTTTAGTAATGGACAAAAGCAGTTAACCTAAAGTTTGACCCTCTATTTGTAGTCACCAAGCACGATGCTCAGTGGGCAAGTCTGCTGATGTGCCTGCCAATTGGCATAGACCACTCACCCCTCCACCATGACCTGCTTGCCCCAGTGGTGTGGTCAACTATGTGCGGCTTCGTGCTTCTGGTCTGTTCCATTTCCTATCGGTTGTCTACAATCTTCACTTTGCAGACCTGTCCAAAGTAACTTGACTCAACCACAGAGGAAATTCTCAACTTCCTGGGAATCCTATGCATGACACTGTTGACAATTCTTCGAGCAGAGTATATATGCTTCCCCATTAGGATTCCCTTCTCTTGGTTCTGCTTTCCCTTGGCCGCAACTTAGTTTCTTGGCACATTTGATACAGTTCTGTCTCCCTGGACATCACCCTGAGTGTGATATGGGTGTCCATGGGATGTGAAGAGGATAGCAGGTATGACTTAGATGTAAGGGCTGTGTACAGGAAACAGCAGGTGTAACTGGAATATATGTGGGATGGCAGGAACATGGCGAAAGCCTATTGGCTTTGCCTTGGTTGGGGTGGGGTGGGGGTGGGGGTGGGGGGATCAGGGAAAGCACGGTGGCAGAGGTGCATCTTAGAGAATGAGTAGAACTCTTCCAGTGGGCAATGGTATGTTCCAGGCAGGAAAAAGAGCTTATAAAAAGCCAAGTGTGGGCAACATTATGGCATATGATGACAGTGGGAATAAAGCTAGAAAATTATAAGGACCTTTATTTCATTATAAGAAGTTTGAAAGCCACTCCAAATTCAGGCAGCCCTGTGACGTGAGAAGACTGAAGTCCTACAAAACTGTAGGGACAGGGGGGAAAACAGTTTGGAAGGAGTCAAGACTGGAGATGAACCATACAATGCAAGGGACATTTATAGTAACCTGAGTGATGGTGAGCTGAGGACTTACCCCATGGCAGCCAAAGCGTGACTGACTGAAGGGAACTGATGAAAGATGTTGAGAGGATCTTAACGTCAATAGACGTACGGATGCAGGAGTAGGAAAAGCCAAGAAAGACCCTGAGGTTCGTCTATGAACCTAAGTGACAGAACTGTCCACAGCGTCATTTACTGAAATAGGGAGCAAAAGGTGGATTGTGCAGGCATGTGGTTAGATGGCAATTTCAGTTTGAACATGTTGAATATAAATATTCACTTGGAATATCCAGGTGGAATTTTCCCTTAAGCTGAATGATGGATGGATTAGAAAAGAGGTCTGGACTAGAGATTTGGATTTGCCATGTTAGATCCTCTAGCTGTGTGAGCAAGGGCGAGTTAATTAACCTGCCTGCACATCAGCTTCTTCATCTGTAAAATGGGAATAACAATAGTACTTACTACCATAACACTGTTACCAATATTAAGTGACTTAAAACATACAAACTTCTTAGAACCATGCCTGGCACTATATAAAAGTATTAACTATTGTTTATTCTTATTACTGACATTGCCTTGACAAGAAATCCCCATTAAATGTGTTCTTTTTAAAAAAGTTTCAACTTTGTTGTTTTGTCCCTCGGCTTTATTGAAACATATAAATGACAATCAAAATTGTTAGATATTTGAAGTGTACAACATGATTTGATATATGCATGCATTGTGAAAGGTCTCCCCTCATGTGTTAACACACCCACACTTCATATACTTACCTTTTTTTTTTAAAAAAAAGATTTTTATTTATTTGAGAGAGAAAGAGAGCACAAGCAGGGGGAGGGGTAGAGGGAGAGGGAAAAGCAGACTCCTCGCTGAGTGGGGAGCCCGACATAGGGCTCGATCTCAGGATCATGACCGGAGATGAAGTCAGATGCTAACCAACTGAGTCACCCGGGTGCCCCATGTATTTATCTTTAAAAAAATTTTTTTTGTGAGAACATTTAAGTGCTACTCTCTTAGCAAATTTCAATTATACCGTACAGGGTTATCAACTATAGTCACCATGTTATAAAATTAGATGCTCAGATCTTATTTATTTTATGAAAATTTGTTCCCTTTACTAACTTCTCCCTATTTCCCGCACCGCCCCCAGACCCTGACAACTACTTTTCTACTGTCTGTTTTTATGAATTCCACTTTCTTTTTTAAGGTTCCACATATAAGTGATATCATGCAGTATTTGTCTTTATCTATCTGGCCTATTCCACTTAGCATAATACCCACTTTCATCTATGTTGTTGCAAAAGACAGCAGTTTATTCTTTTTTTTTTAAGATTGACTTATTTATTTGAGGGTGGGAGGGGCAGAGGGAAAGAATCTCAAACAGACTGTGCACTGAGCGGGGACCCCCACTTGGGGCTCCATCTCACCACCCTGAAATCATAACCAGAACCAAAATCAAGAGTCCAACGCTAAACCGAGTGAGCCACCCAGGTGTCCCCATTTTATTCTTTTTTAAGGCTGAATAATATTCAGTTATATATATATATATATATATATATATATATACATATACATATATACACACACATATCATATATCATTATGTCATATATCATATTATTATACCTATCATATATATTGTACCATATATTATTTGATCACATATAATCCAAATATAATCAGATATGGATTATATCATATATATATCAATCAGAAAAATGTTTTGATACATTCATCCATTGACTGTTACCCATATTCTTTATCTATCTTCTCCAGTCCTCCTTACTCACTCCTGCCACTCCTTGGTAAATATCTTAATTCTCAAAATTCAAGCAAAGCTTCACAGTCCTCTATATCTTAAGGGTTGCTGGAGTGGTGGGGGGTAGGAGGGATGGGGTAGCTGGGTGATAGACATTGGGGAAGGTATGTGCTGTGGGGAGCGCTGTGAATTGTGTAGGACTGTTGAATCACAGACCTGTACCTCTGAAACAAATAATACATTATATGTTAAAAAAAAAAAAAGAAGAAGATAGTAGGAAGGGAAAAGTGAAGGGTGGGAAATCGGTGGGGGAGAAGAACCATGAGAGACTGGACTCTGAGAAACAAACTGAGGGTTCTAGAGGGGAGGGGGTTGGGGGGATGGGTTAGCCTGGTGATGGGTATTAAAGAGGGCACGTTCTGCGTGGAGCACTGGGTGTTATACGCAAACAATGAATCATGGAACACTACATCAAAAACTAATGATGTATGGTGATTAACACAACATGATTAACATATATATATATATATAACCCGAAATCGGTCATGCTTATTGCTAGCTTGAGGAGTCCCCAGAAAAGCTGTACGCTGTTGTTCTTCCGAGTCCTCACCAACACCCAGCCCGCAGTACGGCGAGGAATGCCCCTGATTATGGAATTCATACATGCCCCTTGTACAAATCTTGGGTGAGGAGAAGTGTAAAGAAGAAAGTAAAAATCACCAATAATTAAGGCCTAACCACTGGATGAGTATTTACCGTTTGTTTATACTTGAAGATTTCTTCCTCCCAAGGCGGCGGCCAAGCGCTCCACCCCCCGCCCCACCTCCCCACGCTGCCTGCTTACTGGCCCTGCTTATGCGGATCTGTGCGAGCGACTTAAGACATTCAGCGTGATCACTGGGTTTCACGAAGTTGCCAGGCGGGGAATAAATGCAGCATTTGTTCGAGTGTCCTGGCTGAGTTCCAGCTGAAGCCCTGATGGTTTCAGGGTCTCAGTTGTAGCTTCAATTGGATTAGTTACCCATTAGTTCTAACACTGACCCTGGGTGGAGGGGAGCAGGCACGGGGGACCAGGAGTGGCTGCTTTTGAGATGAAGGGAGCCCTGCCGAGTGGGCTCTGTAAATCATCCCACCGGAGAGGCAAATACTCCGTAGGGATCAAAGGCTCTGGGAAAGAGCAGGGTGTCATTGGCCCGACTCCTTGCTCCTGCCACCTCCATCCACTGACACCCCCCTCCCCCAGTGGGGGTCTGTGGAGGTGGGACACCACTGCTAGGACATTTCTCTGTTGAGGAATCTCCATCTACCACTGAGATCATGCGGGCTTACCGAACATCCTGGGTCATCTTCTGCCTGAGTTTTAAAAACATTTTCAACCATCTTTCATTTTAAAGGTAAAGAGAAAATTGGGCGCACACATGCCCAGGTTTGTCACTGCAAGCAACCAAGGTGATGCTATATTGGAATACTGGAGTATTCCAATCATAGACAAGATCTGAGATGCAAAAATCAGTTCCCTGCCCCAGCGCATACCAGGCGGTGAAGGTAAAAACTTTATAAGGACCAACGTCCCAGAAACCAAGCTGGCAGAAGATGCTACTTAAACATTCTGATCATGTAGGAAGAGGATCAACGTGTCCTGAGCCTTGAACCAGAGGAAATCAAAATACACTGAGTCCAATAGTATCCAGACCCCTAATTGTGGCTGATTTGAATTCAGCAGCAAAGTTTGCATAATACCAATAAATGACCTTTCTTCAGGGGTGCGCTGGCATGATTGTCAGGATCATGTTAAAAATACCTAGTGCCATTTAATGATGGAATGACATATCTCTGATATGCAAATTTTTACAGCACAGCAATTAAGCAGTTTAGAATTTTACGACAGTGTTTGGGCTTTATACAACAACAAAAAAAAAGGGGGCCCAATAAAGGCCTGTGATGGATGGGCTAATCCCCACTGGAAATATACCATGTAATGCTGTGGAGACAATACATTATGGATAGCATTGTGATGATTGGTTGTTAATCTCCCGTCCCATCCTCCCCCAGATCCCGTGGAGGCCCTTGATCCAACCCCCCAACACCCCCCACCCCCTATTGCACGGCTGAAAACGGTGTGGCAGCCACGTTGTTGGGACAGGAGTCTGGGGTACAGATGGGAAAGTTGGGGCATAGCAATCTGCTGTGTGCACGGAATACAGAGCAAAAGGGGCTTGCAGCGAGGCAGCTTGTCAGCAGGGGACAGAACTGGGGGCCATATGCCGCTCTTCTTCTCCCTTCTGTCACCAAGTCTGCCACCTCATCCTTCTGTCAGGGGACACTAATGATGAACATGTTTTAAACAGTTTTGTTTACCTAGCAACAGCTTTTCTAAGAGGGGGTCTTAATTAGTCACCTTAAACAATTTTTGGTTTGGATTTTTTTTTCAAGCCTTCATTCATTTGTTCATTCATGTGGAAGAATCTCTCTCTTGCTCATTCCGAATGCCCCCCCCGCCCCCCGCCCCCATACCCTCGAGGCTGTTGTTACTGTTTCCATGAAAAAGTGTGTCTGCATTACAAAACTAGTTTTAATAGCTCTACCCCATTTTTCTTTCTTTCAGGCATACTTTAATACCACAATTAGCTTTGAAGGGTAGATTTTTCTCCTCTTGTCAGAGGCAGTATTCCTTTGTGAAGCTCTTCAAATGGGATCTGCATTTTAAAATCAAACCTCATTTGGTGAATATTTTTTTTTCATAATTTTGTACTCCTGGTTGCAGTCACTTCCATGTTAAAGGAGCAGGCTCAGAGCTGATTTAGCAGTTCACTTTATCATGACTGAAAAAAAATAGAAAATTTGAATTTGAATTTTATCAATTATGTTATTGGTTTTCAAATTTGATTCACAGAGAATAGTGAAAGCAAAGTAGCTCCCTCTTTTCTGAGTTACTTTTGCTTTTGGTTTCCTTTATATAGTATAAATCATTTTGAATACTAACGATTCGTTGATTTCTATTTATGTAAAATAATGCTAAATTTTAAAAAACTCTGTTAACAGGTAAAATATTTAATTCAAAATGAATCAGAAACAAATTCCAAAGTATATCATCCCAAATGTTGAGAGTAAAATACTTTTCTTTTTTTTTTTGTAATAAAATTTGTGAAGCATGGGTTAACATCCAAAAGACAACAGCACTAAATGTGTTTAATCATTAACTCACATTAGACAATAGCTTCCATAAAAATCAAATGACACAGGCTAATTCCTGCAGGACTACCTCTGCTTTTACATAACTGAACCAGCTTCTGCCTTATTGTAAAAGAACATCTCTTTCAAGCCATTCCTTGTCTCTGGTAGAACCTAAGAAGGCTCAAGCCATGGGAGTCTTAACCATTGAGTATCAAGCTACATGTTTATTCAGAACAAGGTATGATCAAGATGTAGGCAAGGTGGAAATAGAAAAGAACTGATACCAGAAGAGAATTCTTAGAATAAATGTTACATTTTTATTGGTAACTTAGTTGGTGTGTTAGAGAGTCAAATGATGGTTTTTTTTTAAGAGTTTATTTTTAAGCAATCTCCACACCAAACGTGGGGCTAGAACTCACAATCCAGAGATCAAGAGTGGCATGCTCTGACTGGGCCAGCCAGATGCCCCTCAAATAATTTTTAATTGAATATTTCTTTTTTCCTCCATATGAATTATAATATTCCAGAAACAGGTTTTGTTCAGAACTCTAAGGATGATTTTAAGTTCAATTGATTTTTTTAAAAAAATGTTAATCGATTTTATTTTCATATCAGCCTTCGGCTTTACAGAACAATTGAGCAGAAAGTAGTTTCCATATACTCCCTCACCTCTCCCTACTGCTTCCCGTATTATTAATATCTCACATTAGCATAGAACATGTGTTAAATGAATGAAACAGTATTGACTCATTATTATTAACTAAAATTTATAGCTAACGTAGGGTTCATTCTTTGTACAGTTCTAGGGGTTTTGACAAATGTCTATTTCCATGTATCTACTGTGAGAGTACCTTACAGAACACTTTCACCAACCTGAGTATCCCCCATGCTCCGCCTGTTCATTCTTCCTTCTATCCCCAATCCCTGGGAACCGTTGATTTTTGACAATCTCCACAGCTCTGCCTTTTCTAGAATGTCATATAGTTGGGGTCATACTTTGGGTAGCCATTTTCATTTTTTGCTTCTTTCACTTGGTAGTATGCATTTAAGCTCCCTCCATGTCTTTTCATGATTTGATAGCTCATTTCTTTTTATTGCTGACAACATCCCATTGTATGGATATACCACGATGAATTTTGATAGCATTTAATTGTCTCATGCCTGTCAAAGTAGGCAAAATCTACCTTGCAAAGTTAGCTGTATATATTTTATGGTTCATTTGATTCTTACATTTGAAGATAAATTTGAAAACGTTGTTTGTTTCAAAAGTTTGGCTTCAATTTTGGACTAACTAGTAACATATGCATTATAATTTCTTAGCGTACCTAAAACATTAAGTGAAAAAAAAAAAAGCTGTCTTAAAGTTGCTGTGGTCGGGGGAGGGGGGAGACTTGATGAGGTTTATGGTCAACCGAGAAATGTCATGTCATCCAATGTGTATGCCAAATGGGGAGGGATGAAAAGATTCTATGTACAAGTGTGAGTGTGAGTGTGTGTGTGCGTGTGTGTGTGTGTACCCAATGACAGAGAACCTAACATTTTCAGTGAGAAAACTTGCTGGGAATTCTTTGTCAGGAAGGTAGACATAGCACATCACCCTGGCAGACCTTGAAGGATCCCTCGGTAGGTGTCTCTAAATTACATACCCCAGGATGAGTCGGTACCACATCTGCTAAGGAAGGAACAGAATGAGGGACTGCCTCTCACAATAGCACTTGCTATCACACTGCTGGTCATGAGAGAACAGAGACAAAGTTGGGTAGGAAGCAGGTGTCTGGGTGCTTGGGGAGAAGTTGAGATACTGGTGACTTCCCTTTTCAGAGTCAACATGATTAGAATCAATCGGAAAGGTTGGGGTAGTCTCATGGGGAGGTCCATGTGTCAGGAAGAACATCAAAGCCCCGGAAATGGAGCTTACATGTTGGAAGGGGACGTTAGGATTGGACTCCAGCCCAAGTGCAAAGGGTACCTATGTCACTGGGGCTGGAAGCTGACCCCAGAGCCACTTCCTCACTGTGGTTTGCTTCCTTGATGGGTGTGACCTGAAGGAGCAGGAGCAGGAAGCCCCGAGTCTGGGGAGTCTGGGCGGCACTGCAGCCAGCCAGGGACCAGGAAGCCCCCCCGCCACTGCCACTCTGAGTCTGGGGAGTCTGGGCGGCACTGCAGCCAGCCAGGGACCAGGAAGCACCCCCGCCACCGCCACTCTGAGTCTGGGGAGTCTGGGCGGCAGCTGGGAGCCAGCCAGGGATCTGGGCACGGGAGCATCACCTCCACAGAGGGCAGTGTTTTGGGCGACTGTGCAGGACCAGCACCAGCATTTAAGATGTTTCCTTTTCACTTTCTTTTTGGCATTGAGAAGCAGGGAGACCTGTATTAAGTAATTCACTCTCAATTCAAGGAGTGGGGAAGCCCTTGCAAAAGGACGACTTCCTGCTTAAGTTACTCAGTGAAAAACAAAAACAAAAGAATGTGGCTTTATGTCACCCAAACTAGCAACGAGACCACATCATAATGTGTTCCAGCTTGGACTGGATTAAGGAGTTTAATTAAGAATTAAGGAGTAATTCTTTCATGCCAAAAGGCATATATAGAGAGCATTACCTCTGTCTCCCCACAGAGCACGCAGAGCCCTGGGCGGGGGGAAAGCACAGAGAACCAAAAGGTCACCAAACACACAGATTAAATTGAGAGACAAACTGAGTCTCAAAATCACATGCACAGAAAAATCATTTTCTTGTTAATGACTCATTTAGCACCAACCCTTTGTTCGACAAATGATAGGGCTACTGTAAAGTCTTTTTTGCCACATACCTGGTTTCTTTTTTCTAAAATGCACACTAAAATATATATTCTGACATCATTGACACTAGGATCAAGTGCATCTCCCATTTGCTGTCATCATTTGTGAAGTGGTTGTTGTTCCCTGCAATGCTTGAGTTTGGCCAGAGCTGTTTATTGTTGCTTTAATTAAGTCATGTGCCTTGTTGGTACTAAGGACTTGAGCTGCTGTTAATATCCACCTGATTGCTGTTGGAGAACTTTCTATTGGTTACTTCTGATAGGTATTATTTTTTGTAAATCGACATCAATGAGTGTCAGTGACTTACAAGAAAATCCCAAAGGAGCACTTTTTTAATTGAAGTATACAAAGTTACATTAATTTCCAGTGTACAACATAGTGATTCCACAAGTCTATACATTATGCCCTGCTCACCGCAAGTCTATACATTATGCTCTGTCACCATACAATGCTATTACCGTACCATGACTCTATTCCCTTTGCTGGACTTTTTATTCCCATTCATTCCATAACTGGAAGCCTGTATCTCCCACTCACCTTCACCCATTTAGTCCATTCCCCACCCCCTTCCTTCCTGGCAGCCATCAGCTCATTCTCTGTACTTATGAGTCTCTTTCCACTTTTTTATTTGTTTGTTCATTTGTTTTTTGTTTTAGATTCCACAGGTAAGTGAGATCATATGGTATTTGTCTTTCACTGTCTGACTTAAATCACTTAGTGTTAATACCCTCTAGGTCTATCCATGTTGTCGCAAATGGTAAGATCTCATTCGTTTTTGTATGGTTGAGTAACATTCCACTGTGTATATATACCACTTCTTCTTTACCCATTCATCAATTGATGGATACTTGGGCTGCTTCCATATCTTGGCTATTGTAAATAATGTTGCAATTAATATAGGGGTGTATATATCTTTTCAAATTAGTGTTTTCATTTTCCCAAAGGAACTACTTTTTTAAAAAATACTGCATCACTGATACTCCTGTTGGCATAGACATATTATTGTATGGAAAATACCAGAAAATAAGAAAGAATTTCTCTGTTTTTTAATTAGCAGCTTTTTTTTTTTGGTCTTTCTTAGTGATATATAAGATAATGGAGCATCATTCTACCAAAGATTTCTTAGTTGCATAGCAGATAACCTGCTGCATAAAAGCCTATCACTTTTTTCATTGATACATAGTTAACATTCACCAATTACCCATCTCAGGTGTTTGCTGGGCTATGTATCTAACCCTCTAACTTCAACACTTTAAACATATTTTGCTTTGATAAAATACAGGTACTTTAATTTCTCAAATGTGTTACTAGCAGTCTTTCTTGTTATAAATTTTTAAGGAGCATATGGAACAAACTTCCAACATTTCCAACAACAATCTGTTTGTAAACCATTCTAATGTTGCTACTCTAAGCCCACATTATAACATAAGTTTTTATTGGTGCTCATACATGTCAATATATTGTAATTCTAATAGAATTCTATGGTCAAATATGTTTGAACATGTTATTATAGCCACAACTATACTATCTAGGTGTATACTATACCCCTTACAGTTGAGTTAAGCTCCCTGGGGAGTCAAGATTCTGATGTCTAGAATAAACAATAGGAGCAGCCCTACTTATAAAAATTGCTTTAGTGTCACTTTTATTTAGTTGTTTGCTCAATAAATATCCCTGAATGCCAGTTATGGAATAGGCTCTAGAAGAGACACGGAGGACACAGAAGTTAGCACGTAACCATTTAACCATTCCCTGTGATCTACTTACCCACTTGACAATGATATTTGTGCTCGCTGCTAGGTTCAGTAAATCAACAAACACAATGTCTTCTAAAAATTCGCATGCTAAAAGTTTTACAGATGTTTATGCAGTATGATACTTATCCATGTCGTACTGAGAATTTAGCCATTTGTGGTATTTGTTGTTTGTTAGAATATGGGGGTAAAAGTAAAGGACATGATGACTAATGCTATCATCCTTGAATGCTACCCAATATGGTAGCCGTCTGACCATACATACCACTTGAGACTCCAGGGCTAACCCTTGTTACTCGCTATTATTCCTGTCTGTTCCACCTGGTGAGCTTGGCTGGATCCCATGGATGCAAAGGCACCAGAGGCTGAAGAGGACTCAGCCCCCATCTACAGGCCCCACCCACGTACCCCTACCCACATCACATTCCTGGCCCTCTGGGTTTACCTAGCTGATGTATGGAAGTGGAAGAAAAAGAAAGGGCCCTCCCCCATAAGGCAATGGCTCTTCAGTTCTACAGAACATAAAATTACAGAGGAGTCATGAAAAGACAGATGTCTAGGCTCTATCCCCAGAGATTTTGATTCAGTACAAGGTGGATGGAGCCTAAGGATTTCAGTGCAAGTGGTCCTCTAAGCCGCACTGACCTAAGATCTGGGGCAGGACCAATCTTAACAGTTTATTCTTTGCAGCCTTCTAAAGGAGGGGCGACTCTCCTTACTTCACCAGTCACAGAAGAGGTAAAAATGCAGGTCTCTCCCTCCACACCAGCCCCCCCGCAGCCTCTATCTCTCTCTCCCTCTCTCTGACACACACACCACAAAAGGCAGAAAAAAGTCCCCCAAAAGGAAGACATTCTATCTTTTGCTTCCATCCATGATAGAAAGATGAGTATTGGGCTTCCCCTCCCATAGCAAACAGCTATCAGAGTGGACAAAATATATTAAGCAACTGTTTTTAGGCATTGATTAACAGACAGTGCAAGGTTGTTACTCTTGGAAGAAAGAAAACTCCCGAGTGAGTTCTGCATTTACCCCAGCTGTCTGTCTGGGGGCACTTTTCAAACTGCCAGCCAGAGAGCTGCACTGTTGCTGGGCATAGAAACCAGGATCGGGATCTGAACCTGGCGAGGCAAGTGTGGATTGCAAGATGGGGTATCAGGGAGGAGGGACATGTGCAGAAGAGGAGATCCACAATCTGTGAAAGCAGTCCAGACCTTTGGCTGGGGCAAAGCTGCACATGTGTGTGCACAGAGTGTGACTCTATGAGGCATGATGGAGAACAGCTATCGGTCTCTCCTGGATCCCCAAAGCTCTCACAGTGCAGGAGGATGCTGGATTTCCAACCAGCTCAAGGAGAAAACTCTCTAAATCCCCTGGGCATTCGCTGAGACACCAGAAAAGCCAGGCCTTTTCGGTCATGTCATTTCCACGTTAATGTTCTTTGTCAATTCTGCATTGCTCTCAGGAAAGGAGGCTAAAATTCTCATGCTGGCCTCTGACACAGGCTACTCTGCTTCAGCCATCTCTTCTCCCTGCTCTGAGGCTTCCTGCATTTCAAGCATCCCTTTGTCAGTGCTTCCAGCCTCCGGGTCTTTAAGAAGGCAGTTCCCCCCCATCAGAGATACTCACTCTACTTTACCCAGTCAGACTGGATAAAAAAGCAAGGTCCACCACAGAGGAGGTTTAGAGCAGTGAAGCTATTCTGTAATCATGGGTACAAGTCATTATACATTTGTCAAAGCCCCTAGAATGTACTGCACCGAGAGTGAATCCAAATGTAAACTATGGACTTTGAATGATAATGAAGTGTCAGCGGAGGTTCACTGAGTGTAACAAATATACCCCTCCGGCATGAGATGTGGGTAGGGCTGTGCTTGTGATGGGGCAGGAGCCGTGTGGGAATTCTCTGTCTCTTCTGCTCAGTTTTGCTGTGAACCTAAAACTGCTCTAAAACTTAGAGTCTATTTTTTTTTTAATGCAACTATGAGACAGACCTCCTGCCAAAGTAACAGAAAGCAAGACAAGCATAGCACCTGACCTCTGGGAGCTGGAGTCTAATGAGGAAACAGATGTTTAACCCATATAGAGTGTAAAAAAAAAAGGAGGGGAGAAGCCTGGGTGGCTCAGTCAGCTAAGTGTCTGCCTTCAGCTCAGGTCGTGATCTCAGGGTCCTGGGATTGAGACCCGTGTCAGGCTCCCTACTTAGCGGGGAGCCTGCTTCTCCCTCTGCCCCTTCCCATGCTTGTGCTCTCTCTCAAATAAATAAATAAATAACAGAATCTAGAAGTGAGGGAATTATGAAGTTCTCTGCAACACACAAGAGAGGGATTTAGGTTTAAGGGATTTTTTTTCAAGGCTTCTGACTGTGTTCTGCACTAACACATATAATTTAAAACAGAACTCCATACGTGTGCATGCACACACGCACACACACACACCCTCACACAAAACCAAAGCAGACGTTTCATGCAATACTTAACTTTTCTATTCTATTCTATTTCATTTTAGTCTGTAAATTTTTCCTTGCTGGCAAATACCTACTCTATCCATTTTATGACCAATTAATTAGTGATAATCCGCAGTTTGAAAAGCACTGCCCACTCTGGGGAAGAATAAGGGTTGAGGGTAACAGACACATGCTCCAGGCAAAACAAGAAGAATGTACCACATCCCTGGACGCAGTTTCTGTTGTCACTTTTCTCTAGGGTTCCTTTCAGTAGTGAAGAAATGGAAAACTTAAAACTATGTTTCCTAGACTCCCTTGCAGCTAGGCTCTTGCAGCTAGGTTCCACATTTGCAGTAGGTTTTGCAACTATTTGCAGTAGCAAGATGAGGATATTGAAGTTGAGTCTCAGTTACCATCTTGCTGTTGATTTTAGGTGGTGACACCTAGAAGCAAGCTCTTAAAGACATGGTATCTACATGTTCGCTGCCTAGTCACCAGCTTGGGCTGCTGAGAGGTACTTGTACCCAACATGTCTACCTTTCTGACCATTGGGTTGTGACTATGGCAGTCTATGAGTCAACTTAACGGTTTCTGATTCCTGCTTTCTTTCAATGATTTTATAAGTACCTAGTTCTCTATATTAAATCCTTTTCTTCTTAAAATTAAAAAAAGCAAGGCACAATTATATGTTGTTTAGAAGAGACACAATTTAAATATGAAGACAAACATAAAAAAGGAGAAGAAAGGATGGAAAAGGATATACCATGCAAACACTAATTGTTAAAAGTAGACTTCAAAGCAAGAAATGTTAGCAGAGACAAGGAAATATAGTTTACAGGACTCCACAAGAAGACAGTAATCCAAAATGTGTATGCATCTAAAAAAAAGAGCTTTAAAATACATGGAGCAAAAATCCCAAGCTAAAAAGAGTATGAGGCAAATCTACAATACAGTGCATTTCTCTTTCTATAATTGTTTGAACAAGTGGATTTAGGTTTAAGTGATTTAAAACCAGCTAGTATATAAGATTTGAATAACTATCAATCAATCTTCCCAAATTAGTATTGTTGGAACACTTCTTCCGATCACTGAAGGATATACCTTTTTCTCAAGTACACATGGGACATTCACCAAGATAGACCATATTCTGGTCCATAAAACAAGTCTCAATAAATTTTAAAAGATTAAAATCATATAAGGGGGGGGGCGCCTGGGTGTCTCAGTTGGTTAAGCGACTGCCTTCGGCTCAGGTCATGATCCTGGAGTCCTGGGATCGAGTCCCGCATCGGGCATCCTGCTCAGCAGGGAGTCTGCTTCTCCCTCTGACCCTCTTCCCTCTCGTGCTTTCTATCTCTCATTCTCTCTCTCTCTCAAATAAATAAATAAAATCTTAAAAAAAATCATACAAGGGTATGTTTTCTGACCACAATGGAATTAAATTAGAAATCAATAATCAAAAGATACATGCAAAACCCCCAAATATTTGAAAATTAAAGAATATATTTTGGTGGGGGTGGCAGGGGAGAGGGAGAGAGAAGATCCTAAGCAGGCTCCACACCCACTATGGAGCCTTACTTGGGGCTCTCTCTCACAACCCTGAGATCATGACCTGAGCTGAAATCAAGAGTCAGACATTTAACAGACTGAGACATCCAGGTGCCCCTAAAGAACATATTTCTAAATTACTCATGGGGCAAGGAAGAAATCCCAAGGGAAATTTTGAATATTTTCTAACTAAAGTCTAACGAAAACAGAACATCCTAAAATTTGCAAGATGCAGCTAAGGCAGGACTTAAAAGGAAATTTATAGATTTTATGAGCAAAAGAAGTCAGACACAAGATTATATATTGTATGATTTGAAATTATATAACCTATAAAAACAGACAAAACTCATTTACACTCTTAGAAATCAGAATACTGGTTCTCCTTAGGTAGGTGTAGTCTGGAAGTATGCACAAGGACCATTTCCAGGACATTGGTAGTTTTGTTTCTTCTAAATGCTGGTTCCCTGTGTTACATATGTATGTAATTTATAAAAATTGATCAGTTCACGTATGGTAATATACTTTCCTGCAGGTATATTAAAAGTTAATGTTAATTTTATAAGTATAAAAAAGTGTTCTTTATAAATATATAAAAAATTTAAATTGAAAAAAAAATACATCATGCAGAAAAGAGAGACCAGGATGAGTAGACTACTCACATCCAGCTCTGTACAGAAATCCCTGAGAACAAGTCCCCGAGCTGGACTAAGTTCGAGACCTAGCTCCATCACGTAGCAGTTGACAACTTACTTCACCAGATCTCAGTGTCCTGAAATGGGGAGCGGTGATGTCATCAATCCCTGGTAGGGTCCTTGCAGGATGAAAGCACTAAGTGTTAGCTCCCTCACACTGCATTGCTGTGCCTCACTGTGGAGCCTTTCCGTGGAGGCCCAGTGAAGAGAAAGGAGGATGAAAACTGGGGGCAAATCTCCAAGATGATGTGACCTATTTTCTAGAGTCTTGAAATTTCACTCCTTATAGAGTGAAAGTTTGGTCAAAAAGTCAGGAATTCATGCTGCTTTCGGACAGGGCAATAAATTAGTTGGTAACATGACACAGGTGTTAAAGTCTCCAGGGAATGAAGGTGAGGTGAGCCTTGAAGGAACAAAGTTGAAGAGTGCCCAGGTGTCGAGTTTCTGTCTGTAGAAACTTGTCGTTTATTTTTGTTGTTCCCCAAACTGCAATGTTCTTCTCTTTTCCTCTCTCTAAATAGGAGTATCTATGCATCCTGTATGGTTCACTTAAAGGCCAACTAAATCAATGATTGTATCTCAAGTTGCTTCAACCCATACTAATTTTCCCCATCCTCAAACTCCTGTGACACGTACAGTTTATGGCACTTTTATTGTTTCTTAATCACATTGTAATTGCCTTGTCATTTAGCTGGTTGTTATCTGTTTTCTTGGTGAAATTACCAGCCACTAGAGAACAAGGGTCTCCTTCCCTGTCTTTCCCACCTAGACTGGAAAGGTCAAGGAAGTCTATTCCTGGTTTTAGCCTCACTTTTGGCCTCGGGCAATCTGAGAGTGTGGTGCACAACAGACATTGCTAAATGAAGGTGTGGTTTTGGGGGGCTGTTTTGGAATGCCACGAGGATGAGGCAGTGACACCACGGTCTTCAGACGCCCTGAAATATTTCAAGGACGGTCTACATGGCAGATACAGGAAGGGGGCTTTGCCAGAGAAGCTGGTGACAGCCTGTAACGACAGAGTACTAAGAGTGTAAAAGACATAGATTAGCGGGTGGCCATCTTACTCTTTTAAGAGTGGTGACTAAGGTACAAAATCCACAACTCTAAGGAAACTCTTTTGCCTATTCTTAACATCAATGAAGTTTTAGAGTCCATAAAACATGATATTGTGTGTTTTTGTTTGCTATCACTTCCACAAAGTGTATTATATGCCTTTCTCTCTATGATTATTTTTGAAAGCATTTTTAATGGATACAAAATAATCTATCATTGACACAGACCATAATTTATGTTTTTAATTCCCCACTTTTGAAAACTCAGGTTGTTCCCAAGTATCAGTACTTACAAATAATGTTTTGGTTATTTTTGTACAAAATTATGTAACTGCTTTCCTGATTATTTCCTTAGGATAGATTCCTAAAGAATTCTAGAAGTGAGTTACTAGGTCGAAGAGAATGAGCACTTTAAAGATCTTTTTTTTTTCTTTTCGCTAAGTTGCTTTGTAAAATTTATATTTCACCAGGCATATAGGAGAGTACCTGTTTCAAAAAAAAAAAAAAAAAAAAAGAGCTGCTTCTTTTTTAAAATGGAGAATCTATATTCCAGGTAAAAACTAGAGTACTCTGTGTAAAAGAATTAATAAAATGAACAAATAAACAAAGGTAAGAGAGCTCTATTCCAAGTGGTGCTTGAATTGTCTTGGTGACAATACTGGTGACATTCATGATGTCATGAGTATATTTTATTTACCTTTTTATACAACTTTCCAATAAGGAAGCAGTGCTTGATTATATGATGATGGAAGAGTTCCCAATGACTCAATGGTCTGGATTCTCAAAATCAAGGGAAAATATACCTTGATTGACAAAGCTGAGAAATTACATATACTGCACATGACCAGCTATAAATATACATAATATTATATATATATATAATATATAATATTATATATATTATAAGTTGTAACCTATGGCTGTATCTTGTGACCCTACATCACTCAAAATATGGATCCAGTCATGTGATAAGACTGAACATACCCAAATAAGTTTTGTCAGGCTCAGAGTAGACTGTTTTTCACCTAACTCTGGAAAGAGGGGTGTCTGCAGACTTTTCTCTCCCAGCGTGAACTGTAGAAGGGGCTCAGTGACCAGGGTGACAACTAAAAAGTTTATAAGGGTTCTCACTGGACAAAGCAGAATCTGGTGGTAAAATTTGGCCCTTTCTTCATAAAGTAACTCTTCCCCCAGAATTTACGGACATAGTAGACTTTACTGAAGACTGGGGAGAGGGGCAGAGAAGGGAGGGGCTTACCACACAGAAATGCCAACAACTTCATAAGGAAGTTCAACACCAAGAGGGCTTCCACAGTCCTGAGATGTCCTTTGGTGACCCAACTGGGGAGTCTCACCAGGCCTTGGCCCATCAGCAGAGCCTCATCTGGCCCTCTCCTCCCTTCTGCTTTCCCTGTTCCCACTGGTCCCCTCTCTGGTTTTGAAAAAACTCTTCTCTGGAGCTTGCAGCTGACAGCCACACCCTCCGAGTGCCACCTTCCAGTGAAGCATGGCTCAAGGCCATCTTGTAAACACAGGTACCTCCTCTCAGGTCAGTTTCAATACGTACAAAATATTATTTTCCAGCTCACATGATATCTAAAATGGAAATCCCATTTAGTCACTCCTGGTTTTGTTTGTTTCATTTTGTTTTGTTTTTTAACTCCTCTGTCTTAATACCTTCAATGGCTCCCCATTTTCCTCAGCATAAAATCCACATTCGTCACATGAGCTGTCAAGGTCCTCGCTCCTCAGACTCAGGCGCCACTCGGGCCTGATTCTCTTCCCTCTCCCCCTCTGTGCTGCAGCAAAACTGAGCTTTTCCTACTTCTTCAAACAAGCCATGTTCTTTTTGTCTCTGGGCCAAGGCACGTGGGTTTTCTGTGCCTGGAAGGTTCTACATGAACCACATCTTCTTCCCACCACACTCCCAGAATTTTGCCTGATTTCCAGTTACCTGTGGTTCTGAACCTAGTTCTCCCCTGAAATGTCTTTTCTGACCCCAAAGACCCATCGTCCTTTTCACACAGCCCCCTGTATCACGCACATGTGTTCAGTTTTCTGTATCCCACCTGACAGTGAATTCTTTGAATTCATGGACCACATCTGTTAATTTCCGGTCTCTGAAGCCTTGTATTGATGATACTTGGATAATGACTGCATGATTTAATATAGGGGGCATCAATTTTTTTCTGTAAGTGGCCAGATAGGTAATATTTTAATCTCTGTTGCAACTATTCTACTCTGTTGTCGCAGCACAAAAGCACATAGGGACAATAGGTAAGCCAGTGGGCATGGCTGTGTGCCAACAAATTTCCTTACGAAAAGTGGGCTAAATTTGGTCGAGCAGCCACAGTTAGTTGACCCCTTGTTTAAGATATAAGGAAGCAATACCACTTCAATAAATCAAATATGCTCTTTCTAGAGATTCAATTATAGCCCTGCACATAGTTAACCCACGGCTCCCAGGTCTACCAGCCAACCTTAGCTGACTAAGGGGCTGGTTCCAGGGGCAGCCTGAGGGAGGAAGTCACAGCCTCCTCTGTTTGGCCAGTGGATGATTCTACATTTCCACTATCCCTGTAGCCATAACTCTTTCTTCTCATTATCAAAACAAATCATCAAATGAGAAAGAGTAAGGTTTTTTTTTTTTTTATTGCTCCTGTTGTTAAAATCCCTCCAAGCTAAGGCTGAGCCTAAAAAGTAAAATAAAATTGATGAGATTTAAAAGCAAACATGAAAGGCAACAAGATAAAAGGTTGAAAGTATAAAAGATGAAAGACTGAGGGGCGCCTGGGTGGCTCAGTCGTTAAGCGTCTGCCTTCGGCTCTGGTCATGGTCCCAGGGTCCTGGGATAGAGCCCTGTGTCGGGCTCCCTGCTCTGCGGGAAGTCTGTTTCTCCCTCTCCCTCTGCTGCTCCCCCTGCTTGTGCTCTCTCTGTGTCAAAAAAACAAATAAAATCTTCACACACAAAAAAAGATGAAAGACTGAGCTATAAGGCCCAAATATAGTGAAAATTTAAAGTAAATGAGATTACAGGTTAAAGATGGAAAATTAAACACCAGTCGTGTAGGGATAAAAATTATAAATCTGTAAGACATAAGAGAATCAAAGAATGATCCTAAGAAGAGGAAAAAAAAAAAAGGAAAGAGATTACAAAAAGGTGGATTCAGAGAATAATATAAAGAGGAAAAAAAAAGAAGCAGTGTGAGGTGAAGCAGAAAGACACTAGGATCTCCAGAGCAAGACTGGAGGGGAGAGGAGCTGACAGCTCTCTCTTGGAAAGACACCTGACTCTTGTGGGAGTCAGGAGATCAGCCAATTAGAGGGGACAGAAGCAGGGACGGCAGCCCCTCCCTGACAAGCCCCAGAGAACTGGGTGGGGACCTGGGTGTCCTAGCTGCCTTGGCACCACTGGGCACAGAAGACTTCCCAGGAGACCATCTGGAGGAGGAATTAACCATCACAAATGAGCTGAAATTTTAAAGTCTCTGGTTCAGATAACTTTCTCTCCTTTTCTCATCAAATATGGAGAAAAAAAATGAGAACGAAAACCATTCCTCTGCCAAGTACATATACTATAGACATACATGCATCTGTGTCAATATATAAAAACTGTACAAAACTTCATACAAAATTGTATTAAAATTGTAAAGTGTTTATAGTATTGTACATATGTGAAAATTATATAATTATATATAATTGTGTTTATTGAGATATATTCATATATATGTGATTTTATATGTATGTATGAAAATTATATTTGTTTATTTCTAAGTCAGATCTTCTGAGGACTGGCCAAAAATACAAATACACACACACTACACACACGCCCATAGATTCACATGCACACAGCCACGACATTACATTACTCAGGACAGATCCCAGCAGTAATGTGGACGTCGATGTCACCGTCCAGGGAACTGACCATCGTCCTGGGGAAGACAAGTGTTTGCAGACACAGGGAATTCGGGCTCTACCTTTCCCAAGTGAAGAGAAGCCCCAAAGAGGGAGGCTGCCAAGAGGAGACGGGCAGTAGCTTCAACACAACTATTGTTCCCTTAGTGACACTGCAGCCCCTGAAAGAGATGTGAGAAAGTCATTTTGTTACTAAGCACAAATCTACTGGAACAAATTTTTTGAAACCATAGACACAACAGAAGAACAAACTGAACATGTTTTCCTGTTAATCTTCACAGTGCACATTTGAGTTTCGAGGATGATTCTGAGTCTCACGTTTTGCAAACTGTACAATCTCACACATTATAGGATCACACCTTACTGACGCTCCTTACCTGACTCATCACTAGGCATGCCCTTGGTGATGTAAGAAAGCCCTTTCAGATGAACTGCTTTTTATGAAAGTTTTAAAGTAAATATGAGATAATCAAAGTAAATGAGAGCTTAGTAGGGTCAAGTCATGGAGTGAATGTAAATGAACCAAAAACAGAGGGTTTTTCTTTATCTCGTCCTCTCTCTTTTTCTTTACTTTTCTTTTCTTTTTTTCTTGTTCACACTATGTAAAACTCATAATGCTGTAGTCTTCGGGAGCTGACTTAAACTGGCTTGAAGGGACTTTGCGAGTCTTCCCAACTTCTCATTCAGTGAAGTCAATTGGTGACTTGAATCAGTCTTGGCGGAAGAGCTCCACCACAGAAATCAGCAGAGGCTAAAAATCAGGGCTCTTTCCCCCAGTTGTTAAACACTGATCAGCTCTCCACAGCCATAACAGAAAGGGAGAAATGTTCTGTTATTATTGAAAGCTCTGTCTGCATTAAAATGGTGTAATATATTTGTTTGGTGGTTTACGAATGAGAACCATATCTCCTATCAAATAATATAAATGTTTAGTTATATTTGGCATCTTTGTAAAAACATTCACTGGATGATATTAATTAGGGTAAGTTCTATTAATTAGTAAAAGAAAATTTTCTGGTGTTTCAGTTATTCTTTCTGGAAGTCGCTCTGTTAAAGTTTACCAGGTCATTAACCAGTTGATGACGATTTTCATATTTATACATAGGGGGGTGGTTTGTGGCAAAGGATAAGTAACAATATATCAACTGATAGCTTACTGATGGGTCAGAAGAACACAAAGATGCCGTAGTTACACTTCAGGAGCAACAAAAGCAGAGAAGACCCGAATTAGGAGTAAGAAGATCTCATTTTTTAAAAAAAATCAAAGCACAAATCCTGCTAAATGACAAAAAGGCATATACCTAGGACCAAAGCTGATGTCCAGAAATAAGTGTTCTGTTGACTTTGGGGATCTTTGGTGCCCCTTACCATTGCTTTCATCTGCATTCGTTGTTTTAAATAGAGACTCTCGTTACAATTAGAAAAATGAGGTTGATCTCTTCATAATTAAGGAAGAGGTGGTTGCATCTTTGCATAATATGTGATGTGTAAATTCTTTGTTTTTACACTAAAGGGCAGATAAACCATTAAACTTTTTTTGGTTTTTAACTGCATATGTTTAGGCAATGGGCTATGTCTACCCAAGTGTCTTAGTATTAGCTTCGTGTTACTTCAAATGGAAAAATTCAGTCCTGGGGGAACAAGTTCTGTGTCATGGTGAGAAAATGAAAACCAAGAGCTTCAAGTCTTATCACATTTACCAAGCATGAGAAGTCCCGTGGTCCGCTGGGATGGACATAGTTAATTTTACCAGCTTGGTTAATGGAGTGTTGTGCCTCTCTAGTCATTACCTTCAGAAAACTACAAATTAGGCCCTCAGAAAACTACACCCCTCAAATAGACACCTTCCTGGGGAGAGGTGGTCTGGTCTTGGGGTCAGGAAAAGAGAACAACTGCAATCTCTATAGACAAGTTCCGGGAGGGAAATGGAGGGAAGACTCTCCAAATGTGACTTGCTTTTTTTGTTTGTTTTTTTGTTTTGTTTTGTTTTGACAAAGATATAAAATAATTGAATTGTGAGGGTGGGCATCTTAAAAGATAGTCTCTAATTTAAATATTTTCATAATAAAATTCTAATATTGAAAATTTCTAATTATAATTGAATTACATTGATTTCCATGTAACATAAAAAGTTTTGAGGCAACTTTTTATACTCTCTTTGTTCATAGTACACAATTGTTAAAAACTAATCTTTTCAAACAACTTCAGATAACATCAAAATGTTCATTATATAATTTTAAGTGAAAAGGGCAAGATATATTACTAAGTAGAGTGTGATTTTAATTATATAAAACATGAGCATATGTGTATTATAGATAAATCAATAAAAAATCAAACTATATCAAATATTTCAAAATCAGCTAACATTAGGGTGTGGACTTATAATTTTTTTCTTTTTCTTCCATCTCCTAAGTTTTCTACAATGAGCATGCATTATACATAAGAAAAAAATAAGTTATTAAAAAAGTTCATGTTCTACTCACTACGAATGCTACCATGTTAGAGAATATACCATCGGACCAAACGTGTAACGCAGATGGAAAAGTCTGAATGGGACCTTCTGTCACAGTAAATGTCCAGAAAGAGATTATGGGACAAAGATAAAGATCCACCTGGAAAGACCAGATGAAACAGAGACCCCGCAGTACTGTGCTTCCTTATTAGTCTGGACAAGGCTTTAAGAAAAAAATGAGGAATCATTTGTGGCGACTGACATTTGTGTCGTGCTTTAGTGCTTAGAAAGCTCTTTGATTAAAACTGTAGCTAATTTAATTCTCACAAAAACTCAGTGAGTTTGGTATCAGTGTCCTCACTGTACAGATGAGTGAGCCCAAGTTCAAAGCTCTTTCTAACATGCAGCATGGGCAAGACAGTTCCAAGACTCCACGAACTTTACAGAAATGATTTAACACAAAGATTATTATTTCATGCATCGTCCATAGCGAGCATAGGCTCAAAGGCTATTGGTCTTTTTTGCTTGTTTTGAGATGGGTGCTCAGTTTACATAAAAGAATATATACATTTATATATTACCTGTACCTTTCTTCTTTGCAAAAGCAATACAAAGTAAGCCTTCCAGGGCCAACCCGTTTTTGACTATTAGCTCTAGAAACCGCGCATCTTTAAAAATATAACTTTAAGTTAGAAGCCTGGATGTTGCGAGGCTTTTTCTGTTTTGTTTTTTATAATTGCATAAAAGGTTCTGGTATGTTAATGAGAAATGGGAAGCGTCACAGTAAAAAGAAAGTGAAGAAATCAGGAACCAACCGATCCCACGTTTTTAGTTCCCTCAATCTGCTGGAACCTTCATTTAAAAGTTTACATCTTTTAGTGGAAAAATTAATTTCTCTTTCACAAGTTCCACTCACATTTTGTTGCTAATAAAACCAAGGATGTAAATACTATTAAGTACAAAACAGCCTGCTGCATAATTGTTTCAAAGCAATTACAGATTATATCGACCCATTCGTGGAGCAGAAACAGTTTTTTCCAAGACACCAGCTCCCTGTACCTTGAAATTTTATTAGTCTAAGAATTTCATGCACCATATGTTAGAATATGATACTAGCTGCAATTGAACAAACAACTTTCTGATATATAAGTGAATGATAACCTGATTTTAAATGTGTTTATCTAATGAGATAGTAACTGTAATTTATAACACATATAAAAACCCCCACTGTTACTCCTGGTGCACCTTTTGGCTAAAAAGGGTGATGTAGGGAGATATGCTAATGACGATCATCTTGGTTTTTACCAAGTCAGTAATAAAATTTGCATTTGATATTGTGCACAGTAAACTGGGTTATTAGCCTTGAAAATGAGTCTCATAAAATTTAAATATAGGCTTAAATCATATTAACTGTCCTGTAGGTTTTCTGAGAGGCTTTAAAGCATTGTGTTGCCTCCATAGTGTAGGGAATGCAGATGTTTGTGTGCCTTCGAGGGAGCCCCCAAAAGGATACAAATGAGAGCTTGAGATGCACTAGAAAAGCATCCACAGGTCTGCTTCCAGCTTTGAGAACCCATTCCAGGTCAAGCACCTGTAGATCAAGGAGGCTGAGGAAGGAGGGTCTTTCCAGAAAAGCCTCCTAAGGGGTTTCCTTTAGCCACGTGGGCCAATCAATCCCTGCTCAAGGACTGCTCGGGCTGTCAACGCAGGACTTTGAGACTCCCATGGCTTCACAATGAAGGAAAGTTGACAGCTGTGAAGTGCCTCGTGTTATCCTGGAGAGACAATGAAATTGCAGATGAAATGCTGAAGGACCTAGGGGTCTCAGTTTCTCCAATAACTTCCAATTGCAGTGTCTGGCTTCTTGGTCCACACTAAATCACAGCTATTTACTGTTGATGAGGAACAAATACATTTGAGGGTGCAGATGTTTCTCTGTTGACCCGGTGGTTGAATTGCACGCGCTGGCCTGCAGTGCTGGGCATGTGGGGTAAGCGGGCTTGTGGGTCCCCACCAGTAATCCAATGACAGTACTTCACCTCACCCAAGCCTCAGCCCCGCCCAGCACTGGCTCCTCCTACCTGGACGAGGTGGGATGAGTCCCTTGTATAGGTAACTCACCAGGCCAAGGCTCACTCCCAAGAGGCATGGATGGCCTTCTACTTCTAACTCCAAGACTTTCATCAGGATACTGCTAGGGTTAATTATTTTTTTTAAGATTTTATTTATTTATCTGAGAGAGAGAGAGTGAGTGAGAGGGAAAGATGGAGACAGGGAGCACAAGCTAGGGGAGCACCAGAGGGAGAGGGAGAAGCAGGCTCCCTGCGGAACCTGACATGAGACTCTATTCCAGGACGCTTAGGATCATGACCTGAGTGGAAGGCACACACTTAACGAATTGAGCCACCCAGGGGACCCTAGGTCTAATTATTTAAACCTTTTTCTTCCCAGTCAAATTCACCATGCTTCACATACATCTCCATCTTCCTTGATCACCACCCCCGATCTAAGCTCCTTGGAGATCAATCTCCTCCTGCGTAAATCCCCTCCTTTTCTCCTGAACCAACTTCCTTCTCCAATCTTCTGTCCCCAAATCTTCCGTCCTGCCTATGGAATAACAGATTCACATTCACCCTCAAGTTCTTCACTGGAAGATCACTCCACCCCTTGCCTTAAAAGAACTCTGGCTCACCCCAGGGAAGAGTGTTTCTCCTGCTACCCTTTCACAGGGAAGGTGCACATTTCTCTCCATTCCATATGCAGCAGGGATGATGGGAGGTTGGCCATCTTCCTTTCTCAGCACTGCCCATCTAGTCCATGAATCTTCCATCTTGATGGGAAAATCCTTGTCCTCTGCCCCATCTTATTTCTCCCATCTAACTGCACTTCTTGTTTTAACTTTTTTAACAGTCTGTAATGCTCTAACCTAATCACCTCAAGTGAAATTTCTTTGGCTAGGGCCATCAGTAAACTGCACATGGCTAACTCCTCGTGTATTCCTCACTCACCTACTTAGCGGCACATGTCTCTCCTGGGCCTTCCCTCTTCACGATATTCCTCTGTCATGGTGCCTGTGGCACCTACTGACTCTCTAGCTATTCAAACTTAGACTTGGGGTTCCACTTTCCCTTCCTTCCTTTCAGTGTTGGTGTTCCTTAAGATGTGGTCCCAGGACATCTCATCTTCTCTGACTTCCTACACTATCCCCGAGTGTTCTCACTAACTCCCACAGCCTTGAGCAAATTATATATGCTGATATCTTTCAAATATCTTCTTGGTTACAATTTTCCTACCTGGGCAAGTTACTTCACTTCTCCGTGCCTCAGTTCTCCCATACATAAAATGGGGATAATAGTAATTCCTACCTCTAGGTTTGTTGTGAGGGAAAAAGGAATTAATTCAAGTAAGCGCTTAAGAACAGTGCTTGGTACTTGACAAGCCCTTAGTAAATATTTCCTACCATTATAATGATTATTATCATTATTATAGGGCAGCTCTTCTTGGATCCCTCATAGGAACCTTAAACTTAGTGCACTGAGAAATGGAAATTATTACTGTTTAGCTTCTCCCTATAAGCTTTTTCCTGCTGGGTCTCCTAGTTCAGTGACCATTAATATCATTTACTCAAACCAAAAAGAATTCAGTTCCCCTTCCTCTTTAGCTCATATGTCTGATCAGTCACCAAATCTTATCAATTATGCCTCATTTCAAATCAATTCTCTATTCCCTAAACTAACAGCTAGTTCCCTAAATCAAGTCTTTATCATGCCTGGATTCCTGCAATAGTCTCCTGATCTCTTGACCTGTCCAAGACATTGCCCACACAGTCCATTCCCTGAGTGATCTTCCAAAGGCCCTCTCCCATGTAGGTCCAATGGTCCCCCATTGCCCTCAAGATAGAGTCTAAACTCTTTAGCCTTGTTTATAAAGCAATTGGTAATATGTGCCTCCCTTATCCTCCCATATCTACTGTAAGCCCAGACTCTTAAAACTCCTTTCACTCTGTACTAGGGGGTCAACAAATATGACCCTCAGGCCAAAAACAAACAAAGAAACAAAGTAACAAACAAAAAGGCGAGATGATTAGCCTTTTAGCGAGAATAGTCGCTGGAAGAGTTTAGGACGTTGCCTCTTGGCCCACAAACCCAAAATATTAACTATCTGGTCCTTAACAAAAAAAGTTTGTCAACACTTGCTCTATGCTCCAGTCACTAAATTTCTCTGAATTCCTTGACTATCCATGCTTCAGGACCTTTGTATATGCTCCTTTCTCTACCCCTTATCCCCAGACCTACCTCCCGTTCATCCTTCAAATATTAGTTCACATGGCACCTTCGCCAGCCAGACTTCCAGATTCTGTAAACCAAGATTAAGTACCCAGGTCCTTAGTTAAGTTTATTCCTAAGTATTTTAATTCTTTTTGGTGCTATTGCAAATAGGATTGTTTTCCTAATTTCTTTTTCAAAAAGTTCTTTTGTTAGTGTATAGATACACAACTGATTTGATTTTCTATCCTGAAACTTTACTGGATCTGTTTATCAGTTCCAGCAGTTTTCTTATGGAGTCTTTAGGGTTTTCTATAAATAAGGTCATGTCCTCTGCAAACAGGAGCCATTTTATTTCTTTCTTTTCTACTTGGGTGCCTTTTATTTCTTTTTTTCCATGCCAAATTGTTCTGTCTAGGACTTCCAGTGGTATGTTAAATAGGAGTGGGGAGAGTGAGCATCCTTGCCTTGTTCCTGATCTTAAAGGAAAAGCTTTTAGATTTTTTTTTACCACTGAGTATGATGTAAGCTGTGGGCTTTTCACATATGACTGTTATTATGTCGAGGTAATCTTCTTCTATTCCTGGTTTGTTGAGAGTTATTATCATAAAAGGGTGTTGAATTTTATGAAAAACAAAAAACAAAAAAACTTTTTTTCTGCAGTATGGAAAACAGTATGGCATTGCCTCAAGAAATTAAAAATAGAACTACCATAGGATCCAGTAATTTCACTTCTGGGTATTTACTTAAAGAAAAATGAAAATCAGGATCTTGAAGAGATATTAGCATTTCTATGTTCACTCTAGCTCTTTTCACAATAGCCAAGCTGTGGTAAAAATTTAAATATCCATCAACAGGGCGCCTGGGTGGCTCAGTTGGTTAAGGGACTGCCTTCGGCTCAGGTCGTGATCCCGGGGTCCTGGGATCGAGTCCCACATCAGGCTCCCCCTGCTCTGTGGGGAGCCTGCTTCTCCCTCTGCCTCTGCCTGCCACTCCCCCTGCTTGTACATTCTCTCTCTCTCTCTCTCTCTGTCAAATAAATAAATAAAATCTTTAAAAAAAAATCCATCAACAGATGAATGGATTAAAAAAATTAATAAAAAAGTGGTATATGCAAAATGGAATGTTATTCAGCCTTAAAAAAGAAAAAATGTGCAAAATGCATCAACATAGAAGAAACCTGAGGATATTGTGCTAAGTGAAATTAACCAGTCACAGAAAGACAAATGTTACATAATTCTACTTACATAAGATACCTAAAAGCCAAATTCATAGAATCAAAGGGTGGACTAGTGGTTGTCTGGGCCTTAGGGGAGGTGTAAATGGGGAGTTAGTAATCAACACACATAAAGCTTCGGTTAAACCAGATGAATAAATGCTAGAGATCTGCTGTACCCATTCTAAATGTTCAACATTAAGGTTTTCCTTTCCCAAGACTTACTACATACAAGGGGTCTTTGTTCATTCCACAGTTCCCAGAGTAGTGCAAGGCACAGACAGGTAGGTGTTCAGTTAGCATTTGGTCATTGAATCAATGTAAAGAATCAGTTCGTAACTCTATCATAATGAAGAACACACTGTGCTGTAAGAGTGTATTTGTCTTCTGCCCCAGAGAATGTTAGTGCCTTGATTGTATGCTTCATCTCTACAACCCTAGCATCTAATACAGTTGTGGTGCACACTAAATACTAAAAAATATTGAAAATAACCAGTTAAGGGTCCTTAATAACAACAAAGACACTGCTCAGATAATCTTGCATGCTGTGGAATGAGAAGAATTTACCATGATTGCACTCATTGAAGTGGATTAGAATTTGCAAGTCCTGTCTTCCAGCAGTTAACTTCTTATCCACTCTTTCTGCAATTCCAAAGACTACCAGCAAGTGTCAGTGGAGACTTTTTAGGTCATCTGTAGGTTCAGGTGTAAATAATTGAGAGGTGAGATTAAAAGTACATCTAAACTAATTTTTAACTTTTTTGACATTTACAGGAGAGTATAAATATTGACCAAATACTAATTAACTTCATTTAAATATTATCTGTACTTAAAACATCTTCAAATAACATAAAGGAAAAGAACAGTTGCACAGAGATTTATGGCCTGTCCTCTATAATCAACTCTTATCAGTTGACACTTCCTTTATCTCCAGTTATTTTTTCCAACTATAAGAGACATTATGAAGTTATAATTATACCTCGCTGGCTTTTAGATCCTCTGTGCCCTGCTCTTTCCTAATTCTGTCAGATAACTTTTAGGTCTTTCCTCCTAAACATCAGAATAGAAAAAGAAGCAAAATAATGACAGCAGTTTTTCTCCCTTTTCTTCATAAATCAAATCGAAACTGTGTGACAGATTGTCCCATTCAGACTACAGTCTCTATAAGATTGGGATGGGAAGAAAGGAGAAAAGAGAATTCAGGAAACCTCTCAGGGGACCATACCAAGTGTGTTATTAGAGACTCCGGCAATCCATAAGAACAGCATAGTGTCTCCTTAATCTGAACTCTCTAAGTTTATTCCAGGGAGGAATCTGCTGGTTTAAAATTATAGGCTCTACTTCCTGGGAGTTAATTTTTTATGGGCCTCTGTTCTGCATAAGCCAGCAGTCAACTGTAATGGAGAACAGACTGAAGTCAGCCCTTATCAGATATCAACTTCACACACCTACCCCAAACAGTACTGTCCCTAGCCCCTGTTTGTGCACTGTGTGTGTGTGTGTGTGTGTGTGTGTGTGTGTGTGTGTGTGTGTAGAGTAGGGAGAAGAGGAAGCAGAGTTATTCATCTTTTAATTAATAAAATACTAAATATCCTAATTTTATTCTTAAAAAAGAATAAAAATATGAATGAAAAACATCAAAACTGTTCATAATGTATGTTTCTGAGCTTTTAAAAAAATGACTGTGTATTTGTTAAACAGGGAACATTTTATTTCTATAAGGTAGAAAGAGGAGAATACTTTCTAAAATTGTAACCTGGAGGGGGTGCCTGGTGGCTCAGTTGGTTAAGCGGCTGCCTTAGGCTTGGGTCATGATCCTGGGGTCCTGGGATCCAGTGCCGCATCGGTCTCCCGGCTCAGCAGGGAGCCTGCTTCTCCCTCTCCCCCCTGTTCGTTCTCTCTCTCTCTCTCTCTCTCTCTCTTGCTATCTCTTTCTCTCAAATAAACAAATAAAATCTTAAAAAAAAATAAAATTGTAACCTGGGAATCCATTCTATTTTTTTCATCAAATTATCCCTAACAGAAAAAAATGTAAAAATTATTGGGAGAAATCCAATAAAGGCTGAAACTATTCTTAGGATTACCCCCAACCTTCTGCATCAGGGGATCCTACACACTGGCAGCCGCCATATATGAGCATTTATCATGTGCAATTTCCCAGGCAACGTTAGTATTTGAGGTGTGTTGGGTGCAGTTTTTCCACTCAGTGCTGCATTTGACTTAAGGGTATTTTAAAGAGTCCAGTATGAATGTAACAGAAAGCAAACATTTTGTGTCAATACGTTCAGTGGCAACTGCCTCTGAAAAAGGCATTGCTTCATATATTTATTTCGTTCTGATCTGACACTAATCGAGTACTATAAACATCAGTGCACTGAGAGGCTTCATTTAGTTAGGCTACTTGCCAGACTCAGGGTAAAAAATCCATACCAAATATGCCTGTGATTGCCGTCTTGAAAACTAAGGAAGCCATTAAATGCTTTATCCTGAAGTTATTGGAAGGTCCCTGGCTCCCGGGACACACCTTTACACACATTTTTTTTTTTCTGTTCCCAGAGCACACTCTGAGAAAAAAGCTCCCTTTGGCACTGATTCTAGTTTATTAACATGCACTAGGATAGAAGCCTGAGCTTTCATAGTTGTGGAATTTTTGCTGGTCAACATAAAAAGGAAAGCTCATCCTCACCCACAATTTTTCCCTACTCTTCAAAACACACACACACACACACACACACACAAAGGGATTTTCAAATGGGTATATATCAAAAAGTCATAGTCCATTGCTCAATGAAAATGTCATAACTACCAAATACAGCCATGGTTCTCATTTCAGTGGTTTCCTTGTAGATTGATGACAATTTGAAGATTTTCAAGCCAAAGCAATGAGTGGTTTTTCGTACTTCTCTTGCTTCTGTCCCTATTGTGTGACCTTTTATTTGAGAACATTGATTGCTTTCTGCCATTTGCTTAATGATTTTGACTTCATCCCTTTGGGCATCAGATTGGAGTCATAAAAGGAACAAAAAGTCACATTGCCCTATTTCTAGTGATATAAACAAAATTGCATGAAAGCGAAGGCCAAAAACAAGTATTCAAAAATGCAAATGCATTTTAGGATGCATAATAAATTTCAGAAAAGCTGCTTTGTTGTTTTCAATTAGTGCCGACATTAAATTTTGACTCTATAGGAAAAGAGTAGGAATTGAGGTAGACAACACCACACAACTGCTTTATGGCCTAAATAGCCTCAGTACTTATGTGCTGCGTGTACTCACGCCCAGATACAGGAATTAATTAGCATAGGGTGTGTGGCAAATAGAGAGGATCGTTTGACAAAGGAATTAAATTTTGTTATCGAAGAGACAAACCCCTTAATCATTGTAAGACGGTGCCTGCAACTATCGATCTTATTTGACACATTACTCACAGGAGATTTTCTGCTGTTTATTCTGCCAATCATTTGATGAGTAAACATTTGTTAAGCTATCACTATGTCCAAAGCTTTGGTGCATGCTACCATATGGGTTTGCACATTGTCGGGTTCTGCTTCTTGTTTTCTCTGAACTTCTAACATTAAATTAAGAGAGAGAGAAAGGGAACATAAAACATGTTTCTTTACATGTTCCAAATTGCTGTCATTATATGCACAATGAAAATCACTCATTTAAAATACCAGAAATTGCATATGGTATTTTTGTATGACACTTTGGTCAAAGAAATTGTTCCCTGGTTCCCCACACTCCTGGTAAGGGCAATAGGTCTAAGGAGTGTGGGGAACCAGGGAACAATTTCTTTGACCAATTTATCGATTGTTGTTTTCTTATACCTTACCCACACTTTTGCTCATTGCCCCTTTACTAAACACCCTTCAAGTTATCCTCTTTACATGGGCTACCTCTTTCCTGTCAGACCCCATTTGATGCAGCTAATGTAGAAGTTAGTGTAAATTTACGCATTGATATACAAAACTGTCATCAATCAGAAGCAGAAAAATCACCTTGTAATAAAGAGTCTGACCCCGTTTTTTATGTGTGCAGACAATTGTCAAGCCCTAATCCTCCCTTTTCCTCTCTTGACCCTTAACTAGACAACCTGATGAGCAAGCCTGGGTGCTCCCTCCGTTGGCCCCGGAAAGGTCACATTACACAAGCCCTGGCTGTGACCAGGAACCCTCACCCAGCCCCACCCCCTAACCACAGTGGGAGCCAAACCAGTGTAACTTGCACGGCTCTCTGAAGCCATCTCCCGACCTGCTTGGGAGCATGCCCTGCTTTCCCTAGAAAGCCTTACTATATGAGTCATAAACTTTTTCGGACCCCCTTGGTGCATATGTGTCATCATCAGTCTTGACATCTGAACCAAATTTGGGTGTGTATGGGGGTCCATTCTGTTTCCATGGTGACCACAATAATTTTCATCCACTATCAATGAATTCTCATTCAACTTAAAGAAATACATCTGACACAAATTCAGCAATACACAATTAGCTAATAGAAGGAGCAGAGTGAGAGCTGCTAGTCACCTACCACTCGAGTCCCAGAGCCCGTGCCCTGGGACCAGCAGGAGGGAAGCAATGCATCTCCTCTCTTGATCTGGCTCCCTCTTGAATGCTTCTTGATGTCAGCCTTGGTGGGCAATCTAAGAAATTTTTCAAGGGAAACTTTGGCAGTATGAGATTTTCTCATCATAAGTCAACTATATAATCTAATTACTCTTCCTCACCCCCCTCCCAAAAGAAGATCAGAGCCTCCACTTATGCTCACTCCTTTAGGATTTACTAAGTGCTTACTTGTTTTAATTAAAGCTCTTATTACTTGTAAATAATTAAAAGGCATTCAGGCTAGCTTAAGTAAAAGGAGGAGATGTCTGGGAAAATAGGGTGATAACTCAGGAATCAGGGACTGGAGGTGCATCCGAGCCTCACAAGGAATTCTTCCCCCCTCCCACCCACTTCTCCTATATCTGGGGTCTATGTGAATTATTAAATTACACAGCAGTCTGACAACTCTTCAAGCTGGTTTCTGCCTCAGACCCTTCCAACAGTTTGATCCTTCTGCCTGAAGCACTTTCCCAAGCAAAACACCTGCTGAGTTAAGTCCTATTCATCCTTCACAGCTCAGCTTAGATGCCACTTTCTCTGGGTTACCTTTCTGCACCTGGACTTTCTCAGAGCTTCCACCACACTGTGTGGTGACCGCAGGAGGAATTCTCAACAATATCCCTCACTCCGTGAAAAACCATATGAAAACAAGCCCCATAGCTGAGAGTTACCAAATAAGAAGCAGAACCCAGGTAGATTTGAATTTCAAATAACAAGTTCTTTTTAAATATAATTATGTCTCATACAATATTTTTATATGCCAAGTCTGACAACCAACCCATGATTTCCTTCAGTACCTAACAAAGCAAGCACATAATGAGTACTCAGTAAATATTTACTGAATAAAGATAGATCTAGTGAGCCTCATACTGACACAGAAGGAATAAAATTCAAGCAGGGGCTGAATATTGTACCTGTAAAAGGAAAGAGCACACGTTGTTCATATACTATATCCACTTTGAACACATCTAAGAGTTTCAAATTGAGTATCAATTAGTAGAAGCAAATTTTATAAACAAACTAAATCAGTTATGAGAATCAGTTATGTAGATTTTCAAAGACAAAACCTAATTACTTAATGATAATGAGGGAAATCTTATCCAGTGAGAGCATGTGATAATGATCCGGAAAGTCCTATATACCCTCCTCAAATAAGATTGAATAAATGCACCCTTAAGAGAAGTCCTAAACAGGAAAAGGGAAATATTAATTCTGCACTTTCAGCTTCTACATTTTCAAAGACCTTGCCTTGAGTCCTAGGTGAATAACAATGAACCCAAAATTTATGGAGTCTGGAATTGTGCTAAAATAGGTGCATGTGCTGGCACCTGGGCGGCTTAGTCTGTTAAGTGTCCGACTCTTGATTTCAGCTCAGGTCATGATCTTGGGGTCATGGGATCAAGCCCCACCTCAGGTTCTGTGCTCAGTGAGGAGTCTGCTTGAGATTCTCTCTCTCCCTCTCCCTCTGCCTTTCGCCCTGCTCGCTGGCACTATCTCTCTCTCAAAATAAATAAAAAATGCGCATATGCCGTTTCACCTAATCCTCTCAACAACCTTATAGATTAGTAGCCAAAGTTGAGGTTTCCCAATACTTACCTGAGTGCATGGTTGGAAGCATCATAGCAGATTAGCTGATCCTAGGACCTGTGCTCATAACAGCCAAATTATTTGTCCTATCTGCGTTCTTGACTTCTGAAGACGGAAGAAACCACACATGAAGGTCCATTAGAATTTTTTTTTATTCAACTGTCGGTGAGAAAACACTATTAGGGCCATACTGTTGAATACAATTTCACAAGTAGAATGTAAATACTTTCTGCATGACTAATGAGAAATTGCATGTGGCTGGGAGAAATGGCTGTATATACTTGGAGGGCTTCAATTTGGTACAAAGATATTTGAGACACAGAAAAATCATGTTGCCTCAGGAAATGTGTTGTCAAACTCCTCCTGGACCTCTTGGCTTTGCTAGTCCAATTCTGGTTTATTCTGAGACAAGACCCAGTCTCAGCCTACTCAGTCCATACAACTCCCTCCTCAACCCCACAAGATTCATACTGCACACCAAGGGTTCTGTTCTCCTGAACACTATTTTCTTGAGAACTGGGACTCTCCATGAGGCTAGTCCTAGGGTATAGCCCTTGGCTACTTGGCCTTTGAGTTGATCTGCCATTCATTCACTTGCTTTCTTCTGTATGCTTAGACCTGATGTTTTTGCTCACAAGGAACAGGAAAAACAGTTTTCATTTGCTCAGCAGTTGCAGTAAAACACAATCCTATATCAGACATTGCTCCAAGTCCCTACCACAGGTCAGAACCAGGGCTTCCCTTGATCCCACCACAAGCTGGAGAGTGGAGGTGAAGAGCAATTCTAGATGGAGAAACCTGGTGGAATGAATCTGCAGAAGCAGGAAAATAATGCTTACTCAGTAAACAAAAATTATGCTATTTTTTTACTTTAATAACCAGGTTAAGTAAGCACTTTGTGTTCTCTCAGAAGAGAAATAAAAAAGTGTTTTTTTACTTTTTATTACAAATGTTGTATGTAGCTGCTTTTATGATGAATTAATAGATCTCTTCAAATTCCCTAGGAACAGGCTGAACACACTCAGGGTTACAAGATCCATTCTCACAGTAGCTCATGAAGTAGAATAATTCCAGCAAAAGAAAAATATGAGCACAGTAAATATTATATTATGGTTTGTGTTTTGAACCCCTTTCCCTGTTATTAGGAGCCTGACCTACCGGTTTGCTATGGGCTTCCTTCCATGGGGTCTGATCTTCCTTCCCCAACTCACTCACCCAGCCACTTCCCCAGTGTGGGTTCTTTTTTGAACAGCTCTAGGGAAAGGAGACAACAAAGGTGGTGTGACTTATGTGCTTAGTTTTGTTCTAGGTAGCTTGGTAGCTTGCCAAGTGAGGGAGAGACAAACAATGATAAAGGGGGAGCACTTTTCTCACATTCCTCAGGTATAATCAACAGGAAATTGAGGAGAGTGGCAGCCTGGAGCAGCGGAGGTGATCAGAGACCTGAGGGGAACCTCTTCTGCTCACTTGCCTCTCAGAACCTGTTTTCCTCATATGGGGATTGAGTCTAATGACACCTGCTATGGTTTGCATGTCCCCCAAAGTCATGTTGAAATCCAAATCCCCAAAGTGATGGCATTTGGAGGTGGGGTCTTGGGAGGTGATTAGGTCTTGAGGGTGGAGCCCTCACTATTAGGATTAATACCTTTATGTAAGAGACTTCCGAAATCTAGCTTGCCCTTATCCCCACATGAGGACACAGCAAGACATCCATGACCCAGAAGAAGACTCTCACCCAACCATGTTGGCACCCTGATCTCAGGCTTCCAGCCTCCAGAACTGTGAGCAATACATTTCTTCTGTTCATAAGCCACCCAATCTGTAGTATTTTGTTACAGCAGCCTGAACAAACTAAGACAACACCTAACAGGATCATCATAAGAAATTTGGAAAATGTATTTAATGCCACAGCAGACTCTCACCAACAGTTGCTGCTCTTCCTGATTAATCCAAATCCTCCACTTCTTGGGCCTCTGAACCATCATAGTGGCTGGGAAGTTGGACATTCATTCCCTTACTTAAAAGAGAAAAAAAAATCAACAACATTTTTTTTTTTTAAACCGAAGTGCTGAGAGTGCTTACAGAGAACAAAGTACAGTCTTAAATGCAAGGAAAGTTCATAAACAAACAACCAGGAAGCCATGCTGCATAGAGGGTCAGAGTAGAGATTTTATATCCGATAAACCTGGATCAGATTCCAAGCTTTGCCAGTCAGTAGTTGTGTAACCTTGGGCACACGTGTGCTCTTTCCAAGCTTGTTTTCTCTTTCATTAAATGAAAAAGAAAAAAGTTATTATATGTGTTGTTGTGAGGATTAAATAAAGTGCTTTATTTAAAATGGTTTCCATGGTGATGGATACCAATCTCGAATGGAGAGGAACCATGGTGTGTGTTCTAGGTCCCCTCTCATCCAGTTCTGGTCCCTTTCTTTCCAGTATTGTCATTTATACACAAGGTTTCATCTGTCTCCTAATTGTGGATAATTCCAGCGTGTATCCACAGTTCCCTTGAAGTTGCAAAAACATTTCAAACTCAACATGCCCAACATTGAACTTAGGATCTACTCACATCCAAACTTTCAAAACTGGCTTCCCCCAAACCCCAGCCTCACCAAATGGCACTACCAAGACAGAAATCCTGTTATGTGTCTCCCCCAACTTGTCCCACTCTAAGTTTCAAACCATCATTAGTCTTAGCAGTCTTACCTTCTAAGCTTCTTTCAAATTTTTATATTTCTCTCTATCCCTACTGACACCACTGCATTCCAAGAGACCAGTTTTTCTTACCTGGATTACAGAAGACCCTCCTCACTGGGTTCCCTTCAAGTCTGGCTCCAATTTATCCTCCACAAGGCAGGACATGAATCTTTTCAAAATATAAATAGTTTCATGACAGCACTACCACCTCAACTTGTCAACCACTACCTGGCTTCCCATGACTTTTAACTTAAAGAGAACACTCCCTAACAAGGCCTATAGGGTTTTGTGTAGTCTTCCCCCTGCCAACTGCTCTATCTTCAACCCACTCCCACCCCACACCAGCTCTGATTTGTTCCTCTGCTCTAGCCACATTGGTCTTCTTTGATGACCATATACTTGCTGTGCTTATTCTGCCACAGGGCTTTGCTTATGCCATTTCCCATTATCTGGAATGTTCTCTGCTCCCCTCTTTCCTATTTAATTCTAATTCCTCCTCCAGATCTCAGTAGAGCATCCCTTCCTCCGAGAAGTCTTGCTTAACCTTCCTTGTTGGGTTGAATCCTCCTGTGATCTGCTAATCCACTCCAATTGTCACAGGCAAAATTTTAAATTTATTTGTGATTCTTTGATTAATATCTTTCTCTTTGATTATGTGGTCATCTCCTTGAGGGCAGAGCCAATGTTTTGCTGCATCTCTAGTCAGGGGCATCAAGCTTGGCACATGAGTGGGCTCAATAACTGTTTAGCAAACAGAAGGAGGTAGCAGAACGACTAAAAGCCCAGTCGATGAAATCAGGAAGATCTAGGTTAAATTCTGTCTCCACCTAGGTGTGTGTTGGACCTGATTTGTACTGGCTTTACGAGAACCAGTTATTAAATTTTCAGGAACTTGGAAGCCAGGTGTTAAACATGGACTTTTTTAAAAAAATCAATTCTATAGACTTATAAGTAAATACATTGTGTTAAGAACAAAGGCAACATGGGTGCCTGGGTGGTTCAGTCGGTTAGGCATCCAACTCTTGAACTCAGCTCAGGTCTTGATCTCAGGGTTTTGAGTTCAAGCCCCCCGTTTGACTCAACACTGGGCCTGAAGCTCACTTAAAAAAAAAAAGAACAATAGTGATATAAACTTAAAAGTTATCACTTCCCAATTATATTACTATTACCTGTGCTCTTAAGGTTATTTGCATCTTGTGCCAATGGGGCAGAAATACTGTATCATGGTGTGTTATTTTGCATGTCTTTTCAACTCCACACTCTGTGACTTGGTAGCTTGAAATCAGTCATGGAGAAAATACTTATACTATGGAAATAAGCAAACACCACGAATTGGGGCTTGATTTATTGCTTATTAGTTGCCGGACTCAAAAAATGTAATAAAGAAAACATTAATAATGAGGATTATACACAAAAGCATGCCATGTCTGTAGCTGTTACATCGTGAATAGCACAAAAAATTGAGAACACACACTTCCAGTATTCAAAAAATATCATCCACTTCAGCAAAAAGATGGCTCAAGAGACTGATGGAACAAGTGAAGTTCCTACAGGTGTCTAACATGTTTCACTTTTGTCTGACTTTTTACTATAAACCAAAATATTAACCGACAGTCATGACAGAACTATACTCTGTTTTGGTTGTAAAAAAATTACTGGGATATCATAGCCTCCCTCTTCCATAGCTGTGGGTCCTTGAGAAATTTACTTAACCCCCGTCATGGTACTGCATGTGGAATCAACACAGTACTAACATGCATAGAGCAATTAGCTCAGTGTCTTCCATACGGCGAACGTTCGCTATGGATACCTTACCCCTCCTGCTCCCAACACCAGAACTACCATTCATTCTTTTAAAAATCTTTACTTCATCTTTGCAGCAGATTATACATGTTCATGGCAAAAATTCAAAAGATATAAAGTTGGTATGGAGTGAAAAATAAATCTCCCCACCACGTTGTCCTGAGACATCCAGTTCCCCACCTGAGAGGAAAACATTGTTAGATTTTCTTACTTTCCAGAGACAATCTATTAATTTGCAAAACATATGTGCACATATATATATATTTATATATATTTTTAGACACAAATGATGTCATACTATATATACTACTCTCTTTCTTGCTATATTCATGTAATAAAATATCTTTCAGGGCTTTGCAGAACACAGATAGTTCACTGCACAGTATTCTAATGAATAGATGAGCATAATCTATAACACCAGTCCCCTATTGATGGACATTTGGGTATTTCTTTTTTTTTTTAAGATTTATTTATTTATTTGAGAGAGAGAAAGAATGAGCAGGGGGAAGGGCAGAGAGAGAGAATATCAAGTAGACTCTGCACTGAGTTTGAAGCCTCACACGGGGCTCGATCTCACAACCCTAAGATCACGACCTAAGCCGAAACCAAGAGTCAGACGCTTAACCTACTGATCCACCCAGGCACCACCATTTAGGCTATTTCTAATCTTTTGTTGTAAGAATACTGCAATGAGTAACTTTGTGCATGTGTCATTTTGCACATACCTCTTGGTTTTGGGGTACTTTCTTTTAAAAATATATATTTTTTGAGGGGATTCATTCAATGTGATAGTTGCTCATAATCAAAGCTAGCTCAACAAACTCAATAAAATACTTACTGAGTGTTTACTACATGACCAGTACCAACATTTTACTTAAAGATGTCAAATATTGGGGCACCTGGAGGGCTCAGTAGAAAAAGCACCTGACTCTTGGTCTCAGGGTTGTGAGTTTGAGACCAGCAGTGGATGTAGAGATTATTTTAAAATAAAATATTTTAAAAAATAAAATAAATAAAATAAAAAGTAAAAATGTCAAATATTAACTAAAGGTATATATATTGGAGGAGGGGAAAGGAATGTTGATTACATTTGAAAAGAGCGTTAATAACCTGGAAAAACTTTTTCTTTACTCTCATGAAATGAGAACAATTATGCTATATGACAAAGAAAAACGAAGAAGCAAAAATAAAGAACTTAAAACAACTCTGTGTGTTGACCATATATGAGATTGAACTTCTAGTCCTTGAATAAACCATCCCAATACTTATATACATATAATTCTTACAATGGTAACAACACAGCAATTATTTCATAAGGAATGAGTATTTGCACTTTACTTTCCTTTCTTTCAATGACGAATTTTCTCAATCTCTCTTGTTGATGTATTTGTACAACATTCCATAGAAAACAATCTCACTTCTTCACACAAGGAATTTACTGTAACATTTACATAAAAATCTGGACTTGGGAGTGTCAGATGACTGAGAGGATGGTGGTTCTACAGAGATTCATTTGGTAATTGATCCGACAAAAGTTACTGAGCAACAACCAGGTGCCAGGCGCTGTGCTAGACTCTGCAGAGTCAGGTCTGTGGTTTCCTGTCCTCCCTTCCCTTTCCCCAACATCCAGCCTCTGCAAAGCACCATGCCCACATGACACTGGCAGGAGACAGACACCATTAGCTACCTGTTGACAAATGCATGGGTCACCTGCAGGTTTTTATTTCACTTAAACTCTGCATAACATTTGACACTGTTGGCTATTATCTGCCTCTCAAAATTCTCTGTGCCTTTGCCTCTAGGAAGCTCTTCCTTCTGATATTCCTGGGCCCTCTCTTGCTGCTCCATCTGGTTCCCTCTGGTGATCTCATTTGCTCCTTATTCCATCACCATCAGCGTTCACCAGAGCTGTCCTTGGCCCCCAGCACACCTTAGGCCACACACTTGTGTCCCAACCAAATGGCTTCGATCACCACCATTCCAGGGAATTCCCAGGCCAGGCCACTCTGCTCACGTGACAGTCATTTTGCTGAACAGATTCATTCACCTGTCCTTCAGGCTCAATGTGGGCCACAGGGCACTAAGCCTCTTTCCCTTAATATTTGTTCTGCCTCCAGTAGTCTGGCAATGCTAACACCATCCACCCAGCCACTCAAGTCGCCTTCTTAGCTTCCTACCTTCTCCTCCTACTGTCTAGCTAGTCACCAAGGCCTGCCAGGTACACTGCTCTATATCCGTTTTCTCCTCCTCTTCTCCCACAGCCAGTCTTTTCAAAACTTCTGGATGCTGCAATCACTCATCCTCTAACTGCAGCCTTGCTCCCTTCTCACCCTCCACATTGCTACCACTTCATTTCCCTACTTCAAATTTCTCCATGACTTCATAGCATAGGGTGAAATTCAAGCCTATTGATTTATTGCATGTGGCTTTTCATGACTGGCCCTTGGTAACCTCTCTCTACGTCTACTTTCCCACACAGGCTTTCCTATCTGCCACCAAACTACAGTGCTCTCAAATCCTGGCACAGATGAAATCCTTTCATACATGCTATTTCATCTGTTTGAAATGTTCATCTCTCCTTTTTTTTATTTACCTCAAGTTTTTCAGGACTTAACCCAAATCTTACCTTCTTCAAGAACTCTTCCCTGGCCCTCAGTCTGATTACACATCCCTCTCTTGCATTCCTCAGATACTGGATGTGGCATGGGTCAGACAACTGTGATTGCTAATATACTTATATGTCTCTCGTCAATTTTTGAGGGACTGTAGTTTACCAAACCCATACTTTCTCAAGCGTGCTGATTGATATCCACCCTTGGGCTGACCTGTCATGAGGTGAACACCTGCATGTGCTCACTTATGCATGGATGGGGGGGCAAGCGTGGGAGAAAGAAGAGAGGAGAAGGTGGGGGAGGAAGAAGAGGAGGAAGAGGGTGGGGAGAAGAAGAAAGCAAGTTACTTTTTTTACTAAGGTGGAAGGACTGACATACAGACCACTGTGCATATAGGTGTCACTTGGAGCCAAAAGTTGGGAGAGAGTTTTACGTTGGAACCCTGTTTTCTCTATAAAATTCAAAATGAAGTTGTCTTCTGAGTGGAGGAGCTGTAGGCAAATGATAAAAACTTGCATAGCTCTAATGAGGATGCGGAGAAGGTGTCAACTCGGGACATGCAGAAGGACTTCTGGGCAGCATCAATGCCTGGCAGAGGTTGCAGACCCTGAATTTATAGTGGCTTCCCCACGAAGATTTTCATTTGTGCTGGGTCGCCGTTGTGACCAAACACCCTTCTTCTTTATCGCCTCAGGAAACTCTGTGGCACGTTGCCAAATCCAGACCTAACAAAGATCAGCAAGGGAACTGACCTATAGGGGTTTCTGTACCCTTTTACCTTTTGGAACCTGGGCACCCATAAAACTCTGCAGCCTCCAGGGCCTGGTCTCCCCGGTGCCATCCGGGGCACTCCCCAAAGGCAGCACAGCCTTGTCTAGCTGAGTGACTCTGATGGCACACATCCCAGAGACAAGTCACAGCTCAGGACGTTTCACTTGCTATGTGGCCAGAACCATTACCTGCCTGACTTTGAGCTTCCTCCAAATGACTGTGACATCTATTCTAAAATTTATGTTGATACAAGAATAGAGATAATCCAGCCTAAAATAATCATCAATTCGACTAAAATTGGCCATTAAAAACTGGAAGCAGCCTGGCCCATGTGTTCCCCATCTCTCTAAGAGCAGTCAGTGCTGCAGCATTTGGTGATCAGCCCCAAATCCCTTTATGAGAGCTGCGTAAGGTCACAGAAAGCCATATACAAAAGGATCCCAAGGAAACTGAACCTGGTATTTCCTGCATCCTCGGGATTAGGAGCTGGGAAGCAATGGCTCTCAATTTTATGGGCTTGCCTCATTGAGGGGATAGTCACCTCTCTCAAATTGTATCTAATAGTTTCCCACTAAAATATTCATCAAGCTCTTCTCCAGGGCATTGATTCCTCAACTATGCCTGAGATTCAGACAATTTGTAAAAAGTGCTGCTGGATGAAGTACTGTCCAGAGTGCAATCCTTTCTGGTCAGGAGTCAACGCCACCTTCCATAATTTAGGCGACAGAACCGGAAACTGATTCCTGGGAGTTCTAAAACTGACCTGTGCCTTGTAAATTTAGCAGATAGAAACCTGCCAGTTTTCCTAGGGATACAAACCAATTCAAAAGGGCAAGTTAAAAAAAAAAGGCAAAGGAAGGTGGTGAAAATGCTTATAGAAAAAGACCAGATACAACAACGAAATAATGATAGAGGCTGTTCTTAAAGGAGAAGTTGAGTATGGAGCATGTCAGTTCTCTCTCTCTCTCTCTCTCTCTCTCTCTCTCTCTCTCTCTCTTTCTCCCCGAATGTGGGGTGAATTGTCTGTACAGATGTTTATTCTCTAAAACACAAGTCCAAAAGCTGCCTCTCCCAGCAGGTTCACCAGGGACTCGGTCCCCGCGCCCCCCACCCCCCACCCCCAGCAGCATTTACAGCATCCCCAGTTTCACTGCAAATCCAGTTTGGAGCCGCCAGTAGGGGGTTAATCTGAGCCCTAGCGGCATCCGCATACAGGCCTGCAGTTGCTGCATAGGCACATTTGGCCCACGTTTCCAAAGAGACAGTAGCCGTTACTGCAGAGAGCGCACTGCCTGCCACTGCTGGACCATTAGTATGGAAATGAGGCATGTGTGTGACAGGTGGCCTTACAACCAACACAATTAACTTTCTCCATTAGCTGACGCTCTGACAAAACAGATGCAGCATCAATAAGCGTCCCCCTCCCCTCCAGAAAAGGCACGGCACATTGCAAACCCCTTATTTATAAGGAGGAGCGGTATAATGTCTTTTCCACACACAAAGTGGGTGGTACTAGAGTTGGCTTTTGTCTTATCGCCGTGCTTGTTTATTTTATTTTATTTTATTTTATTTTATTTTA